>NW_011502725.1:0-2314 GCF_000495115.2 Populus euphratica | reverse complement strand
TAGTAGTAGTAGTAGTAGTAGTAGTAGTAGTAGTAGTAGTAGTAGTAGTAGTAGTAGTAGTAGTAGTAGTAGTAGTAGTAGTAGTAGTAGTAGTAGTAGTAGTAGTAGTAGTAGTAGTAGTAGTAGTAGTAGTAGTAGTAGTAGTAGTACTAATAATAATAATAATAATAATAATAATAATAATAATAATAAAGAAAAAGAAGGAGAAGAAGAAGAAGAAGATGAGAACTTTGAGATGGAATATTAATGTAACGATTAAACAATGATAATAACAAATGTCAAGGTTAGAGGTTCCACTAATGGTATATCAAACAAGTATAGTATAAACTCTTATTATTGAATTGGAAACCACACACAAAGGAGGTTCCAATCAGATTATATATTGTTAACATGATTACATTAGTCATCTTATTCAATTAATGCTAATACTTGTAAATCTCGTCAAGCATTCATGATTATAACTTATGTTAACAATAAATCAAGTTCCTTTCATAGCTCAGGTGTCGGTTATACCATACATTATGGGCTATGAAAGTGCCAAGCATTTGTTGTACCAAGTGTTATACAACATAAATCAAGATTAGTCATTTAACAAGCAAAGTATTAAAGAGTGAACAAGATAACAAATATAAAACATGTTAGTATCAAACATTAAAGTCCATATTAAGTTTACATTATACTTATTCTTACACCATTAGTGTAACCTTTTCACCTTGACATAATTAACTTAGCTAGACATAATGAAAGAAAGCAAAATAGATAAACAAAATAAGAACATAAAAGTTAACTAAGTAAAGGAAAGGAAATGAAAGGCATAAACTTAATATTAATGAAAACAAAGCATAAAAAATACAAAGAGAGAAAGGAAGAGCATGATCTTGATCTGGAAACCAAGATGCCTAAATGCATGGCAAATGCCTCCTTTTATAGGCCAAAATTAGGAACTATTGATTTGATGACTAATTGATAAGTGGGTGGCCAACTTTTGACTTGGTGACAATCTTTATCTTCTCTTGTCTGCCCAAAACGTCATTGATAACGTCAAAATTGGAGCTAGTTGTAACATGAAAGTTGTAGGCAATTGTCTTAGCTTTCTTGTGTAAAACATTCAGCTCATTTGGACTTCTAGAACTCCAGATATGGCCAAAATACCGAACAGTGCAAAATGATGATATAAAACCATGATAAAAATGCACTTTTAAGTACTAATCACTTACTAACCGAGAGTAATTGAAATGGAAAAGAAGGAACATATAAAACATCATTTTAGATGTCGCATATGGACAACGTCACCGTGAAAATATCCACCCTCAAAATTTGTATTTAATGTGGCACACATTGAGAGACAAGGAATTCTTGTTTTTTATCTGTGGAAAGCAGGAATGATAGTCGTCATATAGTATTTTGGTCACTAGGAACCCTAACTGGTCGCAGAAATCAGGTACGAGGACTGATTGCGTAAAGGGAAGGTATTAACACCCCAAATACACCTTACCTAAGATAGGCTTCATTGTTTAGCTATCTAATAAAATCTAAGGTTTTGTCATGTTTTCTAGTTGTTGGTCAATCTATGGTTTAAGAAAATTTTTTCTCAATAAGGAGATCCTTATCTTATCAGGTAAAACCTAACCGTTCTAACATCAACAAAAGAATTTAATATCTAAAATATGTTTTATGATAAGGTCATAACCTCATATATTAAAAGAAAATAAAATAATTTTTTTGAAAACTTTAAAATATTGACTTAGTTCTTGTGACTTTAATAAACTAGTTCTTAAAGTTGAAATGTATGCTAATACATATTTTTGAAATAATTTTTGAAGAAATAAATAAATATTTTTTATATTTTTAATTTTTTTTATATTTTTAGAATGGGCCTCACCCGACCTAAAAAAAGAAATTGGGTCAAGATCAGCCCAATAAAATGCAAACTATCCCCCATTAGGCTGATGATCCAACCCAGGCTTGTTGCTATTCCTATATATAGTAACCAACCTAAATACAATTACCTAGTTACTGTGTTCATGCACAGTACAGGGTAATTATATGTTCATTTGCTTGTAGAACGTGCACCTGTAGAACGTGCGTGGTGCACATTCTGCATGCAAGATGATGAATAGAAAAAAAGAAACAGGGGAGAGAATTCCTGGAATGGAGGCATTTACGTTCACTGTTCTGGTGGCTTACAGTGGTGTTAGTGTTGCGGTAACCGGCTGTGGTGGCAGACGTTAGTCCTCCTTCTTCTTTCCTCTACTTTGGGGTGCTACCGTTTTCCCTTGTTTTTTTTTGTTCTCCCTGTAAACAATGTTTTTGT
>NW_011502806.1:0-16300 GCF_000495115.2 Populus euphratica | reverse complement strand
CCAACTAATAAGCACTATTAACAACAATAAACATTAAAAGATAATTATAAGAAGTTTGAATAAAAAGGCGGTGATACCGGCCAAGCACTTTAGACAATAAATATAAGAAAAACAACAACAATAAACATTAAAAAATAATTATAACAAGCATGAATAAACAAAAGGCGGTAATACCGGCCAAGCACTTCAAACAATAAATATAAGAAAAATAATCATAACAAAACAACAAAATAAAAAGGAAATAAACGAGAGGCGGTAATACCGACCAAGCACTTTAGACAATAAATATAAGAAAAATAACAACAATAAACATTAAAAGATAATTATAACAAGCATGAATAAAAAAACAAAGGCGGTAATACCGGCCAAACACTTTAGACAATAAATAAAAACAAAACAACAAAATAAAATGAAATAAACAAAAAAAATATTAGAAACTAATAAGAATAGACAATAAAATAAAAATGGTTGAACCAACCAAAATCCAACAATTAATAGTCCAGTCCACAGTCCAATATCCGAAATGTTAAAGTCAATTTTTTTTGAGGCGGTAAAACCAGCCAATTTAATTTTTTTTATATGATTTTTTTTTAGTTTTCCAATAATCAAATCTAAATTTGTTACCTTTGCTTGCTAGCTCCCCGACAACGGCGCCAAAATTGCTTGACCGCTTTTTATGATCGGCTTGTTTTAACTCGCAAGTGCACAAGTGTGCGATGTAGCAATTAACTCGGTAAGATCGAGGTCATATCCATAGAGAGCTAGATCTGGAAATTAAGCTAAGTAACAAAACAAACTCAAGAGAAATTAAATTAACAATAACTTGGTTGAAAATAATTGATGGATTTGTTTTTAAAGATAAAAAAAAAATGTAAATAGATTTTAAATGACAAGAAAAAGTAAGTCTTGGTCCAAATCAATTTTAATGGTGATGTATTGGTGATTTCTTCAACATATATAAGATAACTCAACCTAATATCAACGATGGTGATATTAGACCGGAAGATATTACAATGAAGTTTAGAAAGATGAAGATTGATTATTGCTTAAGAATGAACAAGTACTTTCATATTAAGTAAGACATTGAATCAAGCAATATCTATACCAAAATTAAAGTTTGTGCATAAAAATTCAAGATTATAACATTACCTAAATGATTTCTAAAACTTCTTTACAATAATAAATCATTCATGAAGAAAATAAAAAGATAAACATTAAGATTCATTCATATCCTAAAGAACTCACCTCAATCACCATTATCCTTGATTTGGATCCAAGAAAGAGTTTAGCCAACCATGATTATATATAAGAACACTTCAATAAACATGAAAGAACTTGAATCCAACTGAAATAATAAGTTTTACAAACTAAAGAACCGAAATCTATAAACAAGAACACAATACAATTTCAGAAAAAATTCGGACACAAATCTGACTCTAACTTTGGACAGCAATTCGACCCTCTTAGAAGCTTTTATTCGAGAAGCTATTAGAGACATATTTATAGGCAATTCTGTCACCTTTCCAGATCATTAAAGAACAGCTCATTTGGACACCTGAGTCAAAAGTTATGGGCAAAACACCGAAAGGTGTTCTGAAAAATCAAATCAAGACAGCTTTACAACTACTTTGGTGCACGTTTTTCTTCCTCATTTATGAGGTGTCTCCTTCTTCTTTTTGACCCAAAATAATGTTAAAATATCCCCTCCAGCTTTCCATCCATGTGCTTGCCTTCTTGGATCAATGGATTGCCCAAAATAAATCAATTGTTATTTGTTGTGTGGACATGTAAGATCATGGATTGTGTTTGGGTTGATTTGGGGTTGATTTAGGGCTGATTTGGGGCTGATTTTGGGCTGAATTTGAGCATCAAATGAGTATAAAAATGTACTTATTATTTGGGCTAAGATTGACATTGAAACCTTGAGTGTTTAATGGTTGAAGTTTGCACACAACATAAGGCAAGTTTGAGCTTGAAATAAATCATATGATATTCTTTTCTAGAATTGATTTTTGGGACAAATTTGGAGCACTTATTTGAACCAAGATTTGCTTCAATCTTCAACTAAATGTCTCTTCAATTCTTTGTTCTGAATTTCGACATTGAATTTTGTGAATTAATTTATTTAAGCTCCAAAAACCTATCGAAACATTAAAACAAACTTCATTACTAAAAAACACATCAATTATTATAAAAACAACCAAATAAAAACAATAAATACATATGTAAAATAAGAGACTTAATGACACTTTTGATGCACAATCACTTGTTACATGGGTTGAGGAGAAAAGCTTAAGGAAATCAAACATTGCACTATCTACATATCAGTATCTACGACCCGAGTTACTAAGCTCGTAGGGGTGTCTTAACACCTAATGCCCTAAGACCAACTGGTCTGGGAGTCATTAGCCAAAAGCTCGTTACATGGGTTAAAGATGCATGGTGTTTTTAAATTATATGTATATATATTTTAAAAAAAAAACAAGAAGAAAAAAAAAAGACAAAAATAATAATCCCAACCCGAGGAAGTTAAGCTTAAACATTAGAACAAAAATTTTGTTTTCTTCCAAGAAAAACCCCATAATTATGTGTTGATACATTGAGCACAAAAGAAAGGTTTATGAATATCTTGTTAAGAGGTATTGAGCAGGTATATAAATTTAATAAGAGTTTGTTTATCTAGATAGATTAATGGAAGTTAAATGATGAATACCTTGCTTTGTGGAATTTGCAAATTGTTTTTCTATTTTAACGCTTTGATTACTAGGGACTAGTAATAAGCTGGTTGGGGGGTGTGATTAGTACTTAAAAGTGCATTTTTATCATGGTTTTATATCATCATTTTGCACTTGAAGTATCAATAACTCCTTAACTAAAGCATGTTTTATAATAATATATCTAATAATATAAGATACCTTTAATTTGTGGTAAATGTTCATTTTAAATGCAGCCCTATCACATAAATGAAAGGATTGATTGATGACTTTAAGAACTTAAATTGCAAGGGCAAAAAGATGACCAAAATTAGAAAAGAGATGTCGGTGTAATCCAAACCGGAACACTGTTTGGTAATTGGGTCATATCTGGAGCTATAGATCTCAGATTTAGGTCTACTTTATATGGATGGAAAGGTAAGACATAGGCCTACAACTTTTATATGGAGCCCAAGATAAAAAAAGGTCAGTTTGAAGTCCAAATTGTAGCAACAACAAAGAAGCCCGAATCTGTCCTCCAGCCCGAGTACTGTTCATTATTTTGGCCATATCTGGAGTTCTAGAAGTCCAAATGAGCTGAAGTTTTTACACAAGAAAGCTGTGACAATTGCCTACAACTTTCATGTTTTCAAGTGGCTCCAATTTTGACGTTATCAATGACGTTTTGGGTAGACAAGAGAAGATAAGGATTGTCACCAAGTCAAGAGTTGGCCACCCACTCATCAATTAGTCATCAAATTAATAGTTCCCAATTTTAGCCTATAAAAGGAAGCATTTGCCATGTATTTAGGCATCTTGGTTTCTAGATCAAGATCATGTTTTTCCTTTCTCTCTTTGTATTTTTTGTATTGCTTATGCTTTGCTTTCATTAATATCAAGTTTATGCCTTTCATTTCCTTTCCTTTACTTAGTTAACCTTTATCTTATTTATGCTCTTGTTTTGTTTATTTATTTTTCTTTCTTTCATTATGTTTAGCTAAGTTTATTATGTCAAGGTGAAAAGGTTGCACTAATGGTGTAAGAATAAGTATAGTGTAAACTTTTATGTTCTTATTTTGTTTATCTATTTTACTTTCTTTCATTATGTCTAGCTAAGTTAGTTATGTCAAGGTGAAAAGGTTACACTAATGGTGTGAGAATAAGTATAATGTAAACTTAATATGGACTTTAATGTTTGATACTAACATGTTTTATATTTGTTATCTTATTCACTCTTTAATACTTTGCTTGTTAAATGACTAATCTTGATTTATGTTGTATAACACTTGGTACAACAAATGCTTGGCACTTTCATAGCCCATAATGTATGGTATAACCGACACCTGAGCTATGAAAGGAACTTGATTTGTTGTTAACATAAGTTATAATCATGAATGCTTGACGAGATTTACAAGTATTAGCATTAATTGAATAAGATGACTAATGTAATCATGTTAACAATATATAATCTGATTGGAACCTCCTTTGTGTGTGGTTTCCAATTGAATAATAAGAGTTTATATTATACTTGTTTGACATACCATTAGTGGAACCTCTAACCTTGACATTTGTTATTATCATTGTTTAATCGTTACATTAATATTCCATCTCAAAGTTCTCATCTTCTTCTTCTTCTTCTTCTCCTTCTTTTTCTTTATTATTGTTATTGTTATTATTGTTATTATTATTATTGTTATTACTATTATTATTTTTGTTGTTGTTATTATTATTGTTGTTGTATTATTGTATTTATAATTTGTACAATTAACCTCCCTGTGGTTCGACCCCGGTCTTGCTAGGTTATTTATTACTTCGACACTCCTGCACTTGGGAGAAGACATCAATCTTTTCGTCGTGTCATGGTGTATAAGTTCAAGCTTCCTGAAGAAACACGTATTCATCCTATCTTCCATATTTTGTTGCGTAAAAAGAAACTAGGAGACTCCAACCTCACTACTGTTGAGTTACCACCTACTATTGATAATGGAAAAATCCTCATCGAACCTGAAGCCATCTTGGACACATTTTGGGTAAAAAAAGGGTCAAGATTTCTTAGGGAAAGTCTTGTCAAATGGAGATAGCTTTCTAATGACAATGCTACTTGGGAAAACGCTCAAGAACTGCAGGAGAGATTTAAAGGACAAGGTTCCTTTAAATGGGGGAGGTATTGATAAGCCAAGAATATCTCAATGTGTGCCTATCAAGAATCCTAGGTTCATAGAGCTATGAAGATCTAATGGAGTGGACTTAGTCACCATGGTATTTATAACAGATTTGTTTGAATTGCCTCTACCTTTCGACTAGGCTTTCATTATATATAGGAAAAGTAGTGCTGTTCTGCTATACATAGTAATTACAAAGAGGAAATCTAGGAAGCTAAATATAGTAAGGTAAATTTCTTATTTAAGCATTTACAGCTATATACTTGACTTCAGCCTTTTTATTGACATCCCCCCTCAAATTGATACGGGTTTATCCATAAGCATCAATTTGGTCGTAAGAAAATAATGACATTGTTGTGTGAGAGTCTTGGTAAAAACATCAGCCACCTAAAGATTGCTGGACACATGTGGAAGTGATATAGTTTGAGCTGCAAAGGCGTCACGAATGAAGTGGCAGTCCACCTCAATATGCTTTGTGCACTCATGAAAGATAGGATTGAAGATAATGTGTATAGAACTTGTATTATTGGCAAAAAGAGGAGTAGGAGCACACTGCTGAAAACCAAGCTCAGTAAGGAGCCTGTGGAGCTAGATGATTTTGGAACAAGCTTAGGACATAGCCCTGTATTCAGACTCAGTAGAAGACTTGGAAACACGGTCTTGTTTCTTACTCTTCTAGGAAATAAGTGCAGGGCCAAGGAACATACACCAACCAGTAGTTGAACATTGAGTGTCAGAATACCCGGCATAATCAGCATCACTATAAGCAATAAGATCAAGAGAAGTACTAGCAGCATAACAAAGTCCTCTTCGAATTATGCCATGAACATAACGAATTATTCTTTTAACAGCAGCCATGAACTGACTAACCTATTGTACTGCATAAGAAATATCAGGTCTAGTGTTTGTAAGATAGATCAAGCTGCCTACGAGTGTACGATATGCTGCCAGGTCTGATAATAAATCACCCTCATCTTTGCGTAGCTTGAGATTAATTTCCATTGGAGTATTAAGGGGTGGTGAATTTTGGAGACCAATAGTTGTCACCAAGTCCATGGCATACTTGTGTTGAGATAAAAATATGCCATGTGAACCAGCATGAATCTTTAGACCAAGAAAATATGTTAGAGGACCTAGATCCTTCATGTGGAAGGATTTCTGCAAATGCTGCTTTAGTTGATCAATCAGAGCTAAATCAGTATCGGTGATAACTATATCATCAACATACACCAATAGAAACACAACTCCATGTGCAGTCTTACGTAGAAACAAAGATGCATCATATTTACTTTTGAGGAAATCAAATTGAAGAAGGATAGAAGTAAATCTCTCATACCAAGCACGAGGAGCTTGTATGAGACCATACAAGGAGCGGCATAACTTACACACAGCAGAGGTAGGAGTGGAAAATAAGCCTACTGGTTGTCGCATATATATATCTTCAGTGAGATCACCATGAAGAAAGGCATTCTTCATATCCAATTGGTGTAAACACCAATGTTTAGATGTTGCGATGGCTAGAATTGTTTGAATAGTACCCATTTTGGCTATGGGAGCAAAAGTCTCCTTATAATGTACTCCATATTTTTTATGGTTTCCAAGAGCCACCAATCGTGCTTTATATCTGTCCAAGCTGCCATCAGCCTTGATTTTAACAAAACAGACCCATCGACACCCAAGAGGAGTCACACCAGAAGGACAACCAACAATGTCCCAATTTGATTAGCTTCGAGAGCATGTAATTCTTCCTGCATAGCCTACTATCAGCATGGTTCTTTAGCTGCCTGTGAATAACCAGTAGGAATAACAATAGAGGATAAAGTGACAGAGAGAGCAGTAGTAGAATTATGTGCCACAGAGAAGTTAAATCCATACTTAACAGGTGGCACAGATACTCTAGAGGTGCGGTGTAAAGAAGCCAAAACAGTTACCTTAAAAGCCACAAAAGGGTGCAAAGGAGGAGCAGATGACAGGACAGAAGCTGAAGGAGGCAGCACTGGAAGTCTTCTCTTGTATACCATATGTGGTGATTGTGCATCAAAAGCGTCATTAAGTCTCTTATTTTACATATCTATTTATTGTTTTTATTTGGTTTTTTTATAATAATTGATGTGTTTTTCAGTAATGAAGTTTGTTTTAATATTTCGATAGGTTTTTGGAGCTTAAATGAATTAATTCAGGAAATTCAACATCGGAATTCAGAACAAAGAATTGAAGAGACATTTAGTTGAAGATTTAAGCAAATCTTGGTTCAAATAAGTGCTCCAAATTTGTCCCAAAAATCAATTCTATTCCAATTCTAGAAAAGAATATTATATGATTTATTTTAAGCCCAAACTTGTCTTATGTTGTGTGCAAACTTCAACCATTAAACACTCAAGGTTTCAATGTCAATCTTAGCCCAAATAATAGGTATATTTGTATACTTATTTGATGCTTGAAATCAGCCCCAAGTTAACCTTCAAATCAGTCCAAACACAATCCATGATCTTACATGTCCACACAACAATAATTGATTTATTTTGGGTAATCCATTGATCCAAGAAGGCAAGCACATGGATGGAAAGCTGGAGGGGACATTTTTACATTATTTTGGGTCAAAAAGAAGAAAGAGATAGCTCATAAATGAGGAAGAAAAACGTGCACCAAAGTGGTTGTAAAGCTGTCCTGATTTGATTTTTCAGAATACCTTTCGGTGTTTTGCCTATAACTTTTGACTTAGGTGTCCAAATGATCTGTTCTTTAATTATCTTGAAAGGTGACAGAATTCCCTATAAATATGTCTCTAATAGACATCTCGAGAAAAAGCTTCTAAGAGGGTCTAAATTGCTGTCTAAAGTTAGCATCAGATTTGTGTCCGAATTTTTACTGAAATTGTGTTGTGTTCTTCTTTATAGATTTCGGTTCTTTAGCTTGTAAAACTTATTATTTCAGTTTGATTCAAGTTATTTCATGTTTATTGAAGTGTTCTTATATATAATCATGGTTGGCTAATCTCTTTCTTGGATCCAAATCAAGGATGATGGTGGTTGAGGTGAGTTTTTTAAGATATGAATGAATCTTAATGTTTATCTTCTCATTTTCTTCATGAATGATTTATTATTGTAAAGAAATTTTAGAAACCATTTAGGTAATGTTATAATCTTGAATTTTTATGCACAAACTTTAGTTTTGGTATAGAGATTGCTTGATTCAATGTCTTACTTAATATGAAAGTACTTGTTCATTCTTAAGCAATAATCAATCTTCATTGTAATATCTTCCGATCTAATATCACCATCGTTGATTTTAGGTTGAGTTATCTTATATATCTTGAAGAAATCACCAATACATCACCATTAAAATTGATTTGGACGAAGACTTACTTTTTCTTGTTATTTAAAATCTATTTACACTTTTTCATCCTTGAAAACAAATCCATCAATTATTTTCAACCAAGTTATTGTTAATTTAATTTCTCTTGAGCTTT
This sequence comes from Populus euphratica, assembly GCF_000495115.2. Taxonomy (NCBI): domain Eukaryota; kingdom Viridiplantae; phylum Streptophyta; class Magnoliopsida; order Malpighiales; family Salicaceae; genus Populus; species Populus euphratica. Next base: position 7,976 of record NW_011502806.1, on the reverse strand, counting down.
TTTTGTTACCTAGCTTAATTTCTAGATCTAGCTCTCTGTGCATATGACCTCGATCTTACCGAGTTAATTGCTACATCGCACACTCGTGCACTTGCGAGTTAAAACAAGCTGATCATAAAAAGCGGTCAAGCATGTGGCTTGAACCTGTCAACTTGAGCACTTTGCAGATGAGAAGAGTCATTAAAAGAGGGTAAAGAGGCAAAAGAAGTGGTCGAGGATGAAGGCAAGGGAAAGAAACATTGATTTTTAAAGAAACTAACATTTCTGGAAACATGAACTTGATTAGTGTGTTAATCAAAACATAGATAACCCTTTTAAGTAATGCTATATCCAAGAAAGGCACAACTAATTGACTTAGCAGAAAGTTAATTTCTATGAGGTGGAGGAAGATGCATGAAGCATACACACCCAAAGTTGTGAAGATTGATGTATATAGGATGGCAATGATGAAGCTGAAAATATGGAGACTCTAGACCCAAGACTTGTGAAGGAAGTCTATTGATTAGATAAGTTGTTGTAATGAGTGCTTCCACCCAAAACTTAGGAGGAACATAATTTTCAGTGAGCAAAGTATAGACCACATCCAAAAGATGGCAATTCTTGTGTTCTGTTACTCTATTTTGCTGAGGAGAATAGGAACATGAGCGTTGAGAAATGATACCATTAGATTGCAAGAAAGATTAGAAATTGTTAGACATATACTCCCCTCCTAAATCTGATCTAAGAGTTTTAACAGTGGTAGAAAATTGAGTGTTAACCAGTACAAGGAACAACGTGAATATAGAGAAAACTTCTGATTTGTTCCACAAGAAATAAACCCATGTATAACGGCTATAGTCATCTATAAAGGTTACAAAATTCTTGTATCTTGCATGAGAAAGGATAGGACTAATTCCCCAAGCATCACTATGAACTATCTCAAACAGATTTGTTGCTCTGCTGCCTTTAGAGGGAAAAGGTAATACTTTACTTTTGCCAAGCTTAAATGTGACACAATCAAGGAACATACTGGAAGAGGAATGCATTATAGTGTTTATTAATCTAGATTTCAATAGATGGGAGAGAATTCTAGGATTTGGATGACCAAGATGTTTATGCCAAACTTCATTAGACACTTTAGGTGCAGTACAAAAGAGAGATAAAACAGAGGAAGGAACCAAGGTGCATGGAACATGAAATTAGATGAAGAATAGACGTCCGTGCTTAGGTCCCTTCGCTACCAGCTATCCCGACATCTGGTCCTGTACAATACAACCATATTTAGAAAAGTATACATCACAGTTATTGTCCACAAACTGACCTATAGAAGCCAGATTTATAGCAAGCTTAGGTGAGACAAAAATATCCTTTAAAGGAGGTATATCACCAATAGCTATAATGGGAAGAGCATTGCCATTAGCTGTTTGAATATGTGAGGATCCAGAATATTTGCGGATATTACTTAAGCCACCAAAGGAGTTTGTCATGTGATTAGAAGTACCTGAATCTAAGATCCAAGGAAGAGTTGAAGAACCAGTACCTTGAAGACCAAGCATGGAGAAAGCACTCACAATCATTTCTTGCACCATCTTTCTGGTTAATAAATGTGCTGGAGGTTGTGAGATAGGTGAGCCAACAAGAGGCTGTGGAGCAGAAGGACCAACATTGGTAATAATAGTGTGATAAGCTTTGTTGATGCGAGGAGGACGGATAGAACATTCCTTAATAATGTGTCCTGACTGTTTGGAGTAGTTGCAAAACTTATTTGGACAATGAGGTGCAATATGACCATACTTCTTACAACTATAGTATTGTGTCTTGCTCATATCATGGTCTTTCCCTTTATTGTAAGCAACATAAGCAACTGGGGCAACTCTAGTTTGCTCCATAATGGTTTGAGTATGGAGACGTTCTTCTTCACGCAAGAGTTCTCCAAAACAAGCATCCAAGGATGGAACATGATCACAATTAACAAGAGAGGCACGTACTAGTTCATATTCAGATCGTAATTTCATCAGAAATTGGTCACGTTGGCTGATCTTATGGACTTGCTGCACTACCAACACTCCTTCGACAGAGATCTTAGTTGTAACAAGATCAGAATAGTCATTTCACAGACTCAAAAATCCATAATAGTAATCTTGAATAGAGAGATCTCCTTGGGTATAGTTGGTAATAGCCAACTCAAGTTGAAACCGCCTAGCATTGTTATCTTGGTTATAGACTTGTGTGAGGTGATCCCACATAGCCTTTGCTGATCTATGAGGGCGCAAAGACAAGATCAGATGTGGCTCCATAGAACTGAGAATCCATGACATGATTTGTGCATTTTGGCTGCTCATACTGCTTTAGCAATAATAGATCCCTCAATAGCCAAGTCTCCTTTGTTGCTGTTATCTATATGGCCCCATAACTCCTTTTCCTTGAGAAAAATCTCCAGCTGAAATGCCCAAGCAATATAATTTTTGCTAGTAAATCTGACACAAACATTATTTGACTTTTCCATGAAGCTATGACTAAGAGGAAAAAAAAAAGGACTAAGATTTTATGAATTCTATGAGAGAGGCTCTGATACCATAACATATTTGTTTGAATTGCCTCTACTTTTTGATTAGGCTTTCATTATATATAGGAAAAGTAGTGTTGTTGTGTTGTACATAGTAATTACAAAGAGAAAATCTAGGAAGATAAATATAGTAAGGTAAATTTTCTATTTAAACATTTATATTTGTATTTAAACATTTACAACTGTATGCTTGACTTCAGTCTTTTTATTATTGACAATCTGCACACAGAAGAAGGAGGAGTCAGGACTCAAGTCTGTTTTGTTCTGTTTGACTAAATGCCAATTATTTGGTAGGAATCAGTTGCTAGAGTCTTCATTCCATGTAGTTGTGCTATTAATTTTAGGAAGAGTATGTTATTCATATTTAAACTCTGGAATTATGCAGAGAATGACAATTCATTATTATTAACAAATACCTGTGGTATGTTCTCAGCCAGAGAAGAATTCTATTTGCATAATACTTTCAGTTTTGACCGGGATCTGTAAGATACATAATAGAGTTTGGAAGGAAAAACTTATGGGATTCATGAATTTCAGGATATCCCTTAAACAGCGTTTCCGATTGATATGTCTGTGTGAATAGATTTGCTAAGACAGATCACAGATTATGGCCAGAATATTTCGTTTAGGGCCTTGTGCCACTTTTTATTCAGTTATTTGGATCATTATCTGCTGCTTTCTTTTTCTCTAAACAATGACATCTCAGCACTCTTCATAGTATTTGCTTGAAACATTCTTACGAAAAGAGTTAAAATTCTATGGTACAGGCTTTGTTTTGCTGCTTACGGTATTTGAAAATGGAAGGGACAAATAAGTCGGAGACATGGATTTTCCCAAATGCTAGAGGTGTATCTAAATATTAGAAGTGCGGTGGCGATATTGTTCTCCCACTGCCATTTATATGATGACTGGCTAAAGTCCTATTATTAGGATTTATGAATTAAACACGAACTGGTATCTGTTTTTTTTTATTTGCATTTCTATTCATCTGTGATACTAGGTCTTGATATTCCCCACCCCTCTTGCTCTGATTATAACTTTTCTTCAATGAATCGGGCAACAAGTTTTCAGCCCCGAATTTACCAAGATGTCTTTATAGGGAGATGGAGAAAGGTGTGCATGCTCCGTTCTGCTAGTGGCACAACTCCTCCAGTTAAATCGTACTTTGATTTACCTTTACAATCTCAAAAAGGAGAAGTGTCATTTGGAGTGGGTTATGAACCATCTTTTTCTGATGTAAGCTATGCCTTTTGCTGTGGCTCTTCGTAGAGCTAATCTTAGTGTTAGGAACTCTGGTGCTCCACAAGTTCAACCACCAAAAAAGGAGCGTGGCTTACCATGATGGGATGATGCGAGAAACTAGTCATGGAAATATCACCTTATTCTTTTCTGAAACTAGATGGCACGTTCTTGCAACAAGAGACCCTTACGAAGAGCTTGATCAACTTCAGTTTGTATCTGGTTTGATGGAGATCCAGCAAGCAGATGGTCGTGTCTATGTGTCTGCACAGGATTTTAAGATTTTAATTAACATTTTGGAGAAACTGGCAAGTAGCTGTGGCTTAAAACTTCCTTCTGGTGCTTTACTTGAAGCCCCAGTCTTTACTCTTGAAGTCACAATGGAATGGGAATGTGATTCTGGAACTCCACTGAATCATTATTTGTTTGCACTTCCAATTGAAGGGAAGCTTCATGAAAAAGTTTTTGATCTCTTCAGGTCTACATCTCTGTCCCTCCGATGGAGTTTCTCTTTTAGGCCCTCCCCTCCCTCATGTGAGACTCAATCACCTTCTTCCTCTGCAGAAGATAGCAAAGTTGTAGATGGTTGGAACTGTCTATGATCCTCCTTACAAGCCAGAACATGTTTCAATCGTTACCCCGACATTGAATGTTGGTGCTCATGATTTAATGCGGTTAATTAAGTTCTGGAACATGAACTATCTTCCTCCACACAGAGTACGCCCCGTCTCTCGGTGGCCTCGCTTTGGAATCACAAGAGCTACCTGATCAGGACAAATGTCATTTGACAAGGTGATGACGGAATTTTTTCTTCGCATTAATGTTACACTTACCTGTATAAATCACGTGCCTTTAGATGTTGATGATTCAGCAAAAGGACTAACATTTACTATGACAAAGAAGAAATATGAACTCTGTTATAGTCGGGGCAAGCAAAAGTACATCTTTGAATGCAATCGTGATCCTCTTGATATTATTTGCCAAGGTCTCAACCTTTACATGCCCAAGGCTATCTTAGATAGAGTGGACTCTAACAGTGTGCCAGAAGCAGTTAAAATGTCCAGGAAAACCTCTCAATCTTCAGCTGTTGATAGAATCCCCAGTGAGGAACACAATAACATGGGTGGTTGCACTGAGAAGCGACGTGATGATAGATTTCTTTTGTCATGTGCTTATTTTACAATTAGAAGGCAGTCACGAAAGGCCGATGCTAACAGGTTATCAGCATGGCAAGAGGCTGGGAGAAGAAACCTCAAGATGACATATGTGAGGTCTGAATTTGAAAACGGGAGGGAGAATGATGATCGCACAGGATCTGACCCAAGTGATGATGATGGATACAATGTGGTAATAGCTGATAACTGCCAGCGAGTTTTTGTTTATCGCCTCAAGCTTTTATGGACTATTGAGAATAGGGATGCTGTTTGGTCCTGGGTTGGTGGAATATCCAAAGCATTTGAACCCCCTAAGCCTTCTTCATCTCAGCAGGATGCACAGAGGAAATTGCATGAAGAGAACCAGATAGATGCTGGAGAGCTGCTTCAAGATGATATCTCAAATCTCCCTTCTACCAATCATAAACTAGATTCCCCTCACATCACGCGGAGACATCAGGACTCTTTCATCTCCATCAGACTGAGCAGAAGTATAGAATTCACCATATCCTTCAATTGGTATGTCAGCGTTACACCTTGTGATTTCGGATTTAAAGGATCCAACTTGGGAGTAATTTTTTTTTTTTTTATCGAACTCGCAACATTTCAGAACTCTTACTGTTTTTTTTTGGTGTGATGTAATGCGATTCGGCATCATTAAAACTCTTTTAGTTATGTTTGATCATTGTAATCTCAATTTTCTATGAGCTTTTTGTTGATTGAGATGCATCTATTTTGCTTTCTCAACAGTAACAAATGGAAACGCAGGTGATTCTGAGGAAGAAGGGGTTCGTCATTTCATGGTGAAAGTTATTGAGCCACAATTCAATCTTCAATCAGAAGAAGCCAATATTACTTTCGAACCATTAGTTTCTTGGAGATTCGTCCATGTAGTTATTAACCCTTTCCTTTTCTTTTTTTCCTGTGGTTTCTTTTCCTATGATTGTTATTTGTTCATGCACCTTCTTTTCGTTAATATCCTGTTGATTATTTTATGCCATTGATATTCCAAGTATACCAGAAGCCCATGGGTGACGGATTTTTATGCTTAGGGAGGGAAAATGAAACCACAACGTAAGTTACAGTCAAGGGAAAGCAGTGTGGTTTTATTACATCTTATTTCTGTTTTTTGAATCAAGAGTAATTGTTATAGAATTTCAATCTTCATGTATTGTAGGTTTCTGCAGTAACCACTGATTCATTCTTCTTGTAATGTATTTATGCTGGAAATGTTGGAAAACAGGAATCCCTAGATTCTAGGAATTGTGGTGAATCCTATAAATACGAAACAATCTTTGTAATTACTGATGTTGACCAGAATCCTACAAATAGGAAACAATCTCTTTAATTATTATGAATATTATGTTAGCTAAAAGTTAGGGATCTAGACCCTAAATTAGTCCTAATAAGCTTGTATAGATTGTTGTATGTTCTGTACAGAATTATCAATGAAATAAAAAAATAAAAACAATTATTTCATCTATATATTTATGGTATTAGAGCCCGGTTCTAACTCTGAAACCCAGGCCATCTCCAAGAGTTTTTGGGCTTCTTCCCAGACTCTCTGGTTTTTTTTAATTATTATTATTATTGTTGTTATTATTATTTCAACCCAACATCATGTCTGAAATCTCTTCTTCTTCTGTTTCCAATCACAACCTACCACCGATAACGCCATCTACAGAACATCCTCCACTTAAAATCACCAACATTAAATTGAATGTTGATAATTTTCTTCGCTGGTCCCTTTCTGCCCAGATGAATATCTGTGGCAGAGGAAAACTAGGATACTTGAATGGAGAGAAAATAAAACCGGCAGAGACAGGTGCACAGTATACAGTCTGGGATACGGAAAACTCCATGTTAATGTCCTGGTTAGTTAACTCTATGGAAGAAGAGATTGCTGCCAACTATTTAAGCTATTCTACCGCTAAGGAGATGTGGGAGAACCTTAGATAGATGTATTCAGATCTGAATAATCAATCACAAATTTATGAGCTCTTGTTGAAAATCAATGAAGTCAAATAGGGGACAGATTCTGTCGCTGGGTACTTTCCTGGCCTCGAACAGTTGTGGCAGGATCTTGACATGTTCTATGAACACAAGTGGATAGATCCTACTGATGGAGCATATTTCCAACGGCTGACAAAAAACAGCGGCATATTTAAGTTTTGGCTGGTTTAAATATTGATTTTGACGAGGTGAAGGGTCAAGTTATCGGTAGACAGCCACTACCTCCTCTGAATGAAGTCTTCATGGAAGTAAGTAGGGAAGATAGCAGAAGATTAGCTATGTTGGGCAAAAAGGGACGACGAATCTGCACCTGTTGAAATATCGATTCAAGGGCCAAGAGTTGAGGATACACCCAAGGTATGGTTTGATCACTGTAACAGATCACGACACATTAGGGAAACCTGTTGGAAGCTCCATGGCAAGCCTGCTAACTGGAAAACCTGAGGAAAAAATTATCAACAGTCTGTACCCACTGCTCACTCCGCAGAACAGACCCTTCTCAACAAGGAAAAAACTTAATAACTGCTGAAATTAATTCCACCCAGATTCGGGTCCAACACATCAACTTCTAGCAGCCTGATTGCCCACAAAGGTAAATTTTCTTTTGGTTTCTCAAGTTCCTCTACTCTTGCACCGTGAATTATTGATTTCGGTGCTTTGGATCACATGACCAGCACATGCTCTTTATTCCACGGCTAATACTCCTTCTGCCGACAATCAAAAGGTAAAAATTTTACATGGAAGCTTATCTTTCATTGCCGACAAAGGGTCCATTAAAATTTCAGACGATATCTGTCACGACCCGAATCCCAGATTCATGACCGGCATATAGGCAAGGTTCCCCTTTAAGGTTCCATACCTATACAAACCCAAACTTACACACAAACTTATCCTAACTCAATCAAAGTTCAACGCAGCATTAATAACAAAATCAACTTCATAATATAATTGAATTGTCTTAATACAAGAGCTAATATAATTTCATAGTTTTAAAGCACTAATTAGGCATAAAGGAAATTGTACGA
>NW_011502772.1:6628-16538 GCF_000495115.2 Populus euphratica | reverse complement strand
CGGGTACTTATGAGGCACAGAGTAAAACTCAACCTCATACATCTAGTAGAGGTATGTACAACCTTAGGGAAGATCATGACCTCCAAGCTAAGTTTGCATCTTTAGCTAGAAAAGTCGAGGCACTAAAATTGAAAAAGAGTGGTCAATTTAAATCTATTGAAAACATTGTATGTCAAATATGTGAAACAAATGAACACTCAACTAGTAACTGTCCAACCTTGCCTTCTTTTAAGGAATGTCTCCATGAACAAACCCATGCTTTAAACAGTTTTGAAAGGCAACCCATATTTGCAAACATACAATCCTGGTTGGAGAAATCACCAAAATTTCAGTTGGAAGAGTGACAATGCAAAAACTTCACAACCACAGTTTCAAGCACACCATAATTTCCAAAATTATCATGGATATGTACCTCCTTATGCTCCACCAAGCACACCATAATTTCCAAAATTATCATGGATATGCACCTCCTTATGCTCCACCTCCTACAAGAAATTTTGAGGAAACTTTGTATGCATTCATTGAAAAGCAAGAGACAATCAACACTCAACTTGCTCGAAGCATAACAGATTTTAAAGATACTCTTGCAAAATTCACATCTGCTCTCACTTTTCAAGAGGTAAGTTTCCATCTCAACTACAGCAAAATCCCAAGGGGTAATAGAATGCAAATGCAAGTAGTTCTGGAAGTCAACATATGGATCAAGTTAAATCAGTCATCACTCTTCGCAGTGGTAAGGTTATTAAAAAACCCACTCTTGAACCTTGTGAGAAAGATGATGAGTCAATCTCTAAGGGTAAGGAAAGGGTTGAATCTGAATATTGCAAGGAAAAGACTGATTCCCTGCCAGCACTTCCATTTCCTCATGCCATGACCAATCAGGAAGACATCGATGATGAAAAAGGCACCAAAAATGTTCATGCGGATCTTTTATCAAAAGTGACAACAGATTCGACACCCGACATCACACCAATCAATTATTCTTTTCCTGATGAATCTCTACTTTCTCATAGTTCAATGCCTTGTGATTGTGCATCAAAAGTGTCATTAAGTCTCTTGTTTTACATATGTATTTATTGTTATTATTTGGTTGTTTTTATAATAATTGATGTGTTTTTTAGTAATGAAGTTTGTTTTAATGTTTCGATAGGTTTTTGGAGCTTAAATGAATTAATTCACAAAATTCAACGTCGGAATTCAGAACAAAGAATTGAAGAGACATTTAGTTGAAGATTGAAGCAAATCTTGGTTCAAATAAGTGCTCCAAATTTGTCCCAAAAATCAATTCTATTCCAATTCTAGAAAAGAATATCATATGATTTATTTCAAGCCCAAACTTGCCTTATGTTGTGTGCAAACTTCAACCATTAAACACTCAAGGTTTCAATGTCAATCTTAGCCCAAATAATAAGTACATTTGTATACTTATTTGATGCTCAAAATCAGCCCCAAATCAGCCCTAAATCAACACCCCAAATCAACCTTCAAATCAACCCAAACACAATCCATGATCTTACATGTCCACACAATAAATAACAATTGATTTATTTTGGGAATCCATTGATCCAAGAAGGCAAGCACATGGATGGAAAGCTGGAGGGGATATTTTAACATTATTTTGGGTCAAAAAGAAGAAGGAGACACCTCATAAATGAGGAAGAAAAACGTGCACCAAAGTAGTTGTAAAGCTATCTTGATTTGATTTTTCAGAACACCTTTCGGTGTTTTGCACATAACGTTTGACTCAAGTGTTAAAATGAGCTGTTCTTTAATGATCTGAAAAGGTGACAGAATTGCCTATAAATATGTCTCTAATAGACTTCTCGAAAAAAAAGCTTCTAAGAGGGTCGAATTGCTGTCCAAAGTTAGAGTCAGATTTGTGTCCGAATTTTTTCTGAAATTGTATTGTGTTCTTCTTTATAGATTTCGGTTCTTTAGTTTGTAAAACTTATTATTTCAGTTGGATTCAAGTTCTTTCATGTTTATTGAAGTGTTCTTATATATAATCATGGTTGGCTAAACTCTTTCTTGGATCCAAATCAAGGATAATGGTGATTGAGGTGAGTTCTTTAGGATATGAATGAATCTTAATGTTTATCTTCTTATTTTCTTCATGAATGATTTATTATTGTAAAGAAATTTTAGAAATCATTTAGGTAATGTTATAATCTTGAATTTTTATGCACAAACTTTAGTTTTGGTATAGAGATTGCTTGATTCAATGTCTTACTTAATATGAAAGTACTTGTTCATTCTTAAGCAATAATCAATCTTCATCTTTCTAATCTTCATTGTAATATATTCCGATCTAATATCACCATCGTTGATATTAGGTTGAGTTATCTTATATATGTTGAAGAAATCACCAATACATCACCATTAAAATTGATTTGGACCAAGACTTACCTTTTCTTGTCATTTAAAATCTATTTACATTTTTTTTTTATCTTTAAAAACAAATCCATCAATTATTTTCAACCAAGTTATTGTTAATTTAATTTCTCTTGAGTTTTTTTTGTTACTTAGCTTAATTTCCAGATCTAGCTCTCTGTGGATATGACCTCGATCTTACCGAGTTAATTGCTACATCGCACACTCGTGCACTTGCGAGTTAAAACAAGCCGATCATAAAAAGCGGTCAAGCAGCAACCCACAATTATATGTTAAAGTGTGTGTGTGTAAATTAAGGTTTAAGAATACATATTAAATAAGTATATGAGCAGAATTAAGTCGATCATGTTCTTTATGAAATACTAGCCATAAATCATGAATTACACGATGTACATCTCCACTAGGATGCGTCTCAAGAGTCAATAGAAGATTATCTAAAGACTCCTTACTCAGGTCATCCTTAATGAATTGTATTTTATCTTCACGGTTTATAGATACCATCCTTAAGGTTTAAGAATACATGTTAAATAAGTATATGAGCAGAATTAAGTGATAACAATGTGAGAATTTATAAATCTGAATATTTCATGAAGTATTATAATAGACCTTGTTAAGAATGGTTACTAAGATGCATCTCAAGAGTCTTAAAAGTTCTCCTTACTCTGCCATTATAGTAACAACAATTTTGTACATGCTTTATGAAATAGAAAACATAGTGTTTTTTTTTTAGCTACTACCCTCTCCCCTCAACTAAAACAAGACATTATCCTCAATGTTTAAAGGTAGAAAGATAGAGTATAAAATATATCACCTGAAATAACAAACACTGTATATTTTATGAATGTATGGGTTGAGTGGAAATTAAGGGAAGGCAGAGAGGATTTTATAAATGAGAAATTAAAAGGGCAATCATACCACCTATGTGTAGCCAGCTGAAGTCTCACACTCTCTCCCTCTCTCTTTATTTATTTATTTATTTTTGAAAAAGCATGTGTATGTACAGGTAGTTGTGATTGTGGCTCACATCTTCCCTTGGTTTTATGTCCAAGAACGGCTTAAACGCTCTCTATGGGTCGGGGATAGGCTTCCCATCCATTTTTCTTAAAAACTGGCAAACAAGGTCTTTTTTAGTCAGATTCTCAAGACTAAGTCGAGCATGTTCTTTATGAAATAGTGATTCGTAATTCATGAATTGCATGATGCTTATCTTGACTATGATGAGACTTAAGAGTTAATAGAAGATTATCTAAAGACTCTCTATGTTTTGAAATAAATCCCACCTTTTGACAATTTTCACAAGTTTTGCGGAATGTATATGATTCATTGAATATGGTGGGCCAGTAAAATCCATTTTGTAATATTTCTACAGTTCTCTCTTTTTATGAGAAATGATCTCCACGTGCCTTAGAGTGACAAAATTTAATGACATTACTTACCTCATTGTCGGGAATGCATCTTTGAAATATTTGATCAGGACAATAATTGAATAAGTAAAGGTCATCCCAATAAAATTTTTACACGTTGCTCAAAAAATTTCTTTTGTCTTCGGTACTCCAATGAGCTGGCAAAAATCCTGAAGCAAGAAAATTGATATTTTTAGCAAACCAAGGCATTGAACTAAGAGAAAGTAAGGATTCGTTAGGAAAGTAATCATCGATTGATGTGATATCTGATGTCGAATTTGTTATCATTGTTGACAAAAGATTCACATCAACATTTTCGGTGCTTTTTTCATTCGTGATTTCTTCCTCAGAATAAATCATTTGCAAATCTTCAAATTCATCTAACTCATTTTTACGTAAAGTAGATTCAAGTTGATCATAAACTAATTCATCAATATGATCTACTTCTTGTAAATCATTATCTTCTCCAGGTTGTTTGCAAATGTTGAAAATATTCAACTCCAATGTCATGTTTCCAAATGATAGCTTCATCAATCCATTCCTACAATTAATCAATGCGTTAGAAGTTGCAAGAAACGGACGTCCTAAAATAACAGGAAATGAATTACATGCTTCAACAGGTTGTGTGTCCAAGACAATAAAATCCACAAGATAAATGAATTTATCGACTTGCACTAACACATCTTCAATTATTCCTCTAGGCACTTTTACAAATCTATCGGCAAGTAAAAGAGATATAGAAGTTGGTTTTAACTCACCTAGATTGAGACTTTGAAAAACTGAATATGGAAGTAAATTCACACAAGCTCCAAGATCAAGTAAAGCTCTTTCAATTTTATGTTCTCCAATAAAGCAAGAAATTGTAGGACAACCAGGGTCTTTATATTTCAAAGCACTATTGTTCTGAAGAATAGCACTTACTTGTTCAGCTAAAAAGGCTTTTTTTTTCACATTCAGGTTTCCTTTTCACAGTGCATAGATCTTTTAAAAATTTAACATAGGAAGGAACCTGTTTAATAGCATCCAGCAAAGGTATATTGATTCTTACCTGTTTGAAAGTTTCAAAAATTTTAGAGTTGTGATTGACTTTCCTTTGTTTGGTCATGGCTTGAGGAAATGGAAGTGCTGGCGGAGAATCAGTCTTTTCTTTACAATTTTCAGATTCAAGCCCTTCTTTACCCTCAGATATTGACTCATCATCTTTCTCATAAGGTTCAAGAGTGGGTTTTTCAATAACCTTACCACTACGAAGAAGAGTAGTGACTGATTTGACTTGATCCATGTGTTGGCTTCCGGAACTACTTGCATTTGCATTGTATTGCCACTTGGGATTTTGTTGTGGTTGAGATGGAAACTTACCTTTCTCTTGGAAACTGAGAGCAGATGTTAATTTTGCAAGAGTATCTTTAAAATCTGTCATATTTTGAGCAAGTTTTGAGCAAGTTTAAAATCTGTCATGTTTTGAGCAAGTTGAGTATTGATTGTCTCTTGCTTTTCAATGAATGCATGCAATGTTTCCTCAAGATTTCTTCTATGAGGTGGAGCATAAGGAGGTACATATCCATGAGAATTTTGGGAATTATGGTGTGCTTGGAATGGTAGTTGTGAAGTTTATGCATTATTGTTCTCACTTTTCCAACTAAAATTTAGGTGATTTCTCCAACCAGGGTTGTATGTTTGTGAGTATGGGTTATGGTTGGCCCTTTGAAAACTATTTAAAGCATGGGCTTGTTCATGGAGACATTCTTTAAAAGAAGGTAAGGTTGAATAGTTATTGGTTGAGTGTTCATTTGTTTCACATATTTGACATGCAATGCTTTCAACAGATTTTAATTGACCACTTTTTTTCAATTCTAGTGCCTTTTTTAATTCTAGTGCCTCGACTTTTCTAGCTAAAGATGCAAACTTGGCTTGAAGGTCATGATCTTCCCTAAGGTTGTACATACCTCCACTAGATGTATGAGGTTGAGTTTTACTCGGTGCCTCATAAATACCCACAATGTCCCAATTTTAAGCATTTTCAGCTAGCAAGTCGAAGTACTCCATTGCTTCATCAGGGTCTTTATCTTCAAAAGTTCCATTGCACATCAATTCAACCATTTGCCTATCTCTAGGTGTTAACCCTTCATAAAAATGTGAAACCAATCACCATGTTTCAAAACCATGATGAGGGCAAGTACTAAGCAAGTCTCAATACCTATCCCAACATTGGTAAAATGTTTCTCCTGGTTTTTGAGTGAAAGTGGTGATTTGTCTTTTGAAAGAGTTTGTTCTGTGAGATGGGAAAAACTTCTTTAAAAACTGTTATTGCATTTCATCCCAAGCACGAATGGATCCTGGTCTTTGTAGCCATGTTTTAGCTTTATCTTTTAATGAAAAAGGAAAAAGCTTTAATCTGATGGTGTTCATGCTACAATTTAAATTATTATATGTGTTGCAGACCTCGTCAAATTCCCTTAAATGCAAGTATGGATTTTCCAATTCTAAGCCATGAAAAGAAGGTAAAAGTTGAATAATACCTGGTTTAAAATAAAATGAGATGCATCGGGAGGAAAAACTACGCATGATGGTGCACTTGTTCTTGTGGGATTCATGTGGTCTCTAAGTATTTTAGCACGGATATTCTCATTATTCTCATTATGAAGTGATTGATTATCTTCTTCAGCCATATTTTCTAAAAATGATGAGGATACCCTACAAAGTCTACCATTTGATGTACGTGACCACACTCTTATGCACGTGTAGGAATAAAATAAAAGGAAGAAGAAAACAAAAGAAGAAGAAACAAGAGAAAAGAAACAAAGTTATATACAAGAAAAGTGAAAAGAGAAAATAAAATAAAAACTATATTATAATTTATACAAAACTTACCTCCCCGGCAACGGCGCCAAAAACTTGACACGACTAAAAGGTTGATGTCTTCTCCCAAGTGCAGGAGTGTCGAAGTAATAAATAACCTGCCAAGACCGGGGTCGAACCATAGGGAGGTTAATTGTATAAATTATAAACAACAATTATAAACAACAACAATAGTAACTATAACAACAACAATAATAATAGTGGCAATAATAATACTAATAATACTAGTAGTAGTAGCAGCAACAGTAGTAGTAGTAGTACCAATAATAATAGTAGTAGTAGTAATAATAATAATAATAATAATAATAATGATAATAATAAGAATAAAGAAGAAGAAGAAGAAGAAAAAGAAGATGATGAACTTTGAGATGGAATATTAATGTAAGGATTAAACAATAATAATAACAAATGTTAAGGTTAGAGGTTCCACTAATGGTATGTCAAACAAGTATAGTATAAACTCTTATTATTCAATTGAAAACCACACACAAAGGAGGTTTCAATTTGATTATAGATTTTTAACATGATTACATTAGTCATCTTATTCGATTAATGCTAATACTTGTAAATCTCGTCAAGCATTCATGATTATAACTTATGTTAACAACAAATCAAGTTCCTTTCATAGCTCAGGTGTCGATTATACCATATAGTATGGGCTATGAAAGTGTCAAGTATTTTTTGTACCAAGTGTTATACAACATAAATCAAGATTAGTCATTTAACAAGCAAAGTATTAAAGAGTGAACAAGATAACAAATACAAAACATGTTAGTATCAAACATTAAAGTCCATATTAAGTTTACACTATACTTATTCTTACACCATTAGTGTAACCTTTTCACCTTGACATAATAAACTTAGCTAGACATAATGAAAGAAAGAAAAATAAATAAACTAAATAAGAACATAAATAAGATAAAAGTTAACTAAGTAAAGAAAAGGAAATGAAAGGCATAAACTTGATATTAATGAAAACAAAGCATAAACATTACAAAAAATACAAAGAGAGAAAGCAAGAGAATGATCTTGATCTAGAAACCAATATGCCTAAATGCATGGCAAGTGCCTCCTTTTATAGGCCAAAATTGAGAAATATTGATTTGATGACTAATTGATGAGTGGGTGGCCAACTCTTGACTTGTTGACAATCTTTATCTTCTCTTGTCTGCCCAAAACATCATTGATAATGTCAAAAGCGGAGCCACTAGAAAACATGAATGTTGTAGGCAATTGTCTCAGCTTTTTTGTGTAAAACATTCAGCTTATTTGGACTTCTAGAACTCCAGATATGGCCAAAATACTGAACAGTGCTCGGGCTAGAAGACAGATTCGGGCTTCTCTGTTGTTGCAACAATTTGGACTTGAAAATGGCCTTTTTAGATCTCCGACTCCATATGAAAGTTGTAGGCCTATGTCTTACCTTTCCATTCATATAAAGTAGACCTAAATCTGAGATATATAGCTCCAGATATGACTCAATTACCAAACAGTATTCTAATTTGGATTGCACCAACGTCTCTTTTCTAAGTTTAGCCATCTCTTTATCCTTTCAATTTCAGTTCTTAAATTCATTAATCAATCCTTTCATTTAAGTGATAGGCCTGCATTAAAATGAACATTTACCACAAATTAAAGGTATCTTATATTATTAGATATATTATTATAAAACATGCTTTAGTTAAGGAGTTATTAATACTTCAAGTGCAAAATGATGATGTAAAACCTTGATAAAAATGCACTTTTAAGTACTAATCATATACCATACAGTATGGGCTATGAAAGTGCCAAGCATTTATTGTACCAAGTGTTATACAACATAAATCAAGATTAGTCATTTAACAAGCAAAGTATTAAAGAGTGAACAAGGTAACAAATACAAAACATGTTAGTATCAAACATTAAAGTCCATATGAAGTTTACACTATACTTATTCTTACACCATTAGTGTAACCTTTTCACCTTGACATAATAAACTTAGCTAGACATAATGAAAGAAAGAAAAATAAATAAACAAAATAAGATAAAAGTTAGCTAGGTAAATGAAAGGAAATGAAAGGCATAAACTTGATATTAATGAAAGCAAAGCATAAACATTACAAAAAAATACAAAGAGAGAAAGCAAGAGCATGATCTTGATATGGAAACCAAGATGCCTAAATGCATAACAAATGCCTCCTTCTATAGGCCAAAATTGGGAACTATTGAATTGATGACTAATTGATGAGTGGGTGGCCAACTCTTGACTTGGTGACAATCTTTATCTTCTCTTATCTGCCCAAAACATCATTGATAACGTCAAAATTAGAGCCACTTAAAACATGAAAGTTGTAGGAAAATATCTCAGCTTTCTTGTGTAAAAAACTCAGCTCATTTGGACTTCTAGAACTCCAGATATGGGTCAAATACTGAAAAGTGCTCGGGCTGGAAGACAAATTCGGACTTCTTTGTTGTTGCTACAATTTGGACTTGAAAATGGCCTTTTTAGATCTTAGGCTCCATATAAAAGTTCTAGGTCTATGTCTTACCTTTCCATCCATATAAATTAGACCTAAATTTGAGATCTACATCTCCAGATATGACCCAATTACCAAGTAGTGTTCTGGTTTGGATTGCACCGACATCTCTTTTCTAAGTTTGGTCATCTCTTTGTCCTTCCAATTTCAGTTCTTAAATTCATCAATCAATCCTTTCATTTATGTGATAGGCCTACATTTAAAATGAACATTTGCCATAAATTAAATGTATCTTATATTATTAGATATATTATTATAAAACATGCTTTAGTTAAGGAGTTATTGATACTTCAAGTGCATAGTGATGATATAAAACCTTGATAAAAATACACTTTTAAGTATCAATCACACCCCCCAACTAGGTTATTATTAGTCCCTATTAATCAAAGCGTTAAAATAGAAATTACAGTTGAGGATTATACAAAAAACATTAATGATTGGAAAATTCCAAAGATTTCAAAAACAAAAATTTATCAAAATTCTAAAAATGATATTTTCAAAATAGATTTTACTATAAAAACTAAAAAAACAAATATTCAACTTACAAAACCTTTTGAATCTATTCCAGTACTCTCTTAAAAATCCTGACAAAAGAGGGTTGAGTAGAAATGAAATGAAGGAAAAGAGGGTTTTATAGATGAGCAATTAGAAAGGCAATCATAACATCTATATGTAGGCCAGCTGGAGTCTCACACACTCTCTCTCTCTTTTTATTTATTTATTTATTTACTTTTGAAAAAA
>NW_011502772.1:0-1720 GCF_000495115.2 Populus euphratica | reverse complement strand
TTCATCCAAAAACGATGTCAGATGAGGGAGATATGATTTTTCAAAGATGACAAATGAATTCTGCCAGCAATCAGGTTTCGTGAAGAAATGAGTCCAAATTACGTTTCGAAGCTTCTAAACCGTCATCCAAGTTTTTATATCAGCAATTTAGCTCCTCTAAGTCAGAGTTTGAAGATTTCATGCAAGGCTATTTCTCTTTTTTAGGGAAAATAGTTATAGAAGTACTTAAATGTCAATTGTCAACTTAAGGGAGGACTACTTTGTAAATTAGGAACTAGGGTTTCTTAGCATATAAAAAGAAAGAGAGAGAGGAGAGAAGGGGGGCAGCAGCCAGAAGTGAAGAAACACAAATTCTCTCCTCTACAAACCCAAAAAATCATGCTCTCTTCATTCTTTAAGAGTAGTTGTTCAATGGTTATGCAAGGCTAAGCTCTTTTCTTGGTTGCAAGGACACAACAAACCTTCGGATTTCAAGAACCGTGAGATTTATTCTTCCTTTTATTTTCAGTTTATATTATGAATAAGTATGGTTGTTTTTCTATGCATATTTTCTATGATTGTTGTTGATAATTGCTAGAGCGGAACTCTAAGTTATTATTGTGAACAATTTATTGCTAAGTTTGATATCAATACCGGAGTTGTGATGTATGAACTTGTGAAGCAACTAAGCTTGATAATTGTGGTGGAACTACATTATTAAACTTAGGGAGAACACTCAAATATCTAGTTCTTAGGGCTGCCATTGAACTAAATCATTAATACAAACATTGTGATTGCTTGTTGGTTAGGGTTAGTTATACGGTGGATCCGTTAATTAACCAACATTAAGAAAAGATAAAAATTCAAAATATAAATTATAGTTTTGTTTCAAGGATCGGTTCTAATTTTTGTTGGTGGATGTGTGCTTGTGACCAAGGTTTGCTTTCTTGATAAATTTCAATTTTAATTGATTTTATTTGCTAGTTTAATTGCTACCTTAGTTTAGATAATCACAAACCAAATCCCCTTAATTACATAACATACAACAAAATAATCTGACTTGAAACTTCCTCGTGGGATCGACCCCTTGCTTGCTCTATACTATCTTGTGTGTTTTAAGCTAGGGTAATTAATTTGTGCGACCACGACATCGCAATAAATTTTGGCGCCATTGCCGGGGAAGTAATTTTAGTTGATTCTTATGCTATGATTTTTATTTATATTTCTAAAAAAAAAAGAGAAACAGAATTTTTGCTTGCGGCAGCACTATTCATTTGCAGTAGTGGTATTGTTCAAAACAGAATTGTTTGTGGAATTAGGTTTCAAATTTTCTTCTACTGAAAGAAAACAACATTCTAAACAAGACTAGTAATTTTACTAGCCCTACCCTATTGAGGCCAAATTCCACTGTGTTCTAAGGTTTTTAAGCAGTTTTAGTTTTCTAGCGTAGGATTTTTGTACAATTTGCATTGTTTTCGATCTCTTATGTGGTTGGTTTCTTTTGAGATTTCTTGAAGATTTATGTCAGTAACCTGTTCTACTAATCAAATTTGAGTGCAGTTGGATCTCAAAATAGAAAAAACTTTACGCAGGTTATGCAAGGAAGCTCGCCTCAACACCATGGCTATTGCACGACAACAAACACTCAAGGAGTTTGTTGCTCCTCATGTAGAAAATCAACCACTATGCATAAACATTGATAATAATATAAAAGATCTCTTCCAATGTGCCTAGACCACCT
>NW_011502778.1:0-16489 GCF_000495115.2 Populus euphratica | reverse complement strand
AGACTTGAAAATTAACCCTTGTCAACGTACATACAACTGTAAGCTAAAAAGGCTGTCGACGAGGAAGAAACAGGAGGAAGATGGATTCTGCTATCTGCCAGCATCTATGGAACTTGTGATCATTTCAATGGAAACCTCTCCCATATATCTTGTGCTCCTACATGGAGAATCAGAAGAGCCCAGATCATCAATCACTGGGAGCTTGTCTTCCCAGTTGAGATACCGTATGACTTCTCTCATGGTTGGCCTGGCTTTAGGCTTGTGATGAGAACACAGAAGACCCAACCCCAGCACCACCTCAATTTCCTTGACCACGAAGGCAGAGTTCAGCTCTGGATCAGCTGCATCAAGAACTCTACCCTTTTGATGGCATTCAATCACGAAATCTGTCAGGATGAAGTTACTCGTTTCAATGGGCTTTCTGCCACAAACCACTTCAGGGAGCAAAACACCGTATGCGTACACATCGGAACTGGTACAAACCTGACCGGTCCGTGTCAATTCAGGTGCAATATACCCTACGGTGCCAACAAGATTTGTGGTGTGCGACATGGTGCCATGATCATACAACCTGGCTAGACCAAAGTCTCCTAACCGCCCGTTCATTCCTGCGTCTATCAGGACATTGCTTGACATGACATCTCTGTGAATCACCACTTTCTCCCATTCCTCATGCAGATACAAAAGCCCTGCTGCAATGTCTTTAACAATATTGAATCTTTGCTCCCAGCTCAATACAAAGTTGTTTCCCCGACTGAAAAGGAGACCGGCAAGGCTTCCATTTGGGATGTAGTCATAAACCACGAGGATGTCATTATTTCTCTTACACCATCCTTGGAGATTCACCAAGTTCTTGTGCCGTAAACGTCCCAGGCTCCCGACCTCCGCAGTGAATCCTCTCAAACCCTGGATTGAATTGGGAGTGATCCTCTTAACAGCAACTTCATTTCCGTTTGTAGGCAATCTACCTTTGTACACCGCACCAAACCCACCAACCCCAATTATCTCACTCTTTTGAAAACCGTTAGTTGCCGTATGTAGATCTTGATAGCGAAACCTGTGTGGACAATCCAATTCCCAGTCTTCAAGAGCCTCAGACTGAGGCCACTTTCTGTAGACAGCATGAAAGAACAGTATTGCAAACAGAATAGTGGTCACACCGCATAAAGAAGCGATAATAGCAATCACTGAGGGTTGGAAAGAGGATGAACTTGTTGCGCATACTGGACCAAAAGCAAACACAAATAAAACACAAACAACAGATTTACGTGGTTCCCCAAAATCGGGTACGTCCACGAAGGCAGCAGATTGTATATTATTGGAGGAATGATACAAACACTCAACTCAACCCAGTACAATCCCACTTAACCGGGTGTTTCACTCTTACACTCGGTGTTTCTCTCAAATCTGTATTTTCTCACTCTCACAGTTGCACTCACCACACTTTCACCCTTTTGCTCTCACCACAATTTCACTACACTTATTACATTTCTCTCTCTTTATCTCTATTTATAGGAGAGCCTTGACAACTTGGTTGAGGGTGGTTGAGGGTGGTTGATGGTGGTTGAATGGTGGTTGGAAGTGGTTGATGGTGGTTGTTAAAGGAGAGGGTGGTTGATGGTGGTTGAGAAAAAATGTTGACAATTTGCTACAAATCTCCACCTTGGCAAGATTTTTCCATCCAATCTTTGTGATCAATCAATGCTGCCTCTAATGCGCCATATGGCGCTGCACCCTGAAGGTGCTCAACACTGAGAGATGTTGACCAAGTCCAAACAATGTTGGAACTTGATCCCTGAGACACATTTTGTGAGCATGTCAGCTGGATTATCTGCGGTACCAATCTTCTGTAGCAGAATATCTCCTTCATCCACAATTTCTCGAACAAAATGAAATCGAACATCGATGTGCTTGGTGTGGGAATGATGAACCTGATTCTTTGCAAGACAAATAGCACTTTGACTATCACAATGGACATTCACGTGCTCTTGAACAATTCCCAAATCTTCAATCAACCCATGTAACCATATAGCTTCCTTGAAAGCTTCTGTTACTGCCATGTACTCTGCCTCAGTTGTTGACAAAGCTACTGTTGATTATAAAGTTGACCTCCAACTTACAGGCCCTTTAGCAAGTGTAAACACATAGCCTGTTGTGGAACGACGCTTGTCTAAGTCACCAGCATAGTCCGAATCCACATAACCAACTAAATTTTGTTTGAGTCTATCATCCCTCTCAAACTTCAAACCAATATCAGTTGTGCCATGAATGTACCGTAGAATCCACTTAACTGCCTGCCAATGACCCTTTCCCGGATCATGCATATACCTGCTCACCATACTGACTGCATGTGAAATATCTGGTCTCGTACAAACCATTGCATACATTAATGCACCAACTGCATTTGCATACGGAATTTGAACCATATGCTTGCGCTCTTCCTCTGTGCGTGGAGACATTGAAGCACTTAGCTTAAAATGAGAAGCTAAAGGTGTACTTACAGGCTTGGTCTTACCATCTACCCCAAATCTCTTTAGAATTTTCTTCAAGTATTGGGTCTGTGTCAAACAGATTGTGCCTTTTCTTCTGTCTCTCTGAATCTCCATGCCAAGAATCTTCTTAGCTTCTCCAAGGTCCTTCATTTCAAACTCAGTTCTCAGTTGAGCTTTCAGTCTGTCAATCTCCACTTTGCTCTTTGATGCAATCAACATATCATCCACATATAAGAGCAAATAGATGAAAGAACCATCAAGAAGTTTGCGAAAATATACACAATGATCAAACTGACTCCGTGTGTATCCATGTTCTATCATGAACTTGTCAAATCGCTTATACCACTGGCGAGGAGATTGTTTCAATCCATACAGTGACTTCTTCAGTTTACAAGCCCAATTCTCTTTCCCAGTGACTTTGAAACCATCTGGCTGAGACATGTAAATTTCCTCTTCCAAATCTCCATGTAGGAAGGCAGTTTTCACATCAAGTTGGGCTAACTCCAAATCAAACTGTGCAACCAAGGCTAGCAGAATACGAATTGATGAATGCTTAACAACTGGGGAGAATACCTCATTATAATCTATCCCCTCCTTCTGAGCATAGCCTTTTGCTACCAATCTTGCTTTGAAACGGATGTTGTCTTTTCCTGGATTACCTTCCTTCTTAGCATATACCCACTTGCAACCAATTGTCTTCTTTTCCTTAGGGAGTTGTACCAAATCCCAAGTCTGATTCTTGTGGAGAGATTTCATCTCTTCATCCATTGCCTCTTTCCATTTTGCACTTTCTACACTCTGTACTGCCTCTTTGTAGGTGCAGGGGATTCCATCATCAATCACCGGAAGTGCATAAGCCACCATGTTACAATACCGAGCGGGTTTCTTGATAACTCTTTTCGGTTTACTCGTTGCAATGGATTCTTGTTGTGTGGTTGCTGAAGTTGTTGCATCCTCTTCATCTGAACTTTCATCTGAATCTCCTTCAGTAGAGATTGTCTGAACAGTCTTTATAGGAATGACTGAAGTCTCTAACTCCACCTGTTGTGCATCACCAGACTGTTTTTCCTTCTCCTGTGATTTCTCTTGTTGTAACATGCCAGACTCATCAAAAGTGACATCTCTACTCAAAATCACTTTCTTTGATTCAGAACACCAGAGTCTGTAACCTTTTACTCCTCCACTAAAGCCCAAAAATATAGCTTTCTTGGCTCTAGGATCTAGCTTGGACTCAGTAACATGATAATATGCTGAGCAACCAGATATACGCATAGAGTCATAATCATTTGCAGGAGAGCCTGACCATACCTCTAAAGGGGTTCTTCCATTTAATGCTGCTGAAGGTAACCGGTTAACAATATGACGAGCATAGCTTAATGCCTCGCCCCAGAACACTTTGCTTAGTCCTGAATGTGATAGCATACATCGGACTTTCTCCACCAATATGCGATTCATGCGTTCTGCTACTCCATTTTGTTGTGGTGTTTTGCGCACAGTAAAATGTCGCTTGATCCCTTCATCCTGACAAACTTTAAAGAAAGGATCTAAAGTGTACTCACCACCATTATCTGACCGAAGAGTCTTAACTCTCCTTCCCGTTTGAGTCTCCACCATTTTCTTCCATTTCAGAAAGATATCAAGGACCTCATCCTTGTGTTTCATCATGTACACCCATACTCGTCTTGAGAAATCATCAATAAAAGTAACAAACCAACGATTACCTCCAAGAGATTCATTCTTTGAAGGTCCCCATACGTCTGTGTGAACATAATCAAGAATCCCTTTTGTATTGTGTACCGCAGTGCCAAACTTGACTCTTGTCTGTTTTCCAAGAACACAATGCTCACAGAACCCATGCTTTCCAGTCTTGGCGCCTTTTAATAGACCTTGCTTGACCAATCCTTGCAAAGCCTTTTCACCAGCATGCCCTAAACGCATGTGCCAAAGTCTGGAATTATCTGCTTCATCATCTTCTATGCTTTTGGAAACAGCTGCTGTACCGGTAACAGTAGATCCATCCAGGAAATATAAGTTTCCTTTCCTCGTGTCTCTTAAGACAACTAATGCACCACGGATTGCTCTCAGGACTCCACCATGCATGATAATCTTATAACCATTGGATTCTAGGACTCCAAGTGAGAAGAGATTTTTCTTCAGGTCAGGTACATACCGTACCTCTATCAGTGTCTTGACTACCCCATTATGCATCTTCAGATGGATAGTCCCAATCCCTTTGATCTCACAAACATCATCATTACCCATCAACACAACTCCTCCATCGAACTCCTCGAGTCTCGAGAATAAGTGCTTGTTAGGGCACATGTGATAGGAACATGCGGAATCAAGAATCCATTCACCAGAATGGTTTTCTGGTGATGAGACCATGAATGCAGAGTCTCGTTCATCCTCATCTCGTGCAACGTTCACAGTTGGTTCATCTTTTTCCTTATTGCCCTTGATCGGACAATCTTTCTTCCAGTGTCCCTTTTTATGACAAAAGGCACACTCATCTTTTGCAAGATATCGTCTGTTTGATGATTCTCCTCTGGATTTTGAGCGAGATCTCCCTCGCCCTCGAAATCTTCTGGGGTTTGTTCTGCCTTTAACTGTCAATGCTTCTGACGTTGACTCTTTGTGAACAATCTGATCCTTCTTCCGGTACTCATTGTTCACCAAAGCATTGGACACATCAATGAATTTAATCTTTTCTTTACCATACAGTAAAGTGGTGACGAGATGTTCATATGTGTCAGGCAGTGAATTCAATAACAGCAGAGCTTTATCTTCATCATCAATTTCCACATCTAAATTCTTCAAATCAGCTATCATTTTATTGAAATCATTCAGATGCTCATTCATAGAAGTACCTTTCTTGTGCTGAAAGCGGAAGATCCTTTTCTTCAAGTAGAGACGATTCTCTATACTCTTCTTCATAAACTTGTCCTCCAGTGCTTGCCATAATTCCTTTGCAGAGTTTTGTTTTGAAAAGGCGTACTTCTGATCCTTTACAAGACAAAGTCGGATGGAACTGCAAGCTAACCGATGTATCCTTTCCCAGCTTTTATCATCCAAATCCTCCGGTTTATCTTCTAGAGTGAAATCCAAATTCATTTGGACAAGCATATCCATGACTTCACATTTCCACATGCCAAAATTACCCTTCCCATCAAACTTCTCCACCTCAAATTTGGTACTCGATACCGGGATATATTGTGGAGGTATACTAGCATTTCCCACTAATCTTTCTTCTGGAATATCAGCCATTAGGATGTCTTTGGATTACAAATAGGCTCCCGAAATTGTTAAAACATGCACTTTTATGCTCAAAAGAGTCAAAACAGTAACTTCGGTGTGCTGTTTCACAAAACGGAAACCACGGTTGCGTCCGGAATGGTTGAAAATGCTAGGAACCAACTTGACTCGGCCTAAAACCGGTCAAAACATCACTGAGTTGGCCAAAAAATCAATCTGATCGAGTTAACTCAGGGAAGGAATATTCTGTCTCTGATGAAGAATATTCTGTCACGGAATATTCTCTTACTGTCAACGGAATATTCTTATTCTGTCAAGAGAATATTCTGTCACTGTTAGATGATGTGTCTGATGACATGGCAATGTGGACCCTCTGTTGATGACGTGGATGTTGACTCAGTGCCACGTGTCGGATGACGTGGCTGTCTTCTCAGGTGAGATTTCCGGCACTGTCTGGTTTTTCCGGCAGATTTCTGGCGAAACTTCGGCGAGCTCTACAGGGCTTGTTTCAACTCCGATTTTGATGATCTTTATATCGCCGGACTCGTATCGACGAGAGGAATCTCCACAGGTGGTCAAAATCAAGATCTGAGAACTTTGAAAATTCTGCAACTTTGAACAGAGAGCTGAAAAACGTTTTTTTTTTTCAGTGTTCAAGCTTCCCTAATGCTCTGATACCAATTGTTGCGCATACTGGACCAAAAGCAAACACAAATAAAACACAAACAACATATTTACGTGGTTCCCCAAAATCGGGTACGTCCACGGAGGCAGCAGATTGTATATTATTGGAGGAATGATACAAACACTCAACTCAACCCAGTACAATCCCACTTAACCGGGTGTTTCACTCTTACACTCGGTGTTTCTCTCAAATCTGTATTTTCTCACTCTCACAGTTGCACTCACCACACTTTCACCCTTTTGCTCTCACCACAATTTCACTACACTTATTACATTTCTCTCTCTTTATCTCTATTTATAGGAGAGCCTTGGCAACTTGGTTGAGGGTGGTTGATGGTGGTTGAATGGTGGTTGTTAAAGGAGAGGGTGGTTGATGGTGGTTGAGAAAAAATGTTGACAATTTGCTACAGAACTGTCCTCAAATATTGGTGCGACGGGTAGTAGAGAAAGATCGAGCGGACGGGCTTCTCCTTTAGTGGAAAAACTCCATCCCAGTATGTAATGAGAGCTTGTCTTTTTACCAGTAGAGGAAGAGAAACCAGCATACATGCTATCCTTAACAACTGTGCTTAGATCTACGGGATAAGAAATGAGTGGTTGAATCGGTTTGCCTAGCCCCATGGGACCTATTGTTACATTAACAAGTTTAGCCACGCCATCATATTCTATCCAGGCTTGAATAGGTTCACCACTCTCCAACATCAAATCTTCAAACAGGTTTGCGTTGTCACCCTCGCTATAGGAAGCTGCCCTCGATGAGTTCGAACGCATGCTGTTAATGTTGACTCCGACATGATTTCCTTCAGTGTCTGAATTCTCGTTGAACCCATTAACAGTGTCAAATTCAACAGCAAAAATATGGTTGGAGCTATCACCATTATTTGAAGGGTTGAAAAGACCAAGGTAATGCTCCGCGTCAGCCCCGGGAAGCTGGTTGGAGGGAGCTAAGGCGAAAGCAAGGCTGTAGCCTCCTTTTCCTTTGGGAGAGACTATCTGAAAGACAAA
Organism: Populus euphratica; assembly: GCF_000495115.2. Classification (NCBI taxonomy): domain Eukaryota; kingdom Viridiplantae; phylum Streptophyta; class Magnoliopsida; order Malpighiales; family Salicaceae; genus Populus; species Populus euphratica. The sequence continues at coordinate 9,056 of NW_011502778.1, read as the reverse complement.
AGTTGTGCTGAAAGATGAAGCATTTGGAGATGAATTTGAACTTGTGTTAAGCATCTGTATTGGTTTGGAATAAAATGCTTGTCCTACAGCATTTTGTGTTTTGGTGGTGAGCCTTAGTAAACCAGTAGGCGTGATAATAGAAGCTCTATCAATTGATAGGTCTTTTTCACGTCCATTGAATCCATTGAAGATGAACTCTACACTTTGAGCCTCAACAATCATAGAAAAGAACAAGAACAACAAAAACAAACAAATCGTGGAGGCCATGAAATCTTGATAGTTAAGATCAACTTGCAACTTCCTAAACATACTCTTATCATATTTTTTTTTTTGAAAAAACCAAGCATGAATCTTTTGTTCCCGTATAGTTTATGACATGTCAAGGGATGATGAAGGGTGCTGAATCCATAAAAAATAATTTATAATGATGGGTTATAAGGGCATTAGATTAGAGCTAAGAAAGTCAGTCTAAATAAGAATGGATTATAACTTTGTCGATAATCAATAATACTCTATCAAAATAATAATTATATAGATTACATTGATATTCACAAACTGTACATCATATGTTTATCACTTATAATAACTTATTAGATTACATTAATATTCAAAATTAATGAAATGAATAATGAGTGAAAATAGCTACTTAAAATGAAAAATGTGGAAAGAAACTAAAGTACATCATAACTTCCAGGCAGAGATTTTGATCAATTGAGTTCCTCTAAATTCCAAGACCATCTCATTGTAATTATCTCCTTCAATCCTCACTGCATATGGGACCTCTCCTTCTCTCACCATTTCTTTTGCTTCCAATAAACTCTCGTTGCTTAGTCGCAACCCTTCAAGCCCAAATCCTGTCTTAAAATCGCAACATTGTTCTCTTTCCTCCCACTCTTGTATCCAAGCCCTAGAAGAGGCATAAGGTGCAACAAAGAGGCATTCCATAGCTATTCTTGCCTCTATAAAGCAACTGGGCGGCTTCCATTCGATTGATTCCAGCAGGGCTTGATAATGTTCCATACAATTGTCAAAGAAAAATCCAAAACCAGGACAGTCTTTGAATAATTCCCATGCTCCTCCATCACCAAATGTTAATATACCTCCATTACTAGTATAGCTGTAGACAGAAATGCTGGTTAATATTTCCTTGGCCGTCCTAACGAAGTCCACTACATGCCTTCTACTCCTCTTTCTCCCCATTTGGGAAAGAGCCCACATACAATTGAAGGACAGCCATTCTCTCCTTTCTCCACCTTTTCTCTTGCCCTTTATCTTCCTCGCCCAATCTTGTAGCTCCACCCCTTCCACTTCCAATATTAAACCAAAGGGGTTTTCACAATCATGTAGCCTCCTTTTTGTCTCCTCGAACTTTCTCCATGAAGGTGCATGATGACCGGAACCTTCGTCTTTCCACTTGATTGCTGTGATTTTTAGGGTCGTGTAGTGTGGAATATGACCATAGTATTGTTGTGCTTGTAGCTCCTTTTGTTTTCGACCAAGAGCCATGATCATTGAAGACCACTGCATCCCTTCTCCCATATCAAAGTCTATTATGTGTAGAACCTCAGCATCACGAGGCTTGGCCTCAAGAATGACCGAGTTAGCTGTGAAATGAGAAATCATCCCTTGGGGGAAAATCTTATAGAATGCCTCCAAAGCCCTATCAAAGTTCTTAGCAGATTCTTGCATAAGATAATCTGTTTCCTTGTCTACGGGTTGAAATGAATAATACAAAAGGCGCTCCTCTATCTCCCCCGTGGGACCAACTTTCTTGCTAATTCTTCTCGCGATCACTTCTGCAAGTTCTGCCTCTTTGTTCTCCATGGCTTCTTTGTAAGCCTTGACTAGATGATGCACACTAAGTTGATTATCAATCTCCATGTCTCCTGTTGGCGAGGTTAGCGGTTGCTGGATCAAAGAAGCATCCATGGTTGATATTGATATTGCACCAGCACTCGAAATAGTGGATAGGCTAGGGCTGCATTTTTCTGTCAGCTCTCCTTCACTAGAATATGGTTGAAAAGAACAACTTTCCTCGAGACCTTTTGAAAACCCATTTTGGTCCCTCCAAATGAGCACAAACTCCTCAAAATCAAGAGGTGAATATTCATCAATATTCATTGAATCAGAATCAACAGGAAAATCTACCGATTCATTGGAAGTGGAACCAGTTGTTGTGAGAGGATCAGGAGAGAGCTCAAAATGGTGTATATTAGCATCCATGTATGGTTCAAAATATGAATAGTCATGCTCTTGTATGTTGTTAGAGTAGCATTGTGGGCCTGGAAGCTGAAAGAACTCAGAGTCTCTCATATTGCTTGGCTAACTAAGAAGGGCTGAGATCAATTAAACCACCTTGTTTGACAACTTAATTGGGTGATGATGAGAACATTAACTATAATTATGGAGTTGGATTATATATAGAAAACAAATGAAGACAAATTTTCATTCCCTTGAGGAATTCGATCGATCTCCCGTCTAATTGAAATTCTTCACCTTATCCGGCACTGTCTTGGCAGAGGCAAACACATCTTAATCCCACGAAGTTAATTAATTTGTTGTTTTTCTTTACTGTGATTGATGGTTATCCAATCCAATTAAGGTTAATATTAACTTTAGTCAAGCTGTCCTTCCTAGTAAAATAATATTGTCAAAAGGAATATTTTTCTCAAGATTTCATGCAATGTTCAAAACACTAAATTTATGTTTGCTAATTAATTAATGTGTAGGCATAGGTAGGTAGATTCATGCTTTGGCCTTTTCTATCTTAGTTACCAAAAGTTCAGGCAACGTATTTAGGCATGCAAAATTCAAAGTTCAAACCAATCAACGAAGGGTTAAGGACTAAATTTATAGGCTGAATCCATATTCCATACTCACCAATAATTAATGATTGCTAACAAGTTTTGAAGTTTGAAGCAACTTGATCTTGTATAATCATACACGCTATCACCATATATTATCAAAAAATAGAGTATTGTAGATTAGTTTCACTATATATATATATATATTATGCGAGAAGACCTGAATTCATAACCAAATTAATTACTACCTCTATAGCCATATAGGGATTTCTTTTTGTATGATCTCAACCCTCGAGATCGAGCATCATTGCCAAAAAAAAGAACAAAAGAGTCAAATTGTCAAAAAATTGGCACCAAAATCACAAATTTGGGTTTCAAATTTGAGATTTCATGACCCTTTTTTTTTCTTGTTCTCTTAAAAAACAAATAATTTGTGATTGATTTGAGACCCTCAAGTCGTTTAAATCAAAAAATTATAATCACATATTAAAAGACTAAACTACAAAATATATCTTTCAATTGATTATGATTACGTTTGATTAATATCCCAAGATAAAAGGAATAAAACATGTTTGGTTGGAATGAAGGAGACAAGAACTTAAAATAACTATATTTCTAGGATAATTTTTGTATGAATTTATTCTTTTGAAGTAGAAGTTCATGGAGACATCTCTTGTCTATCTCCACTATTTTCTTCTCTTCTATATAGAACCGTTTACCTAATCTAAAAATTATGCTATAACTTACCAAGTGCTACACATCTCAAAGGAAAGTGCTCGTTTTGTGGATTAGTTTGATGACTAATTTTATCTCGAAGAAAGTAATGAATATTTCATTAAAAAAAGGGTTCGGATAAGGTTTCCCTGAGGAAAAAGTTACCTCATCTCCTTCATAAGCAAACAACTGGAATAAGATAAAAGAATAGGGAAGATCAATGCTATTTTTGTTGTTTGATTTGAGGGGGCATGTCGGAGATCCTGTGGCAGGACAATGGAAATAAAAAGGTGTGACACTTTTTTATGTCTTTGTTTATGCCATTTGTTGTTTGATTTGAGGGGGCATGTCGGAGATCCTGTAGCAGGACAATGGCATAAACAAAGAAATAAAAAAGTCTGCGTATGTGTTTGTGTCTATATATATATATATATATATATATATATATATATGTAGCATAGTTGTTACGTTAATGATTCAAGAACTATAGGAGAACAAAACAATGCATGCAAGAAGACTTTGGGCTGCAAATGTTGCCATCACTCTCTCTTAATCTTATCCATCTTTCCCACTTAAATAATATTGTAAATTAATTGCACTAAATTAATTATTATTATTATTATTATCAACAAATCAAATCGATCGATGAATCATATTCACAGGCCAAAACTGTCAATGGCATAATTACTGTCGACTAAATCTTTTCTTTCCCGTAACTAATATTAATTACTATTGTACATCAGCAACAATAACAATACGTACCTTTAGTTTATCAAAACAATAAAAGAATTCTTATGGATAAAACAAGTTAAGAGAATATTTTGATAAAATCATTAAATTTTAAGCAAGTTATTTAATTTGAAGTTTAAAGATAGAACAAACACTTTCTACAACCCAATTTGTAATATATTAAAATATCTTTTATGTATCTATTTTTATAGAAAACTATAGAATGCTTATTTTTGTGTTTCAACTTATTTTTTAAAGTATTTTTCAAATTATTTTTTATCTAAAAAATATTAAATTGATATTTTTAGATATTTTTAAACCATTTTAATATTTTTAATATATATATATATACACATATTATTTTGATATATTTTAAATTTTAAAACATTTTTATAAAGTAAATGAACCACAATATTATAACACACACATATTATTTTGATATATTTTAAATTAAAAAAAATTATAAAGTAAATGAACCACAATATTATATAATATTGAGCTATTATTATATATTATAGCAATCACTCAAATTGCTAGCTATTAAAATGAAAGACATTGAAGGTAAACCGTAGTTCTTCATGCTTATCATTTCTTCAGTGTTAGGGAGTGTAGTTAGGCTATATAATTTTAAATTTTAAATTTTATTTTTGTAAAATTTTTAAATTAATATTTTTTAGTGTTTTCATTATTATTTTAATATATTAATTTCAAAAATTAAAAAATTAAAAAAATATTATTTTAATATATTTTCAAATAAAAATATTTTAAAAAACATATGCATCATAACAATAAAAACCTCTGAAAAATCTATTAATATATTAAAATAATATTTTAACATAAGTCCATGCCATTGTGACCACAGAGGAGGGAATACAACGACGATTAGTTTAATTTGTCACTAGATCTGACACCTCCTCAGGTGGCATGGGAAACGAATATCTCTGATTGGCTTACGATTTAATTAGTTAATAGAATAATAAATATCTCTAATTTTTAATCACTGGACGGTCATGGCAGGTACGTACCTTTCCTCATGCCATCCCAAAAAAGAATATTCGACAATCTCTCCATGCATCATGCATGACAAAAGAAGACATTGATGATTAATTAATTTTATTAATTGGGCATTAAATAAAAGATAATTACAGTATTTTAATCTATACTGTCTATCTACATTGTTTGTAGAAATTGATTAGTATGAACGGATTTGTTGCTTTGATTTGAAAGTGTGTTGACATTTTTAGTTTTTCTTTATTTTATATAAATATTTTTAGACTACTCGGTAATAAATTACTAATCTTTTTTTCTTGTTGATAAACTTTGCCCGTGGCTACAATCTATTTTAGCTAAAGCTTTTCTTTTTTCTCTTTAGGTTTCCTTTATATATATATATATATATATATATCCCAATTTCACACAAAAAAAAAACTACTCAACAGCAACTATAGCTTTAAAATATAATTCAGGCTAATCTTGATCAATTATTTTTTAAATAAAATTAATAATTTAATCATCAAGTTTTAATTAAACCAATTAGATTTTTTTAACTCAAATTGATTCAGACCTAAATTAACTAGTTTTTTTTTTAGTTTTTTTTTATTTTAAATCAGTCTATATCACAAATCAATCATGTCCTAAATTGATATGCCAGATTAATCTAGGTTTTTTAAAACAATAATGACAACTTATAAAATAAATTAATTTTATATATCCACATTATTTTTTTTTTTGTGTTCAAACTTGGAACTTAAATATGAATTTATATTTAAGAATTCCCCATGTTTTAATTTATAAATTATCTGTATTATGATGGAATCCAATATTTAATGTAGTCCACATAATCCAATATTTAAGATAATGAAATCTTTGGTAATGCATGTTGGGATTAATTTCTATAATTAATGTTTGATCTTGCTTCATTCATTGACTAATTGATTAATTCTCATGTCATTTTTGTTCCTAAAACCATGGCAGATCATAGGATATCTAAGACAAAAACATGTCCGATTAGAACAAGACTGTTAAACTGATCTCTCTCTTGTTTTTAATTACATTTGCAATGATTTTGTGTTGCAGGGCTACGAGGTCAAATACAAAGAGCTAGTTAGATTAAGAATCTATTAGCTTTTGAGTTATTGAAAGAAAAAAAGATATATTTTTTATTTTTATTTTTATTTTTATTTCATTTTTTTTGGTTTTTAAATAATTTTAATATAATATTTTTAAATAAAAAAATATTTTAAAAATAATTGTTACTATAATAACAGATGAGTTTTAATATAGACTATACAACAAATTAAAAATCCTAGAGGGTTGGCCGGTTAATTTAGTAATCAATAAAATTTGCTTTTATTTTTAAGTTTAAATTCTGAAATTTCAATAATTTATTTTCTTAGAATGCAATAAATAGATAGAAGATGTGTTTTTAAGACTCTTTATTGTGAGAATTTAATTTCAATTAATATAAAAAGTAATTGTAAAACATATCTCATCACTGAATACAAAAAGATTAAGAAAAATGTTTTCCAAAAGGCCAATACAGAAATGTGTAAATTCTTCATAACAAAAATAATAATCAAGAAAGCAATGTGTGAATTACGTACGTCACCATATGAAGAAACAATTCTTGGCACTATGTATATGATAAGATAAGATCGAGCCCTTGCCGTATACTAAGAATCTTTGTACTGGTAATAGCTTTTTGCAGGTTACGATGTAATTGATACGTTACTATAACTACATCGAAATCGGTATAATACAATTCTTAGGTTACGTATAAATTATAAAAATACATACACTGTATATGCAACAAATAAAACTTTGGTTTATCCAAGAGATTGCAATCTTCATCTTATTCTAAGAAATCACAATTAATTAGTTCGAAAACAGCTAATTGGATTATGATAATAGCTTGATTAAGTTCATTAATTAATTAATTTAAAACAAAGCATGGATGGAAATCCCTTTTATATATATATATATATATATATATATATAAAAGGTTATATAGTTATTTGCTTGGTCCACTGGATAAATAAATCCTCCACGTATGATCGGAAAGTGATTTAAATTGATTTTGAAATTAACCTACATTTAGATTTAGTAGTTAATTTATAATTTAGACTTAGTAATTAATTTATAATTAAGTTAACTCAGTTTGAATAACCGATTAGATTGTAAATAACCTAATGATATTATAATTCAGGCTATTTTCTTAACTAGATCTCTTGCCATGTATAACAATTATGGTATATATAAAAGAATTTATGTTTTTCCCTTTCAAATTAATGGAGATGTAAAATACTATAATAATTGTTAAGAAAATAATGGGGAGGTTTAATTAGAGTGAAACATTTTTAAAGAGCACTTGCTTGGTCTCAATTCACAATCTTCATAATTATATGATGCATGACAACCATTTGATCTTTGAGGTATTGGTTTAGAGAAAAAACATTGCTTGGGTAACTATTAATGTGCTAAAAAACCCAACTTAAACATAATTTAATCTTGATATGCAAGAATTATTAAAATTATTATGGTTATTAAAATTTTTAAAAAAATTAAGCTATTTTGGGACTAGGTACGCAAATTTTAGTTAGCCAGGAGAACCTTGGTTATTTTCAATATTTCTGATATTTTATGCCACTTTGAGGGCTTAAAGTTGTTCAAGTAAATTAAGGGTGGGTTAGTTAGCCAATTATATCGCATTACAAAGTGATTAAAATAATGAGATGATGTAACGAATTCCATAAAGAAAATATAATTATAGAGCTAAATTAAGTAATTAATGACCAGTGCCATGCAAATCTTTGTGTGTTTAGATGTGATTTTCATTTTAATTTAATGATTATCCAATAAATGTGTCGTGAGAACGCAATTACATGGGGAGCACGAAAAGACAAAAGCTTAAAACAACGAGAAATTTACATGAAGTTGCGTCCACCTTTGAAATGTTAAGGCGGAACGCGGTTTAGTTTTTTTATTATTAAAAATTATTTTTTATATATATTTTAAATTATTTTAATGCTTTAATTTTAAAATTAATTTTTTAAAAATAAATTATATTATTTTAATATATTTTAACACAAAAAGATAATCAATGACAAAATAAAAAACAAAGTGTTCATAAAAACATTTAATTAAACAATGATTATGAATTTCAATATTCATCAATTTACAATTTTTTCTATATATTTATAAATTCATGTAGAAATACTGATATTAAACATTATTTGACCAGTCAATTAATTAGTGATTAAGGGTTAATTGCAATTTAAAATACTTTTTATTTAAAAATATATTAAAATAATATTTTTTATTTTTTAAAAAATATTTTTGAGATCAGTATATCAAAATGATGTAAAAATATAAAAAAATAAATTTTAATAAAAATAAATAAAAATTTTAAATTTTAAAAAATATAATTTATACCATATTTTAAAACAGCTTCTATAATTATAAAAAATAAAAATTTACTATAATTTTTTCAAAAAGAAAAAGAAGCAAAATAGTCGCAACAAATCTTAGAAACATGGGATGGATATTAATTACTGTCCTGTAGTAAAGAAAATTGTTTGGTTGAAATGACTGGTATAAAAATCTAAAATAAATATGTAAATTATTTTTAATTAAATTTTTTTATTTTTAAAACATAAAGTGTTGGAAAACATGTTTTTTTTTTTTTACTGTCACAATTTTTTTTCATTGAAAATTAATCGATCGCGATCATAATTATCGTTCAAGGAATGGTATGGGTCAATCAAATTAAGAATGGTTTTATTTGCTAAATAAATTAATTAATCAGCAAGT
>NW_011502763.1:13646-16651 GCF_000495115.2 Populus euphratica | reverse complement strand
ATTGCTAGTTATATGGTACTACAAACATATTTTGTCTCGATCCGTTGTGAGCTACATTTAACTGGATGACATTATTTAAATCAAGGGTCTTCTTGACTTAAAGAATACACACACACACATATACATTGACAGCAAATTAATTAAGTAGTTGATTTGAATTGCATGACAATTTCCAAATAAACCTCCATTCTAGTGCGTAACGAGTTGAAAACATACTTAAAGATAATGTGACAATTTGACCACCAATCTGTAATTGATATTATCGTCTGACAGGATATTCTTGATGAATTAATATCATAAATTCCCTTTTCCCCGCCAGTGCAAATACAAATCATAGAGAACCAAAAAAAAAAACACTCCGCCCAGAAAAACACAACGGCCACTTGAAAAGAATTAAAGAATGGGTAACATCTTATAGCTAGTAACTAGTAATTCTGAGATAAATCAATGAGTCCTTGTCGCAATTTTTTATATGTATAAAAGAAAGTGATTTGGGATCTATCTTATTATTAGTATCTTAAGAATATCTTCATTCCTTATCTCTATCCCATTAAACAACAAGGGATAAATTTACATTATGCTTAATAAAGTAATTAAGTGCTGAGAAAATAATGAGAAGGAAATACTTTTTAAAGTTACACAGCACGTCAAGGAATTTGATTGAGGAACGTAAATGAAATTTGATATTCAACCTACTAATGGGCATTTCACGCATTTTGTGTTAAATATTTTATCAATGTGATGCATATAATACAGGAATTAGAGGTGTATTATTGAGAGATTTACAGAAATGTTTAGTGAGAAGTTAGAGGAATGCTTCATTAAAGCAGTCTATGTACAATAAGGAGTGCTATGTTATTTTTTAAGCCATGAAAAAGTGAACATTACTTGATATGCAAGGAATTTGTGTTCTATTATGATTATGTGTTGAAATTTCTACAAAACTAGGAGAAAATCAATAATAATTGTTGTATGTGTGCAGCGTCGTAGTGAAAAACATCTACTCTCATATCCTAGATGTGTTGGTATCTTAAAAAAATCAGGAAAAATAGGGAGACAAGAGATTTTTCTCTTTTATCAGTAAAAAAAATAGAATAAGAGTCACTACTTAGTATTTTGATCATTATGAACCCTAATTGATCTCAGATATCAGGTACAGAGACTAGTTGTGTAAAGCAAATGTATTAATATCCTAAATACGATTTACCTAATGTAGGCTACATTGTTTAATTGTTTAATAAAATCTAAGGTCTTTTCATTTTTTCTAGTTGTTGATTTGTCTACGATTTAAGAAAAGTCCTTTTTAATAAGGAAATTCTTATCTTATCAGGTAAAACCTAACCGTTTTAACGTTAACAAAAAAATTTAATATCCGGAATACGTCTAACATATAAGGTTGTAACCCCAAGTGCTAAAAGAAAACAAAATTATTTTTTTGAAATATTGGCCTAGTTCTCATGACTTTAATAAATTGGTTATTAAAGCCAAAATACATGCTAAAACATATTTTGAAACATTTAATCATATGAAAATAATTATATGATTTTTTTTTTAAGATACTTGGTCTTATGCTTGAAAACAAAAGCATTTTTAATTTTTCAATGTTTTGACAAAAACTAGGTATTTTAATACTAGATTTGTATCTTTACAGTATGTGGTAGAAAAATATGTGGGAAGATAATTGTTTTAAAAGCAAATTTCCTTTATTTTTCGGGTTGGGTCCAGTGCAGCCCATGTGGGTATTTTAATATTGTTTTCCTTGTTTATAAAGCATGACCGTGTCCTTAAGTATAGTGTTGCTTGATTCATTATGAAGGAGCTTAACAAGTTATTCATCTCCTGGATTCTCTCAAGAATCATTCTTTGATTAGCTGTGTGTACCTTACCAGCACTTATTAAGAGGTTTCCTAGTGTTGTCCTCATCTTAGATTGCTAATAATCCATCAACTTACCTCCAGTTCAAACAATACTTTTCAAATATATATTATCTTTAACCTTGTTGGAAACTATCCAATCATCCATAAATACATCTCATAGCTTGCAGTAAAAGGCTCTTAGTTGTTGGTTTCATGTTTTTGTCAATGGATTCCTTTTAGCTCATCTAATTAGACTGTGAAAAGGAATGCATTGGAATTATCAATGATGTTCAATTTATCACCTATATTTATATGGTGAAAAACGCCTTCGAGCCTCAAAACAGATGGTCCATAGTCAGTCTTGATGGGGGCATCCTTCCAACATTTATTCAAATGCAACTATGCAATAACGTCGTTCAAAAGCCATATCCATGCTGGAGATGATAAACCAAGATGAAAATATCCTTTACGTACAGCGTTATTCATCAACTACTACTCAAATTCACTAGATCTTAGATTTTCTTTGCCCCCAGTTGATATGAATATATTCATTCATTGATTCACTATTTGATTATCTTTCTTTGCCCCCAACTGTTGCTAATTAATTGTTGTTGAGATTCACTAGGTCATGGACTGTCGATGTCTTTAGTTGATCTGAATATGTTCGTTCATTGATTCATCATTTGATCATCTTTCTTTGCCCCTAGTTAATCTGAATAATTTTAATCTTCCTTTTTAGGGTCCATTGCATTGTCTTCATATGGTTAACTTTTAAAGGATGATTGAGAAGAGTTAGTGCCATTTTTTTGCAGGGTTTTGCATATTCAATCGATGTTTTTTTTTTGTTTAACAATCTTTCTTATTTTGGAATCAAAACTCATATTTCAAAAATCATAATTGTTCAAGTTTAATTGTTGAAATGAAATCAAAGATTTATTTTTTTGAAAGTGGTTGTTTATTTTTTTTTTAATCAAGCCTTTACAATAAAAAATCCAACATATGGTATTCAATGTAATCCTTTGATTGTCTTTTGACACGACTAAAAGATTGATGTCTTCTCCCAAGTGCAGGAGTGTCGAAGTAATAAATAACCCGACAAGACCGGGGTCGAACCACAGGGAGGTTAATTGTACAAATTATAAACAACAA
>NW_011502763.1:0-7568 GCF_000495115.2 Populus euphratica | reverse complement strand
TAGTAGTAGTAGTAGTAGTAGTAGTAGTAGTAGTAGTAGTAGTAGTAGTAGTAGTAGTAGTAGTAGTAGTAGTAGTAGTAGTAGTAGTAGTAGTAGTAGTAGTAGTAGTAGTAGTAGTAGTAGTAGTAGTAGTAGTAGTAGTAGTAGTACTAATAATAATAATAATAATAATAATAATAATAATAATAATAAAGAAAAAGAAGGAGAAGAAGAAGAAGAAGATGAGAACTTTGAGATGGAATATTAATGTAACGATTAAACAATGATAATAACAAATGTCAAGGTTAGAGGTTCCACTAATGGTATATCAAACAAGTATAGTATAAACTCTTATTATTGAATTGGAAACCACACACAAAGGAGGTTCCAATCAGATTATATATTGTTAACATGATTACATTAGTCATCTTATTCAATTAATGCTAATACTTGTAAATCTCGTCAAGCATTCATGATTATAACTTATGTTAACAATAAATCAAGTTCCTTTCATAGCTCAGGTGTCGGTTATACCATACATTATGGGCTATGAAAGTGCCAAGCATTTGTTGTACCAAGTGTTATACAACATAAATCAAGATTAGTCATTTAACAAGCAAAGTATTAAAGAGTGAACAAGATAACAAATATAAAACATGTTAGTATCAAACATTAAAGTCCATATTAAGTTTACATTATACTTATTCTTACACCATTAGTGTAACCTTTTCACCTTGACATAATTAACTTAGCTAGACATAATGAAAGAAAGCAAAATAGATAAACAAAATAAGAACATAAAAGTTAACTAAGTAAAGGAAAGGAAATGAAAGGCATAAACTTAATATTAATGAAAACAAAGCATAAAAAATACAAAGAGAGAAAGGAAGAGCATGATCTTGATCTGAACACCAAGATGCCTAAATGCATGGCAAATGCCTCCTTTTATAGGCCAAAATTGGGAACTATTGATTTGATGACTAATTGATAAGTGGGTGGCCAACTTTTGACTTGGTGACAATCTTTATCTTCTCTTGTCTGCCCAAAACGTCATTGATAACGTCAAAACTGGAGCCAGTTGCAAACATGAAAGTTGTAGGCAATTGTCTCAGCTTTCTTGTGTAAAAATTTCAGCTCATTTGGACTTCTAGAACTCCAGATATGGCCAAAATACCGAACAGTGCTCGGGCTGGAAGACAGATTCGGGCTTCTTTGTTGTTGCTACAATTTGGACTTGATAATGGCCTTTTTAGATCTTGGGCTCCATATGAAAGTTGTAGGCCTATGTCTTACCTTTCCATCCATATAAATTGGACCTAAATCTGAGATATATAGCTCCAGATATGACCCATTTACCGAACAGTGTTCCGGTTTGGATTGCACCGACATCTCTTTTCTAAGTTTGGCCATCTCTTTATCCTTGCAATTTAAGTTCTTCAAGTCATCAATCAATCCTTTCATTTATGTGATAGGCCTGTATTAAAAATAGACATTTACCACAAATTAAATGTATCTTATATTATTAGATATATTATTATAAAACATGCTTTGGTTAAGGAGTTATTGATACTTCAAGTGCAAAATGATTATATAAAACCATGATAAAAATGCACTTTTAAGTACTAATCATCTTTTATTTTAAAAATATAAATTGACCTGTTGCAAGATTAAATAACCTTTTCTATGGTTTTTTATGTCAGTTTTAATCTTTGATCTTAGATATATAAGGTGATCTTCTGTGAATTTCAAGAAAAAGAAAGTCTCAAGTCAGAACTTGAGGATTTATCAAAAAAGTTTGTTTTTTTAGTACCTATTTTATCAGCATGCATAATAATCAATAGCTTAATTCATGAAGTCACAACCCTTATGTCAAAACTCTTCAAGTTTTGAGATCCCCATTTATCAGTTCAGATTGCTTACTTAATTAAAAAGGACTTTTTAAAACATGTAATGTAGGCTATGATTTATAACTATGAAAGAAAAGGAATTCACAAGCTCAAAAAAGTGTTTGAGGGTTTCAAAGACCTAGGATCAACATCAACTATTCATCCATTCTCTTTCTCTTATTGTCTTTGTAGACAAAGTGACATATAATCTTGTTAACCTCAAACATTTGAATTTTCTTAACATAGGTCATAATGTAAATGCAATTATTTCTTTGATGAATAATTAGTTTAATTATTTAAAAACATTAGAGGCTTTACCATTGATATCAAAAGACAATGTTTATAACTCAATATTTTTCTAGTATTGATTTTTGGTGTTTGATGTCTCTTTCCTTGATTGAAACCTTTATTTTATTTTATTTTGCCCTTCCTAAACTTGATAGGCATTCTCCCTCCTTAATTTTTTCTTTTTTTATTCCATATAGCCTTCATCACAGTTTTCTTATATGCCTCTAGTTTATGGTTTCTTTTTTAATCCTTTCTCAAATATTGGACTTGTATTCTTAACATTTCCTATTGATTTCTAGTATCATCTTTATATTTTCAACCAAAAATTCTAATTTGCCCCCAATATGAGGTGGGATTCATGACTGAGTTTTTATTTTTAAAAGAAAATATTCTATCAAGCTCAAAGTGGGATTGCAAGGAATATATTTCAAGAAAACACAGGGATATCAAAGATATCCTTTTCTCATTTCAAGCAAGATCGGTTAAAACTAATAAATTTTGACCTCGTCTAGTGTATTGGACTTGTAAATCTTGATTTACGAGTCCATAACTACTAAATTCACTACATGTTATTATGCATACTGCTAAAACTTAGCTACATAGTAGGTGATTTAGTTTCATGTGTGACCTCAAAATATGTTTAGTCATCCTATATCATTTTAACAAGTATCGAATTCACTACATGTTATTATGCATACTGCTAAAACTTTCAGGATTGATTTGCCTTAATTGCATGTTGGAGTTTGATCAAAGTATTTTGCCAAGATAAACTTTGAAAGAAACATCTCATTATTTCAAAACAACAAAGAGATATATATAAAAAAAACATGTTTCATTAAAAGGATAAGATGTGATCCCAAAAGAAATGGTAAAATTTTATAACAATATGATTGACAATTCACTATCATCTGTGGATCAACTTAGAGCAAATCTGGTGAGACTATCTTGGAAAAAGGTATATATCAACATCTTATCATTATAAATCATTTCATCCATCTTGTTGTAGTATGACCAGAGATGGGTGTATGGGCATTCTAGTCAGGTATACTTGATGAAGTTCGACACTTTAAATTCCTTAAGTGCCATAACATTTGGAACTAAACAAACTTCAGCTGCTATTAAAGGGTGAATCAGATTATTTCCTTCAATTGTTCTCAATTTGTTTCTAGGGCAACCCATTTATCATGGCCCATGAGATTGGTAAATCTATTGTCAGAAGGTCCTTTCATTATTGGATTCACGGTGATCTAAGCTTGACTTGGATAGGCAATGACGAAAGGGATAAAATGATTCTCAGTTATTGAGTTTACTGCCAAGTTCTAAGATGTGTGAGGGACGTGGATTAGTGGTGTTTTTACATGAGTTTTGTGCAGAAATCCCTTTTCCATTCTTAGACCCCAGCACTTTGTTTAAGCAAATATATAAGTCTAGCTATTTCACCTTTGATACTCTCAATTTCATTTTGATAATGGGCTACCAACTGAGCTCTTTCTTTATTTTACATCTTTTAAGTGTAGCAAATCTTGGGTAGAGGACTTATGTTTCAACCTGGCAATATGTATGATAAATGTATAAGTATGTTTCTATATGATGAGCTTGCCCTTCCAGGGTTGACATATGGTTATAACCCTTGCATGATAATTTTGATTCTTACTCTACAACAAAATGTTCCTGAGTAAAGGCCATTGTATCAACCATAAATCTTGAGTTTAAGATGCTGTAGGAAGGGTTTACTTTGATGAAAAACAAAAAGTAACACAAACAACCTAAGAACAAGTTCTATTCATTAAGTGAGACAAATGATAAATTGATTATTTAGTCTCAAAAAAGTCTCATATCTACCTAGTGGTGATCTTTATAAAGATAGTGTGGGGGCATTGTAAGGAACATTTAAGGCACGTATGCCCACCATTACCAAGCAAACACTTAGATATGAGTTGGATGTTTCACGTATTTGAACCCTAACCAATAGTCATAGGATATATCATTAATCCCCCATCTAACTTAGAAACTTATGTGTGCTTTTCAAAAATTAAAACATGTGATGTATGAGATAGTTCTATACAATGTATGAACATATATGTATAGAAATTAAAGCATGTAAGAAATAAATAAGCTTATTAATAGAAAACACCTAAGCCAAACAAAATAATTATAAGACAAAAGCAAAGCATAGTCTATAAAGTCCTTAATGGAGTCGTCATTCTGTAGCACGTGTACAGCGTCGCTGCAAAAAACATCTATTCTTACATCCTAGATGTGTTGGTATCTTGGAAAAATTAAAAAAAATAGAGAGATAAGGGATTCTTGTCTTTTATCTATGGAAAACTAGCATGAGAGTTGCCACCTAATATTTTAATTATTAAGAACCTTAACTAGTCTCAAAGATTAGGTAAAGAGACTGGTTGTGTAAAGAAAATGTATTAGCACCCCAAATACATCCTACCTAAGGTAAACTGCATTGTTTAATTGTGTGATAAAATCTAAGGTCTTATCATGTTTTCTAGTTGTTGGTATGTCTATTTAATAATTGACCTATACCTTTACTGGGTCCTAGGGCTCACTGTTCTTATGGTAGACTTTCAATCAAATTTGGATGCTCAGCATTGTAAGATCAGGAAACCTATTTTGACTAACTAGATTGCGATCAGATTCTGTTCTTCAAAACAAATTTATCTTACTGTGAACCCTTTAAAAAAGTTATAGATCTATACGCATAGATAAATTTAGGTTTTTAAATCTCCTGATTTTGATATCAGAAGTTCCATGAGAATATCTAATGAGAAAATAGAGAACTCTACCGCGAAAAAGATTTTGAACTGAGTATTACATTAAAGACTTTGTTTCCATCATAATTTTTTATTCATTATCCTTAGTTCAGACCCATAGTTAGATTTGGATTGCTCAATATTGGCAGTTTTTGAATAAGATAAGGAAATTCTTTTGATCAACCAGGTTGCGGCTAGATTCTGCTTTTCAAAACAAATTTATCTCATTTTTTATCTTTCATGAAAATTATAGCTCTATAAGTGTAAACAAGTTTGAGCTTTTGAATTGCTTGATTTCGATATCAAAAGCTCATAATATTTCTATTGGAATATCTAACATGAAAGTAGAGAATTCTACTAAGAGAAGGATTTTGACTCGAGTTTTGCACTAAAAACTTTGCTTCTATCATAATTTTATTGATTGTTCTTCTTAGATCATACTTTTAGACATATCGAGATGCTAGGCATTGTCAGTTTCTAAATTAGATCAGGAGACCTTTTTTAACCAACCAGATTGCTGTCAAATTCTATTTTCTAAAATAATTTTATCTCACTTTGAATCATTCATCAAAGTTGTAGTCCTCGATGTGTTAGAAGCTCAAGATATTCCTTTTTGAATATCTAATGTGAAAGTAGAGAATATTGCTATGAAAAAGGTTTAGCCCAAGTTTGCTGGCCTGATTTGAGGGATTACAAGTCAATTTGAAGGATTTTTTTAGACCAAGGATTGAATTAAAAAATGCTAAAATAAGAGATATAATTGAAGAAGGATATTGGAAGCTGGAGAGAAGGCTAAATCATAATAAATGACAGAATTTTACCACACCAAATAAGAAAAATAAGACTTTACAGCATGTACCCTTGCCCATCTGGTTTCTTTTCTTTTTCTTTGCAAATTTCCTACTGATTTCCATGTTTCTTTTGCTGGATTAGAGAGCTGCAAACCATATTTTTATTGCCTTATTTCAAAGGAAACAGTTGATGCCTCATAGTCTCAGCTATAGAACCAGTTATGAAAGGAAAGAAAGGAGTTGTACCATCCTATTGATCACTAAAAACTAATTGCTAAAATTAGAATAGAAATCATAATATTTCAGTTTTATTTTTGCATTTCTTTTATTACAAATCAGAAAGGATTTGCCTTCTATAATTAATGTATTGAATATTTTCTAAATAGAGATATATTAGACTACATATAAGCCCCTTCTAATGACCTAGAAGAGGAGGGAAAAAAAGGAGGAGGAAAAAAGAGGTAGGCAACAGGAAAACTAGAAAGAGCAAGAGAATATAGAAGAAAGAACATTCAATTCCACCAGCACATCACAGCTTCAGCGTCTTTGTTTCATCCTTCATTTACCAATAACTAAGGAGGCACGCATGAGTTGTCTTTTAATCTTTAGCTTTATTTTCTACAAATAGGATCTACAAGTATAAGTCTCAATCTCTCCTTCTTTGTTATTTTTATACTAGGCATTTGTTGGTTATTTAATTGTAAAACTATTTCTTCCCACTGAATAATTGGTTTCTGTTTAGACAAATCCAACACTTACCGATTATTCTTTCATGATGTTTGAGTTTAGTTGTAGTCCATATAAAAGGGGTTATCTTCATGTTTAGGAAATTTTACGTTTAGGGACCTTCATTTTGTTTATTCTTTATACCGTAAGAGGAGAGATTAGCTAGCCATGATTTTGTCTTTCTTATATACATGAATAGAGCATGCTTCTAGTTTTATTTTTCCTTGTTGTCTACGTGGGATGAGTACAGCAGGTCTTAGGTTTATAAAAGAATGGGTTTGTGGGGTATGAACATTGTCACTAAATTTTGGTTTTATAATTTTGGCTTCCTCATGCACATATTTTATTTCTCTCTAGTTATAAAGTTCTATTTTTTTTAGTTTAAGTTGAGTTGGTTTTGAATGTTTTTTTTTAGTTGCTTTAAGCATTATATAAATTTTAGAATATAAGTGACCATTGGTTATCTTTTATTGCAATTTTTATGTTTAATTATGATGCTTGTGTTTTGAAAAAAAAAATTGTATATTGCATATGGCCAATACCCTAACATGTTTTGAATATTCGTTATATATATATATATATAACAATGAAAGTTTTGAAAATGAGTTTTCGCATGAATTTCTAAAACACAACTAAAAAATTACTTTTTTACATTTCTAGATTTTACAATATATTTGTAAAACTCTAAAGGGTATTGACCAATATTTCAAAAAATATAAAAATCTTATTTTGGAGGGGAATTCATCTATTATTCACCGTTAATGTTTTGATAAAGAATTCCAAAAAAGATGAATATCCAAAATATTATTGGGAATAACTTGTTATTATTCAGTGTTAATATTTGGATAAAGAAACTCTAAGTGGTAAATATCCAAAATAATTTTCTAGAAATAATAAGTCATCACACATCCTTGAAAGAAACCTTGATTATAATTAAGGATATTTTAATTTTTGACTTCATGGTTTATGAGTCCTGAGAGTATGATACACTAAGGCAAAAATAGGCTTTTAAAGTGCTATGAATTTCCTTAGATTTCTAAATTTTTATCCCTCCTTCTTGCGATTTACGAGTCGCAAATACTTGTAATACTAAGGGAAAAATGAGCACTTAGGTACATTAAAACTTCTTA
>NW_011502805.1:5973-16307 GCF_000495115.2 Populus euphratica | reverse complement strand
ACTGTTATATATTATCATACGATATTGAAATTTCTTTAAAAAACGTAAATAATAAATTTCTCATGAATATACTCGTGATTTGCGGGCTTGACTAAATTTGGTCCTGGAGTATCCCCATTGTCAAAGAAAAGTTTAGAGGGTGGAGGATTTTACTGCCAATCGAGCTCCGTGCTCGTTCATTAGCAAAAGGAGCGCTTATTGGCAGCACAGAAGATGACATATGCCGCAGAAGTCATGATAACTCCTCCACATTGACATAATTCGACGAGAATTATTGGAAGCATACAAATTATTCGCATGGCGTCGTTTGACAGGAAAGGAATGGCATGTGTTGTCTGCGAGCGTGTATTTCGTGGAAGATACTTTGAAGGATGCAGCCGCCAGATAATTTGATCAAATCTTGCTTGTCTAAGCAAAATCTAAAACGTTCATCACGTCAACTACTGTTTTCTTTTAATTTTTATGTTCTTGTATATCTATGCAGCTTGTGATGGTCATACTTAAAGGAACCTTGGGCATATCATTCAATGGAAACAAAGAACCAGCTGCGTACGCAGAGATAGTGTCAATGGGCGGGATTACCAAACAAGTTAAGAGGAATCTGATCGCTACCCTTGGAACAATTCTTGAGGCAAAGTTATCCATCCCCAGGGCACGATTCTTCCTCAAAGTTTATGATACCACAGCTGCTGGCAACTGCTCCAAGTTGTAACTTCTGATAGGATGATGGCCATAGAGTTTCATCCTAACCATCTGGGTTTTCAATTTCTGTTCCGTTTTATGTCTGCTTATTTTTAAATTGTCAGAGGTCGTCCTGTCAGGAAAAAAGAAAAGCAAAAAAAGATTAAAATGTTCAAGAAGACCTACTTGAATGTGATTATGCTCTATTGAATTTCCACTAAATTGAAGCAAATAAAAAAGGGCATTGTAATTTAGGGTTCTTTCTTAGCTATGTGATGATGACCTGTGTTTGGCACAAGGCACGATGGTATTTTCAAATCATCAAATGATCAGTCCGGCATGGGACATGGTGTTTGATGATACTACATAGCCTAGTCACTGATACTGTACTGTCATGAATTTATCACCACACACATATTCCCACTGAAAGCAATATCCTTAAAGGTATATTTGGTGCAACATCTTGGATGAAGAAACAGTGCCATCACGATTTACATCTAGTTCAGTCAATAACACAACTTAATGAAGAAATAGATGGATTCGTGCAGCTACCTTTACGGCTTACTCACGTTGAGCTCATCCTCAACAAAAGGACGTGTTTTTACCAGCCATGTCAACTAAATTCATGTTCAGAGCATGGAAACTAAAGGTTTGTAACGCCAACAGTTGGAATTTTGGAAGCTCTGGTGTTTTCGTTTATAGATTTAGGCAGCTCTGCCTTTTCCCATAATCGCTAAAGATATTAGGTGATTCTATCGATGGATGTACTTTATTTGAACAGCGTTAACCAAACAAAAGGAGGGTTTCTGTATAAAATCAACCAACAAAACCGAGAGATGCTGGCAAATGATGTAATTCAAGTGGAAAAACATAGAAATGTTGGGAGCCAGGATGGAGATGATTTCATAGCCAATTGCACTAGTTTTTAATGCCATGCACAATTCAAGAACCTATGAACTGCAAGCTATAGCAAGCCTGCCAAACGGTCAACATCCATAAATGATCCAGTTACCTGAGCTACAGACAATGATTGGTTTACATCAAATCAGCTCGTGCGAAAAGGGGAGAGGGGAGACATTCCTACAAATTCCAAAACATAGTCGGTGCAATTAATCATGTTTACTCTCACCACAGTACAGATCACAAATAACAATAAATATGCATCTCTTCGAGCTAAACTATTTAACAGCTCTACCCTATCTCATGCAGAAGCAGAAACAGAAACAGGAGCAGGCTAGCATGTCAAGGCGAATTCTTGCAAGTTATTTCAGAGTAACGGCTGCATTTCTCAATGCAAGATACCTATGCACATGCTCATTTGGAAGTGATCTCACGAGTTTGAAGACATCAGTATTTGCATAACGGAGGTTGGTCCTTGGATCATGGTAAGGTGCCTGCAGAAGAAGTTCGCTATGTGTAAGAGGGTCTGTAAAGAGATTGGTATACTATTCGATATTGTTTCAGATAGCCTTCAAGATAGTAGGAGTTAATCATTGCATGTTCAATCTGTATTTGATGGGATGAATGGAATTGATAGCATATGGTGTCGAAGTGTCAAGCTACTCAAGAACAGAGGATAGCTAGGCTCTTTACCTTTTAATTTCGTATATCAACATAAACATTTAACAAGGTCAGCACAATCTTGAACGCCATGCTCAATCCTGAACAATCTAAACTTCAGCACCATGGCTTCTTCCAGCTAAACAAAAGCAGATGTATTAGGAATCCAGTTGGAGGGCATCCCAGGGCACCTTCAAAGATGCGTACCAGGACATAACAGGGCACATTTGCTTCATCAAAGTTGCAAGATTACATGTTAAATCTGGTCAAACAAATTTATCTTTGAATTTTTCCCCACCCACTAACTTACAGTTTCCACATTTCTAACAAGCAATAGAGTACTAGGATGTAATTCATCCTCAGAAATATTGCTACAACAGATCAGCCAAGAATTAGGCAAGTCAATGTATCCAAATTAAACAACTTGTAATGTTATAAAAAAACCAGCAGCTTGTATAGAATAGTAAGCTGTATATTCACGTTAATATTCAAAGAAACAGATAAAACCTTTCTTCCATTGAAACATCCTTTTTTCTCTAAATTTCCGCTATTTAGACTGCAAGCATTAATTGTTTTATTGACTGAATAATTTTTTAATACAAGAGTTCTAATAATAAATTTAAGAAAAATAATGACAAGATTTTAACAGAAAAAAACTGTTCTATAACAGCTTTATTTGCAACAAATCTCCTAACTTATTGGAGATAATCTTTACTCAACCTTCTCAGCATCGAAAACCACTTCTTCAGCGGCAAATGAGGCAACCATCAACAAACCAGCTGCATACGCAGAGATAGTGTCAATGGGTGGGATTACCAAACAAGTTAAGAGGAATCTGATCGCTACCCTTGGCACAATTCTTGAGGCTATTATCCATCCCCAGGGCACGATTCTTCCTCAAAGTTTATGATACAACAGCTGCTGGCAACTGCTCCAAGTTGTAACTTCTGATAGGATGATGGCCATAGAGTTTCATCATGAGATGCTTTCGATGAAGGGGAAAAAGATGGAACTTTTAGTCCTTCTTTACCACTCGATTCACATTTTGTGGATGATGGGTTGATATTGGGATGGAGTTTGGACCAAATGCATTTGTTTTCCATTGAGAGCAGCACGATATCATGGGTTCGGTGGAAATCACAGTCCACCATTTTTGTGGAGGATAAAGTGTTCTAAGAAAGTGACTTGGTA
Source organism: Populus euphratica (assembly GCF_000495115.2). Classification (NCBI taxonomy): domain Eukaryota; kingdom Viridiplantae; phylum Streptophyta; class Magnoliopsida; order Malpighiales; family Salicaceae; genus Populus; species Populus euphratica. The sequence goes on along the minus strand of NW_011502805.1, from coordinate 12,875 downwards.
GCTGAATTGGTGGAAATCACAGTCCTTTACCTCAAAGTCCCATTTGTTTAAAAAAGTGCTTCATTTAAAAGGTTGGAATCGTTCAAAGTTTTTCATCAGAGACTAATCACACAATAACATGAAATAAGTCTAATTTTCTATTACATATACTGTAGTTAGACTTGATCCTGTAATCTGATCGATTCATGGTCCATTCCTTGATCTTGTACAGCACAACGTTTGTGCCTTCGGGGTGGTCCAGGTCCTGCCATCCTCTTGCATATATCCTTGCCAATCCAGCTCAAGACATGTGCTTCCAGACAGTGAAGTAAGGGCAGGGGCAAGTGTGGGATTTCTTGATTTTGAAACTCTTCCTTCCTCAATTATATAAGGAGGTTTTAAGCATCGGATTTTGAAGCAACAAGTGTGGATTTCCTAGTCCCTGATCTTTTTGGTGACAGAACTTTTCTCTCACGCATATTTATTCTCTTACAAAGAAGAAGAAGAAATAAGGGCTGAGATACAAAGATTAGATTCAGATAAGATGCCTTGCCTTTATATCTCCACCAATGTCAACCTTGATGATGTTGATAAGGATCCCATCTTTTCCGAGGCCACAAAAGCTGTTGCTTCCATCATCGGAAGACCTGAACATGTAAACACTCTCTATCCCTCCAACTCTCTTTTCCTTCAATTTCTTCTGCTTGTTCATGTTCGAATTCTGTGGCCTCCAAATGCATGCCTTGTTCCCTTTGATATGTTGGCCCACAGCCCAGTTTGTGTGTTGATTTTCTTTAATGGTGACCCGTAAAGGTTAAAGAAGGATCGGTTGCTTAATTATTTTTAATGTTAGTATTTTAAGGAGGCCACTTTCTCCAATGGAAAGTTAAATAATTTGATAACTTCCAATAAGGATCACGTTCCCTTTACCCTTCTTAACCCATTCGACCCAACTTGCTAAGATAGTTTCAGATTTGATTTTCGATTTCTGGGGCATTTTTTTGAAGCCGTATCCAAGTTTTTTTTGGGTAATGCCGAGGAGCCATGGCCATTTTATCTTGAGTTCCCTTCATTTTTCCCAGATGAAGGGGTTGTCCACCTGACGTACAGAAAACCAACCTTCTTTCCTTTCTTTAAAATTAAAAAAAAGGTAACTTGGCTAAGCAAGTGAGCAGTGGCGGTCAAGATTTGGCAAGAATCTTGAGTGGTCCTTCTAGGTTACAGATTCGGCCAAGCCAAACACCCTGTCATAAATTTGATCAAATATACCTCCCCTCCTTCAGTTAAGGGTGATTTCATCCAACTTGGATATGAATTGAATGGCTAGATGAATGCCACATTCTATAGGGGGATTGGATGAAGAACCTTAACTGCCTTTAACAAGAAATATAGGGGTTAATTTGACCAGATTTAAAGCACAGGATCTAATTAAACTACATGCTAAAAGTGAAGGGACCACGCATGATTTTTAGCCGTCTAGAGCGAAGGAGACACAGTCAATCCATTTAACAAACACCCACACGCATGCACCAGGACGACGGACAAAAATGGATACTCGAGAGATCATAGGATAAGAACTGATGAACTCGGGCACTAGGACGTCACCCTCACACCTACTACTTGTATCAATCTACCCTAGTTTTTTTATCGAAAATTAGAAGCCAACTACGACTTCAAAATGTTTGTAACCATATAAATTGTGTTTTTTTAAAATTTAATTTTTTTTTAAAATTAATTTTTTTTTATATTTTATATTGTTTTAATATATTAATTTTAAAAATAAAAAATATTATTTTAATATATTTTTAAATAAAAAATATTTTTAAAAATAATTATAATGACACGTCCAATAATCGCTCAACCGAGCATGTAAGAAAGCAAATGTGAACGGACAAATAAATGACTGTCCACTATCCAGCGTATTCACAAGAAGCTCCGAAGTAGTTAAAATGGGTGAATTTTTTTATCATAGGACGTCACTCTCACACCTACTACTTGTATCAATCTATCCTAGTTTTTTTATCGAAAATTAGAAGCCAACTACGACTTCAAAATGTTTGTAACCATATAAATTGTGTTTTTTTAAAATTTAATTTTTTTTTAAAATTAATTTTTTTTTATATTTTATATTGTTTTAATATATTAATTTTAAAAATAAAAAATATTATTTTAATATACTTTAACATAAAAAGAACTGCTTTAAACTTTTTTTTTTCTGAGATAAATTCCTTGATATAACTCGGAATGCAGGACATATGCATCACATGTTTAGTTATATAAAAATATATTGAAATATTTATTGTTTTTCCTTAAAGTCTAAGCTCGAAAAAACTTCCACCCACCTTTCAACTATTGAACGTGACGAGTTGCTTAATTTTTACTACAAAAAGAATAAAAGAGCTTTACCTAAATGGAAGATAAGGATGCAACTTAGGCTTAGCTCGGATGGTGATAGGATTTACTTTTATATATTATCGTACAATATTGAAATTTCATTAAAAAACGTAAATAATAAATTTCTCATGAATATACTCGTGATTTGCGGGCTTGACTAAATTTGGTCCTGGAGTATCCCCATTGTCAAAGAAAAGTTTAGAGGGTGGTGGATTTTACTGCCAATTGAGCTCCGTGCTCGTTCATTAGCAAAAGGAATGCTTATTGGCAGCACAGAAGATGACATATGCCGCAGAAGTCATGTTAACTCCTCCACATTGACATAATTCGACGAGAATTATTGGAAGCATACAAATTATTCGCATGGCGTCGTTTGACAGGAAAGGAATGGCATGTGTTGTCTGCGAGCGTGTATTTTGTGGAAGATACTTTGAAGGATGCAGCCGCCTGCTCATTTGATCAAATCTTGCGTGTCTAAGCAAAATCTAAAACGTTCATCACGTTAACTACTGTTTTCTTTTAATTTTTATGTTCTTGTATATCTATGCAGCTTGTGATGGTCATACTTAAAGGAACCTTGGGCATATCATTCAATGGAAACAAGGAACCAGCTGCGTACGCAGAGATAGTGTCAATGGGTGGGATTACCAAACAAGTTAAGAGGAATCTGATCGCTACCCTTGGAACAATTCTTGAGGCAAAGTTATCCATCCCCAGGGTACGATTCTTCCTCAAAGTTTATGATACAACAGCTGCTGGCAACTGCTCCAAGTTGTAACTTCTGATAGGATGATGGCCATAGAGTTTCATCCTAACCATCTGGGTTTTCAATTTCTGTTTCGTTTTATGTCTGCTTATTTTTAAATTGTCAGAGGTCGTCCTGTCAGGAAAAAAGAAAAGCAAAAAAAGATTAAAATGTTCAAGAAGACTACTTAAATGTGATTATGCACCATTGAATTTCCACTAAATTGAAGCAAATAAAAAAGGGCATTGTAATTTGGGGTTCTGTCTTAGCTATGTGATGATGAGCTGTGTTTGGCACAAGGCACGATGGTATTTTCAAATCATCAAATGATCAGTCCGGCATGGGACATGGTGTTTGATGATACTGCATAGCTTAGTCACTGATACTGTACTGTCATGAATTTATCACCACACAAATATTCCCACTGAAAGCAATATCCTTAAAGGTATATTTGGTGCAACATCTTGGATGTAGAAACAGTGCCATCACGATTTACATTTAGTTCAGTCAATAACACAACTTAATGAAGAAAAAGATGGATTCGTGCAGCTACCTTTACGGCTTACTCACGTTGAGCTCATCCTCAACAAAAGGACGTGTTTTTACCAGCCATGTCAACTAAATTCATGTTCAGAGCATGGAAACTAAAGGTTTGTAACGCCAACAGTTGGAATTTTGGAAGCTCTGGTGTTTTCGTTTATAGATTTAGGCAGCTCTGCCTTTTCCCATAATCACTAAAGATACTAGGTGATTCTATCGATGGATGTACTTTATTTGAACAGCGTTAACCAAGCAAAAGGAGGGTTTCTGTATAAACTCAACCAACAAAACCGAGAGATGCTGGCGAATGATGTAATTCAAGTGGAAAAACATAGAAATGTTGGGAGCCAGGATGGAGATGATTTCATAGGCAATTGCACTAGTTTTTAATGCCGTGCACAATTCAAGAACCTATGAACTGCAAGCTATAGCAAGCCTGCCAAACGGTCAACATTCATAAATGATCCAGTTACCTAAGCTACAGACAATGATTGGTTTACATCAAATCAGCTCGTGCGAAAAGGAGAGAGGGGAGACATTCCTACAAATTCCAAAACATAGTCGGTGCAATTAATCATGTTTACTCTCACCACAGTACAGATCACAAATAACAATAAATAGGCATCTCTTCGAGCTAAACTATTTAATAGCTCTATCCTATCTCATGCAGAAACAGAAACAGGAGCAGGCTAGCATTGTCAAGGCGAATTCTTGCAAGTTATTTCAGAGTAACGGCTGCATTTCTCAATGCAAGATACCTATGCACATGCTCATTTGGAAGTGATCTCACGAGTTTGAAGACATCAGTATTTGCATAACGGAGGTTGGTCCTTGGATCATGGTAAGGTGCCTGCAGAAGAAGTTCGCTATGTGTAAGAGGGTCTGTAAAGAGATTGGTATACTATTCCATATTGTTTCAGATAGCATTCAAGATAGTAGGAGTTAATCATTGCATGTTCAATCTGTATTTCATGTGATGAATGGAATTGATAGCATATGGTGTCGAAGTGTCAAGCTACTCAAGAACAGAGGATGGCTAGGCTTTTTACCTTTTAATTTCGTATATCAACACAAACATTTAACAAGGTCAGCACAATCTTGAACGCCATGCTCAATCCTGAACAATCTAAACTTCAGCACTATGGCTTCTTCCAGCTAAACAAAAGCAGATGTATTAGGAATCCAGTTGTAGGGCATCCCAGGGCACCTTCAAAGATGCGTACCAGGACATACCAGGGCACATTTGCTTCATCAAAGTTGCAAGATTACATGTTAAATCTGGTCAAACAAATTTACCTTTGAATTTTTCCCCACCCACTAACTTCCGGTTTTCACATTTCTAACAGGCAATAGAGTACTAGGATGTAATTCATCCTCAGAAATATTGCTACAACAGATCAGCCAAGAATTAGGCAAGTCAATGTATCCAAATTAAGCAACTTGTAATGTTATAAAAAAACCAGCAGCTCGTATAGAATAGTAAGCTATATATTCACGTTAATATTCAAAGAAACAGATAAAACCTTTCTTCCATTGAAACATCCTTTTTTCTCTAAATTTCCGCTATTTAGACTGCAAGCATTAATTATTGATTGAATCATTTTTTTATACAAGAGTTCTAATAATAAATTTCAGAAAAATAATGACAAGATTTTAACAGAAAAAAACTGTTCTATAACAGCTTTATTTGCAACAAATTTCCTAACTTATTGGAGATAATCTTTACTCAACCTTCTCAGCATCGAAAACCACTTCTTCATCGGCAAATGAGGCAACCATCAACAAACCAGCTGCATACGCAGAGATAGTGTCAATGGGTGGGATTACCAAAAAAGTTAAGAGGAATCTGATCGCTACCCTTGGCACAATTCTTGAGGCTATTATCCATCCCCAGGGCACGATTCTTCCTCAAAGTTTATGATACAACAGCTGATGGCAACTGCTCCCAGTTGTAACTTCTGATAGGATGATGGCCATAGAGTTTCATCATGAGATGCTTTCGATGAAGGGGAAAAAGATGAAACTTTTAGTCCTTCTTTACCACGCGATTCACATTTTGTGGATGATGGGTTGATATTGGGATGGAGTTTGGACCAAATGCATTTGTTGTCCATTGAGAGCAGCACGATATCATGGGTTCGGTGGAAATCACAGTCCACCATTTTTGTGGAGGATAAAGTGTTCTAAGAAAGTGACTTGGTAGCTGAATTGGTGGAAATCACAGTCCTTTACCTCGAAGTCCCATTTATTTAAAAAAGTGCTTCATTTAAAAGGTTGGAATCGTTCAAAGTTTTTCATCAGAGACTAATCACACAATAACATGAAATAAGTCTAATTTTCTATTACATATACTGTAGTTAGACTTGATCCTGTATTCTGATCGATTCATGGTCCATTCCTTGATCTTGTACAGCACAACTTTTGTGCCTTCGGGGTGGTCCAGGTCCTGCCATCCTCTTGCATATATCCTTGCCAATCCAGCTCAAGACATGTGCTTCCAGACAGTGAAGTAAGGGCAGGGGCAAGTGTGGGATTTCTTGATTTTGAAACTCTTCCTTCCTCAATTATATAAGGAGGTTTTAAGCATCGGATTTTGAAGCAACAAGTGTGGATTTCCTAGTCCCTGATCTTTTTGGTGACAGAACTTTTCTCTCACGCATATTTATTCTCTTACAAAGAAGAAGAAGCAAGAAGGGCTGAGATACAAAGATTAGATTAAGATAAGATGCCTTGCCTTTATATCTCCACCAATGTCAACCTTGATGAAGTTGATAAGGATCCCATCTTTTCCGAGGCCACAAAAGCTGTTGCTTCCATCATCGGAAGACCTGAACATGTAAACACTCTCTATCCCTCCAACTCTCTTTTCCTTCAATTTCTTCTGCTTGTTCATGTTCGAATTCTGTGGCCTCCAAATGCATGCCTTGTTCCCTTTGATATGTTGGCCCACAGCCCAGTTTGTGTGTTGATTTTCTTTAATGGTGACCCGTAAAGGTGAAAGAAGGATCGGTTGCTTAATTATTTTTAATGTTAGTATTTTAAGGAGGCCACTTTCTCCAATGGAAAGTTAAATAATTTGATACCTTCCAATAAGGATCACGTTCCCTTTACCCTTCTTAACCCATTCGACCCAACTTGCTAAGATAGTTTCAGATTTGATTTTCCATTTCTGGGGCAGTTTTTTTGAAGTTGAATCCAAGTATTTTTTGAGTAATGCCGAGGAGCCATGGCCATTTTATCTTGA
>NW_011502805.1:0-5717 GCF_000495115.2 Populus euphratica | reverse complement strand
AGGACGTCACCCTCACACCTACTACTTGTATCAATCTACCCTAGTTTTTTTATCGAAAATTAGAAGCCAACTACGACTTCAAAATGTTTGTAACCATATAAATTGTGTTTTTTTAAAATTTAATTTTTTTTTAAAATTAATTTTTTTTTATATTTTATATTGTTTTAATATATTAATTTTAAAAATAAAAAATATTATTTTAATATATTTTTAAATAAAAAATATTTTTAAAAATAATTATAATGACACGTCCAATAATCGCTCAACCGAGCATGTAAGAAAGCAAATGTGAACGGACAAATAAATGACTGTCCACTATCCAGCGTATTCACAAGAAGCTCCGAAGTAGTTAAAATGGGTGAATTTTTTTATCATAGGACGTCACTCTCACACCTACTACTTGTATCAATCTATCCTAGTTTTTTTATCGAAAATTAGAAGCCAACTACGACTTCAAAATGTTTGTAACCATATAAATTGTGTTTTTTTAAAATTTAATTTTTTTTTAAAATTAATTTTTTTTTATATTTTATATTGTTTTAATATATTAATTTTAAAAATAAAAAATATTATTTTAATATACTTTAACATAAAAAGAACTGCTTTAAACTTTTTTTTTTCTGAGATAAATTCCTTGATATAACTCGGAATGCAGGACATATGCATCACATGTTTAGTTATATAAAAATATATTGAAATATTTATTGTTTTTCCTTAAAGTCTAAGCTCGAAAAAACTTCCACCCACCTTTCAACTATTGAACGTGACGAGTTGCTTAATTTTTACTACAAAAAGAATAAAAGAGCTTTACCTAAATGGAAGATAAGGATGCAACTTAGGCTTAGCTCGGATGGTGATAGGATTTACTGTTATATATTATCATACGATATTGAAATTTCTTTAAAAAACGTAAATAATAAATTTCTCATGAATATACTCGTGATTTGCGGGCTTGACTAAATTTGGTCCTGGAGTATCCCCATTGTCAAAGAAAAGTTTAGAGGGTGGAGGATTTTACTGCCAATCGAGCTCCGTGCTCGTTCATTAGCAAAAGGAGCGCTTATTGGCAGCACAGAAGATGACATATGCCGCAGAAGTCATGATAACTCCTCCACATTGACATAATTCGACGAGAATTATTGGAAGCATACAAATTATTCGCATGGCGTCGTTTGACAGGAAAGGAATGGCATGTGTTGTCTGCGAGCGTGTATTTCGTGGAAGATACTTTGAAGGATGCAGCCGCCAGATAATTTGATCAAATCTTGCTTGTCTAAGCAAAATCTAAAACGTTCATCACGTCAACTACTGTTTTCTTTTAATTTTTATGTTCTTGTATATCTATGCAGCTTGTGATGGTCATACTTAAAGGAACCTTGGGCATATCATTCAATGGAAACAAAGAACCAGCTGCGTACGCAGAGATAGTGTCAATGGGCGGGATTACCAAACAAGTTAAGAGGAATCTGATCGCTACCCTTGGAACAATTCTTGAGGCAAAGTTATCCATCCCCAGGGCACGATTCTTCCTCAAAGTTTATGATACCACAGCTGCTGGCAACTGCTCCAAGTTGTAACTTCTGATAGGATGATGGCCATAGAGTTTCATCCTAACCATCTGGGTTTTCAATTTCTGTTCCGTTTTATGTCTGCTTATTTTTAAATTGTCAGAGGTCGTCCTGTCAGGAAAAAAGAAAAGCAAAAAAAGATTAAAATGTTCAAGAAGACCTACTTGAATGTGATTATGCTCTATTGAATTTCCACTAAATTGAAGCAAATAAAAAAGGGCATTGTAATTTAGGGTTCTTTCTTAGCTATGTGATGATGACCTGTGTTTGGCACAAGGCACGATGGTATTTTCAAATCATCAAATGATCAGTCCGGCATGGGACATGGTGTTTGATGATACTACATAGCCTAGTCACTGATACTGTACTGTCATGAATTTATCACCACACACATATTCCCACTGAAAGCAATATCCTTAAAGGTATATTTGGTGCAACATCTTGGATGAAGAAACAGTGCCATCACGATTTACATCTAGTTCAGTCAATAACACAACTTAATGAAGAAATAGATGGATTCGTGCAGCTACCTTTACGGCTTACTCACGTTGAGCTCATCCTCAACAAAAGGACGTGTTTTTACCAGCCATGTCAACTAAATTCATGTTCAGAGCATGGAAACTAAAGGTTTGTAACGCCAACAGTTGGAATTTTGGAAGCTCTGGTGTTTTCGTTTATAGATTTAGGCAGCTCTGCCTTTTCCCATAATCGCTAAAGATATTAGGTGATTCTATCGATGGATGTACTTTATTTGAACAGCGTTAACCAAACAAAAGGAGGGTTTCTGTATAAAATCAACCAACAAAACCGAGAGATGCTGGCAAATGATGTAATTCAAGTGGAAAAACATAGAAATGTTGGGAGCCAGGATGGAGATGATTTCATAGCCAATTGCACTAGTTTTTAATGCCATGCACAATTCAAGAACCTATGAACTGCAAGCTATAGCAAGCCTGCCAAACGGTCAACATCCATAAATGATCCAGTTACCTGAGCTACAGACAATGATTGGTTTACATCAAATCAGCTCGTGCGAAAAGGGGAGAGGGGAGACATTCCTACAAATTCCAAAACATAGTCGGTGCAATTAATCATGTTTACTCTCACCACAGTACAGATCACAAATAACAATAAATATGCATCTCTTCGAGCTAAACTATTTAACAGCTCTACCCTATCTCATGCAGAAGCAGAAACAGAAACAGGAGCAGGCTAGCATGTCAAGGCGAATTCTTGCAAGTTATTTCAGAGTAACGGCTGCATTTCTCAATGCAAGATACCTATGCACATGCTCATTTGGAAGTGATCTCACGAGTTTGAAGACATCAGTATTTGCATAACGGAGGTTGGTCCTTGGATCATGGTAAGGTGCCTGCAGAAGAAGTTCGCTATGTGTAAGAGGGTCTGTAAAGAGATTGGTATACTATTCGATATTGTTTCAGATAGCCTTCAAGATAGTAGGAGTTAATCATTGCATGTTCAATCTGTATTTGATGGGATGAATGGAATTGATAGCATATGGTGTCGAAGTGTCAAGCTACTCAAGAACAGAGGATAGCTAGGCTCTTTACCTTTTAATTTCGTATATCAACATAAACATTTAACAAGGTCAGCACAATCTTGAACGCCATGCTCAATCCTGAACAATCTAAACTTCAGCACCATGGCTTCTTCCAGCTAAACAAAAGCAGATGTATTAGGAATCCAGTTGGAGGGCATCCCAGGGCACCTTCAAAGATGCGTACCAGGACATAACAGGGCACATTTGCTTCATCAAAGTTGCAAGATTACATGTTAAATCTGGTCAAACAAATTTATCTTTGAATTTTTCCCCACCCACTAACTTACAGTTTCCACATTTCTAACAAGCAATAGAGTACTAGGATGTAATTCATCCTCAGAAATATTGCTACAACAGATCAGCCAAGAATTAGGCAAGTCAATGTATCCAAATTAAACAACTTGTAATGTTATAAAAAAACCAGCAGCTTGTATAGAATAGTAAGCTGTATATTCACGTTAATATTCAAAGAAACAGATAAAACCTTTCTTCCATTGAAACATCCTTTTTTCTCTAAATTTCCGCTATTTAGACTGCAAGCATTAATTGTTTTATTGACTGAATAATTTTTTAATACAAGAGTTCTAATAATAAATTTAAGAAAAATAATGACAAGATTTTAACAGAAAAAAACTGTTCTATAACAGCTTTATTTGCAACAAATCTCCTAACTTATTGGAGATAATCTTTACTCAACCTTCTCAGCATCGAAAACCACTTCTTCAGCGGCAAATGAGGCAACCATCAACAAACCAGCTGCATACGCAGAGATAGTGTCAATGGGTGGGATTACCAAACAAGTTAAGAGGAATCTGATCGCTACCCTTGGCACAATTCTTGAGGCTATTATCCATCCCCAGGGCACGATTCTTCCTCAAAGTTTATGATACAACAGCTGCTGGCAACTGCTCCAAGTTGTAACTTCTGATAGGATGATGGCCATAGAGTTTCATCATGAGATGCTTTCGATGAAGGGGAAAAAGATGGAACTTTTAGTCCTTCTTTACCACTCGATTCACATTTTGTGGATGATGGGTTGATATTGGGATGGAGTTTGGACCAAATGCATTTGTTTTCCATTGAGAGCAGCACGATATCATGGGTTCGGTGGAAATCACAGTCCACCATTTTTGTGGAGGATAAAGTGTTCTAAGAAAGTGACTTGGTAGCTGAATTGGTGGAAATCACAGTCCTTTACCTCAAAGTCCCATTTGTTTAAAAAAGTGCTTCATTTAAAAGGTTGGAATCGTTCAAAGTTTTTCATCAGAGACTAATCACACAATAACATGAAATAAGTCTAATTTTCTATTACATATACTGTAGTTAGACTTGATCCTGTAATCTGATCGATTCATGGTCCATTCCTTGATCTTGTACAGCACAACGTTTGTGCCTTCGGGGTGGTCCAGGTCCTGCCATCCTCTTGCATATATCCTTGCCAATCCAGCTCAAGACATGTGCTTCCAGACAGTGAAGTAAGGGCAGGGGCAAGTGTGGGATTTCTTGATTTTGAAACTCTTCCTTCCTCAATTATATAAGGAGGTTTTAAGCATCGGATTTTGAAGCAACAAGTGTGGATTTCCTAGTCCCTGATCTTTTTGGTGACAGAACTTTTCTCTCACGCATATTTATTCTCTTACAAAGAAGAAGAAGAAATAAGGGCTGAGATACAAAGATTAGATTCAGATAAGATGCCTTGCCTTTATATCTCCACCAATGTCAACCTTGATGATGTTGATAAGGATCCCATCTTTTCCGAGGCCACAAAAGCTGTTGCTTCCATCATCGGAAGACCTGAACATGTAAACACTCTCTATCCCTCCAACTCTCTTTTCCTTCAATTTCTTCTGCTTGTTCATGTTCGAATTCTGTGGCCTCCAAATGCATGCCTTGTTCCCTTTGATATGTTGGCCCACAGCCCAGTTTGTGTGTTGATTTTCTTTAATGGTGACCCGTAAAGGTTAAAGAAGGATCGGTTGCTTAATTATTTTTAATGTTAGTATTTTAAGGAGGCCACTTTCTCCAATGGAAAGTTAAATAATTTGATAACTTCCAATAAGGATCACGTTCCCTTTACCCTTCTTAACCCATTCGACCCAACTTGCTAAGATAGTTTCAGATTTGATTTTCGATTTCTGGGGCATTTTTTTGAAGCCGTATCCAAGTTTTTTTTGGGTAATGCCGAGGAGCCATGGCCATTTTATCTTGAGTTCCCTTCATTTTTCCCAGATGAAGGGGTTGTCCACCTGACGTACAGAAAACCAACCTTCTTTCCTTTCTTTAAAATTAAAAAAAAGGTAACTTGGCTAAGCAAGTGAGCAGTGGCGGTCAAGATTTGGCAAGAATCTTGAGTGGTCCTTCTAGGTTACAGATTCGGCCAAGCCAAACACCCTGTCATAAATTTGATCAAATATACCTCCCCTCCTTCAGTTAAGGGTGATTTCATCCAACTTGGATATGAATTGAATGGCTAGATGAATGCCACATTCTATAGGGGGATTGGATGAAGAACCTTAACTGCCTTTAACAAGAAATATAGGGGTTAATTTGACCAGATTTAAAGCACAGGATCTAATTAAACTACATGC
>NW_011502785.1:2029-16435 GCF_000495115.2 Populus euphratica | reverse complement strand
ATATGAGATCTACAGCTCTAGGTATGATCCAATTACCGAACAGTATTCCGGTTTGGACTGCACCGACATCTCTTTTCTAAGTTTGGCCATCTCTTTATCTTTTCAATTTCAGTTCTTAAATTTATCAATCAATCCTTTTATTTATATGATAGACCTGCATTTAAAATGAACATTTCTCACAAATTAAAGGTATCTTATATTATTAGATACGTTATTATAAAACATGTTTTGGATAAAGAGTTATTGATACTTCAAGTGCAAAATGATGATATAAAACCTTGATAAAAATGCACTTTTAAGTACTAATTAGGTAATTAATTTGTGTGACCGTAACATCGCAACAAGCTGGTTGAGAATTACAACTGTAAATTTTAGCATGAAACACTATAGATTGCTACAGTGTTTCCCTGCATGGTGTTTTGTCCTTTTATTTTTTTGTTATGATTTTTTTCAAAATTATCTTTGTGATTTTATTTTTTTAATATTAAGTTAGCTAATAATTTAATTTTATAGTTTTTTCATTGAAAACATTATGGAATGCAACATCTCCATATGATTTTTTTTTATTTTTAATGATTTTTTTTATAAATCCTTAAAAATATGCAAATATGCCACATGCTCGTAGTATCGCATAGGTATGAAATATAGTTGGGTCCTAAATAGTGTGGGCTGGGCAGCGTGCCGGATCTAAGATTTAAAGATGCCCGAGATTATATTATTTTTTATTAGGAAATATATTAAAAAAATATTTTATATTTTTTTAAAATTATTTTTGACATTAACATATAAAAATAATTTGAAAATATATAAAAATATTTTAATTTAAAGTAAATAAAAAAGAAAAGAAAAGAAAATTTAATTATTTTAAATGCTTTTAAAACATAAAAATAATTATATTTTTTTGTTTGAATTGAAACTGCAATATTAAGTAATATTAAGTATGAAGCTAAGATAAAAAAAATTAAAAAAATAAATGGCTAATATTTGGATTCTCTTTTCTTGACTAATTGTACTTGCACTGTTGAAATTATGTGATGTACAGTAAGTTACATCACAAGAAAAAGCTTCTTTATACCAAACATAGCAATGAAATATTTCATTACGCTACAAATCTAATTAAGAAAAAAAAATCAAAATAACATTTAAGAAATTTGCCAGACGTGTATGTATTTCAACGATTGATATAAATAATTCAAGGGTGATAGCATATTACCTGTATGAGATCTGTGTTTCGATACCTTTTCTAATCACAGATAGGATTCCATCTTCGGTTATAACCTTCTCGACTTGTTTCCTGGTGAGAAAGCACTCGTAATCCATTATTGAATTTAGGCCTCATGGGCCCATTGTCCATGAACCCAAACCTTCTTTCTCCTCCACTAGCACTGCAAAGCAAATGAAAAGGAAAGGCAGTCTTCTCTCTCCTCAATTGGCACTGCAAAGCAAATTCTTTAGCTTTAGCTCACTATGAAGCAGGAGGCAAACTAGAGAAAAATACATAAAAAATAAAAAAACAGATGCAGAAGGCTTTTACCCTAATGTAAGATTTCATTTCTTTTCTGATTTTCACATTTCTGTTCTAACGAATCCAAATCCAAATTCAAATTCCTTTTCCTTTATTTTATTTTATTTTTATTTTAATGTTCCTTATCTAGAACAACAGAATATTCTTGTGCTCAATTAACATCTCCGGTGCAATTAGGGTTTTTCATTTCTGTCTCTTGAAGCTCACTCACTTTTCCTTTCTATTTGATTCCTGATTCCTAAGGGCTGTAATTTGTTTGGATTTGTATTTCCTTTTTAAGGTTTTTGATACTTTGTGTGCTTGAAGTTGCTTGGGGATTTCGTAGTTTTTGTTAGCTTGTTCTTGGGCTAGTTTAGTGGATAGTTGACAGAGGGATTGGTTATGTCTATGAACAACAACACCACACCAAAGAGTTTGGGGCAATCTTCGTCGCCACTTGGTAATTCGGGGATGGTCAATCCATCTATGGGAGCGAATCCATCCTTCGCACAATCACAAGGTCAAATGGGTGCTGCCTTTCAGGGTGGTCAGTTCCAGCTGTCCCAAGCACAGGCTACTGTGCAAGCTCACTTGAAAGCACAGCAGGCTCACGCTCAAACACAAGCAGTTCATGCTGCTCAAATTCAAGCAGCTCATGTGCAACTCCAAGCACAAGGGATCTCTCTTAACCAAACTCAGAATGTTGGCATAGGTAATTTGGGTTCGTCTTCACCGTCATTCTCAACTCCCGGGAATGCTAGTGCAAAACGGCTCCCTCAGAAACCTTTGGGTAGGCCTCCTGGTGCTCCCATTTCTAGCATGGTTTCACCATTGAAACCTATGGATCTCTCATCTGCTGCACGTAGAAAGAAGCAGAAGCTACCAGAGAAGCAGCTACAAGATAGAGTGGCTGCAATTCTGCCAGAGTCTGCTCTGTACACACAGCTTCTTGAGTTTGAAGCTCGTGTTGATGCTGCTTTAGCTAGAAAGAAGGTTGACATCCAGGAGGCCGTTAAAAGTCCTCCTTGTGTGCAGAAAACCCTTCGAATTTATGTCTTCAATACATTTGCCAATCAGACAAGAACAATCCCCAAGAAGCCAAATGCTGAGCCTCCTACTTGGACTCTTAAAGTTATCGGGAGAATCATGGAAGATGGGTTAGACTCTGACCAGCCTGGAGCAGTCCAGAAATCAAACCCCTTGTACCCGAAGTTCTCATCTTTTTTTAAGAGAGTGACCATTCAGTTGGATCAGAGACTGTATCCTGATCATCATATCATCATATGGGAGCATGCTCGATCACCTGCACCTCACGAGGGTTTTGAAGTCAAGAGAAAAGGGGATAAAGAGTTCACTGTGAATATAAGATTGGAAATGAATTATGTGCCTGAGAAATTTAAGCTCTCTCCAGCTTTGATGGAAGTTCTTGGTATAGAGGTTGAAACCCGTCCTAGAATAATAGCTGCAATTTGGCATTATGTGAAGGCTAGGAAACTGCAGAACCCTGATGACCCTTCATTTTTCATTTGCGATGCACCTCTTCAGAAAGTATTTGGGGAATCAAAGATGAAATTCACGATGGTTTCACAGAGGATATCTCCGCATTTATCTCCTCCACAGCCGATACATTTGGAGCATAAAATTAAGCTTTCAGGGAATAGTCCAGCTGGAACTGTCTGCTATGATGTGCTGGTGGATGTGCCATTTCCAATACAGAGGGAATTGTTTGCTTTGTTGGCAAATGCTGAGAAGAATAAAGAGATTGATACCTGTGATGAGGCAATATGTACTGCTATAAGGAAAATTCATGAACATCGTAGGAGACGGGCATTCTTCCTTGGATTTAGTCAATCACCTGTGGAATTTGTCAATGCTCTGATTGAATCTCAAAGCAAGGATTTGAGGCTGTTAGCTGGAGATGCTAGCAGAAATGCTGAGAAAGAGTGCCGCTCGGACTTCTTTAACCAACCATGGTAAGCTCAATTGCAATTTCTCCTTGTTTCAAGACTTACTTTTTTCATCTATTTGATCCTTAGCTACTGTTTTAGGTCCACTCATCCATTTGCACATTATTTGAGGGCTACAGTTGACTTGATGACTAGTCTTGTTCAGAATTCACCTTAGAATATGAGTTAAATGATAAAATGTATGTTGCCTGCTGAAAGCAATGTCTCCTGAAAGATTAAAAACATGGGTTCTGACATGCGATTGCGTCACATGCAACTTGCCAAATGGTTATTCTCTCTTTCCTGTTTAGTTTTGATACCAAGACATGTTAATTGACCACA
Organism: Populus euphratica; assembly: GCF_000495115.2. Lineage (NCBI taxonomy): Eukaryota > Viridiplantae > Streptophyta > Magnoliopsida > Malpighiales > Salicaceae > Populus > Populus euphratica. Next base: position 12,643 of record NW_011502785.1, on the reverse strand, counting down.
CTATCATGCTTGTTTCTGTTAACGATTCACACAATTCACATATCGGCAGTGATGATGCCCAGACAAAGTTATCAAGATTAACAAAGGGAAATGTGTTGAGGATTCTAATGCACAATCAAAAAGAGACTGATTTGGGCATGTAATTCAATTTATGAAAGCCTGCACATTACTACTCAAAAAGAAACAACCGCTCATCTGTACTTATTTTGAACTCAACAGGGTTGAAGATGCTGTTATTCGTTACTTGAATCGCAAGCCTGCTGTAGGAAGTGATGCTCCTGCGAGCACATGATTTGGGGGTTTTAAGAGCTGCTAATCTGTAACAGTCACTGATTCTTTAACTTAGCATTTGTAGATTTTCACCTTCGATTTGTGGAAATAGCACAGCCTATCATTGCCCTATAGCTAATTGCCCTGGAATGAATGCTCCTTGCTTGTAATACAACAAAATATGTTCAGTAGCTTGTTTAGGTTTAATTATCCTAGTACTTGCTTGAATCGTCATGTTAGAACCCAAAAAAAAAAAAAAAATTGCCATCGTTGAGCTTATGTTTTGTCAGTTTTGTGAATGATGCATTTATAGTTACTCTGAAGTTTGTGTTGGTAGCATAATATTGTGAATGCTTGGCATTAGTTGGTAAGCAAATTGGCGTTATTCTCCTTTTCACTTGTTATAGTTAATGGATAGCGACAAGAGCTGTTGCTGAGAGTCAATGATAGGGATTGTTGTGGTCTTGGGGATTTTTTCTAACTGCAGGGTGGACATGACACATTACTACATTGCATATCGACTTTTGGGTTTTATTATCTACTACTTGTAGGGCAATGTAATGGCCTTTCCGGTGCGCGCAATCAAGAGAGACGGTCGTGTTATTATTGTAGAAAATTACAAGTTTCTATATGTTGATGACACCTTTTTTTTTCATCAAATGAATTCAATTTACATGTTTGCTTTCATTCTCTTGATATTTAATATTTGCAGAAATATTTTCGATAACTTTTAATATAATTTTATGAATGTGTTTCAAAAAAAGAATTCATAATTGTTTCCTATATGCCTGTTTAATGAAAAGGAGGAAATTTTTTCTCACGAAAGTTTTAAATGTACTAAGATAATGCTGATGAGCATGTTTCCTTTACAATATCATTTAGTGTTCTCCTTCAAAACACCGAGATCATCCTGCAAGGAGATCGCTATGAGTATTTTTCAAGCTTCTATGCCGGCACCAAACCAGGGGTTTAGTATATTTGCGCACAAGAGGAAAAAGGTATGTGTACAAATTTATTTGTATCTTTCTGATACAGCCCTTAAGAGTAACTCAGTCTGGCTGTCACTTCTCTATAAAAGTCACAAAACTAGTTCTTTGTTGTAGGTATTTGGAGAGGTAGCAGAAGGGCTTGGAACTTTAACGGAGATAAATGAAGCTTATGTGGATGAAAAGAATAGACTTGATTTTTTTTTTTTCATTTATAGGGTTTTTTAAAAAATTTTATAAATAGATAGTTATGCTTTTTATTTTCTAAAAGTATAGTATAATACAAAAACATTTAAAACATAAAAAAAAGAGCTAGCAATCAAACGAATATCAATTTCTCTCTTTTAAAAGGGTTTAAAATATTTATTACTAGTAGTTTGTTTGGATTATCGCTAAAATCCAAAAATTTAAGGGGCTTGTGGTTTGTGATAATCTAGTTTTGAAGCAAATATTTAAAGCTAATAAGAACATTTAATCTTAAAGTAATATTTTTATAAACTCTAAACAATTCTAGATATATCTAATAAGATCTTTAGAACACCTAAAAAAGTTTAAATTTATCGTTTTCATTACATATATGTGTTTTAAAAAACCTAACAAAATTAGTATGCCATGGTGAATGTTACATTTTACTAATTTTACATTTTACTAATTCTTACATATTTACATGTGTGTATGGAAGATTATTTGAAATAAAGAAGATCTGATATTTTTATGGAATATGGGTGGTATATCATAGAGTTTTGGATTGTAGGAATGATAAAATAAAAATATGATGACAAGTTTAAGTTAACAACATAAAAGTGATGTGTTTCAAGCCTAGGTAGATAGTGGAGTTGTAGTATGAGTGGTGTTTTTTATGTCAATGAAAATTGGTGTGTTTTCAAGCTATTTTAACAGCATAAACAACTGCAAATAGGGCTACTTATAACAACATACATATAGAATAGTTTAACAGCATAAACAACTACAAATAGGGCTACTTATAACACATACATATAGAATAGTTAGGGCTCTTTTTTTCGGTGAATAAACAATACATTCGAGGTTGAATTGTCAGCATAACATGATGTATTTTGGAGTTGTTTCAATAGCATGAATAACATGTAATTAGCACTAGTTATGTTAGTGTAAACAAGGATTATTTAGGGTTATTTGATGGAGTAAAAATGGTATAATTAAAGATATTTTTGACAATGTAAATATCTAACAACTGATAATTTGAATTTAATGAAGTTATGACTGATATAATAACCTAAAAGTAAATATAAATTGGCTGTTGGGCAAACCTAGATGTTGGATGATAAAGGGTTGGTGTAGTAACTCGATTTAACCCTTGTGATTGTGACAAACATGTGTTTATGTTGAGAACTTTAACCCCAAGTGGTGGGTATGTATATAATGCATAAGTAGTTATGTGTGTGCATATATATATATATATGAGAAATATGGTTGAGAGAAATTAGTGATGATGAGTATTGTATATATTAACATTGGTTTAAATGAACCTTAAACAACCAATTCACAATGAAAGATCTTTGAAATATTGGTCACCATTGTTTGAATTATACGTAACATGTGTTTGAAGGCATTGGTGACAGTATATTATGTTATAAGAAGGGTATATTTAATAACATAATGCGATGCACTTTAGAGTTGTTTTAATAGAAAAAGTACAGTACATTAAGAGACCATTTAGATGGTCATATTATAATGGGATAGTGGTCAAAACAACAATTTAAAAGTGATAAGCGATGGTGTTTAGTGAAATCTCAAATGTTAAAAGAAAATGGATTGATGTAGCAACCCTACTTAGCAAGGAATGTGGACTCCGTGGTGTGAAAATATATAAGGATGCATTGTGACAATTAAACAATAGTTGATGTGTATGTTGAGATATGAAGTGTCATACCTACGTAATGTGGAGATAAGGAAAGATTGGTTAAGGTGTGCACTAAATGATAATATATTTAGTTAGGTAGTTTAAATATTAAGCATTATAGTTTGGAATTTGAAAGAAAGTGCTCATTGTGGTATCATGTGTTTTTAAGAGTATTTATAATAAGAGCTTGGAGTAAGAACTTTCTTTGTTAATATATCTTAAGGGGTAATATCGTGTATTTAAAAATGAGAATTTTGATAGCGAATTTTGTAAAAAGTAAGGAAGTGTAAAAACTAGAGAAAAAGATATGAATAAAAAAAAAATACTTATCAAAGCATAAATGAAGTGTAAGATTGATATACTTATGTGATTTTATATATAATGCATAGAATAAGAAAATGTTCACTAGCTAGTTGTGTCTATAAAATATATGTGTGAATTGTGACTTTTGTTGTGTTATTAGATTGAAAGCTTATAATATTTTTATAGTTGTAGAGGCATCACATATATTTTTGCTAGATTGTGTCTAAACTTGTGAACTAACTAGTATTGTAGTGAATTATTGTCCTAAAGGGAATATAGTAAATAGAGATAACAATTAAACATATTGTAATTAGTATGATTTAGGAATGAAAGTAGAACTTGAATGTATCTGAATTGTAATTTATGGAATTGTTCTTAATGAAAGGTTACATGTGATTGTCTATATATGTAATAAACATTAAAATGTATATATTGGATGGAAATAATAATTGGTTAATTAAGCAGTCTAAGCCCTGAGAGTAAGAATGAATTATTATATTATAGGAATTGAATTTCTATAAATTGTTAAATATGTATTTTAGGTGAAAAGAATAACTATTTAGTGATCTGGATAAATAAGACTATTGAAATTTTAATAAAATTTAAAAATTAGTGAATAATGTATGAATATGATTGTATGGTTGATTTGTTAGTATAAGATTAATGATAAAAAAAGAATTTATCCTATTTTCATTGAGTTAAAGGGTCAAACCATCATTATAATATTGATAACTACAAGGTGTTACAACTATAGTAATGAAAATCATTAAATTTAAAACTAGTGTATGGTGTTAAGCACTTACCTGTTGCTCGTGACAATCCCACTTCTCTTGTTTATTGTCCAGCTTCTAAAGTCTCTCTTGTCATATCATAATTTACTAAACATTATCATCACATCCATTTAACCCAAGAACCATATCTTCGTTCCACATTTAACATATATTTTATAATTTTTAAATATGATTGTTTCATATCTCATCCACATACATCATGTAATCATGCTTGGAAGACATATTTTTCATATTTATTTTAACCATTCTAGAAACAATTTAGGCTAAAATCATGTCATATCCTCATCCATTCACATTAAGTAACATCTATATCTTAAAGTTCGAGGGATTTTTTTATTTATTTTTCATACAAGTTTTCATGATATTCCTCATCAATCAAAGTTATTTCCAGGGATCTCATGAAGCTCTTATTCTTTCTAGTTGTTCCAATCCTCTTGCACAAATTGCTGCTGTTAAGAAATAGCAACCATACAATAAGGGCCTTCATGACGAATTGACACTACCAAAAAATTGATGTCTTCTCCCAAATGCAGGAGTGTCAAAATAATAAATAACTCGGTAATATCAGGATCGAACCACAAAGAGGTTAATTGTATAAATTATAAACAACAACAACAACAATAACAACAATAATAACAGTAATAATAGTGGTGGTAGTAGTAGTAGTATTAGTAATGATAATATTAATAATAATAAAGAAAAAGTTGATGAAAACTTTGATATGGAAGATTAATGTGAGGATCAAATAATGATAAAAACAAATCTCAAGGTTAGAGGATCCACTAATAGTATTTCAAACAAGTATATTATAAACTCTTTTTATTACTCAATTGGAAACCATACACAAAAAAGGTTCTAATCGGATTATAAGTTGTTAACATGATTACATTAGTTATTTTATTCGAACAAGGCTAATACTTGTAAATATTGTCAGGCTTTCATGATTATAACTTATGTTACAACAAATTAAGTTCCTTTCATAGCACAAGTGTCGGTTATACCAAACGGTTGGGCTATAAAAGTGCCAAGTATTTGTTATGCTAAGTGTTATACAACACAAATCTAGACTAATTATTTAACAAGCAAAATATTAAAAGTGAACAAGATAACAAATACAAAACATGTTAGTATCAAACATTAAAGTTCATATTAAGTTTACACTATACTTATTCTTATACCATTAGAATAAAATTTTTCACTTTGACATAATAAACTTAAGTAAACATACTAAAAAAGAGAAATATAAATAAACAAGATAAGAACATAAATAAAATAAAAGTTAAGTAAGTAAAGGAAAGAAAATGAGAAGCATAAAAGAGATTAATATAAGTAAAACTTAGACATTAAAATAAAGAGAAAGCAAAAAAGCATGATCTTAATCTGAAAACTAAGATGTTTAAATGTATGGTAAATGCCTCCTTTTATAGGTCAAAATTGGAAACTATTGATTTGATGACTAATTGTTGAGTGGGTGACCACATCTTGGACTAAACTAGTATCTTTTTTCTAAGCTTTACCCTATCTTTGTCCTTTCAATTGTAGTACTTCAACTCATCAATCAATCCTTTTATTTATATGATAGGCCTACATTTAGAATGATCATTTACTATAAATTAAATGTATCTTATGGTATTAGACTTTTTATTATAAAACATGCTTTCATTAAGGAGTTATTGATTCTTCAAGTGAAAAATGATGATATAAAACCTGGATAAAAATGTACTTTTAAGTACTAATCATAGCCCCCAAGCAGCTTATTATTAGTTCATAGTAATCAAAGTGTTAAAATAGAAAAACAATTTGCAAATTCTACAAAGCAAAGCATTCATCATTCAACTTCCATTAATCTATCTAGATAAACAAACTCTCATTAAATTTATATATCTGTTTAATACCTCTTAAACAAGATATTAATAAACCTTTCTTTTGTGTTCAATATATCAACACATAGTTATAGGGCTTTACTTGAAAGAAAATAAAATTTTTGTTCTAATGTTTAAGGTTAACTTTCTTGGGTTGGGATTATTATCTTTTTTCTTTTTTTTTCTTTTTTTATTAATATACATTTAACTTAAAAACACAATACATCTTTAACCCATATAATGAGCTTTCAGCTAATGACTCCCAAACCATTTGGTCTTAGAGCATTAGGTGTTGAGACTCCTCTACGAGCTTAATAACTCTGGTTGCAAATATTGATACATAAATAATGTAATATTTGATTTCATTAAGTTTTTCTTCTCAACCAATGTAACAAGGGTTGAGCCAATAGCTCCCAAGTCAATTGACTTTAGGGTATTAGGTGTTAAAACACCCTTTCGGGCTTAATTGCTTAGGTTAGGAAGGCTGAGAAACCAAATTTATCTACGTTTTTATTATTATTATTATTATTATTTTTTTTTTACAAATTATATACTATCCATTTCTCTTAGTTGTTACCTTTAACAAAATAACATAAATAATGTAATAATCCAATGTGCAACCCACAATCATATATTAAAGTGTGTGTAAAAATAAAGGTTTAAGAATACTTGTTAAATGAGTATATGAGCAGAATTAAGTGATAATAATGCAATAGTTTGTAAACTTGAATATTTTAAGAGAAATATGTGATAGACCTTGTTATGAATATTGTAAACAACCATTAGAAAATGTTTACTAAGATACTTCTCAAGAGTCAATAAAATTCTCCTTTATTCTATAATCTTAGTAATAACAATTTTATCAAATGATTTTATATATATAAAAAAGTAGTTAGTTTCTTTTTTTTACTCATACCCTCTCCCACTAACCAAAATTAGACATTATCCTTAATGTTCTAAACTAGAAAGATAGAATATAGAAGACATCACCTAAAACAGGAACTACTAACAAACCTGAAACACACTTAAATAATTTTAAGAAACAACAAAACACAAATATTATGTTATTCCTAAAACTAAAAGACACAAGGATTCACAAACTAAGGCTCAAATCCAATCTCAGCTTTTTACGACTTTCCTTGTTCGACCATTCTATTCAACTCATGGAGGAATCAATTACAGGGATGAAAGATTGCAATTGATCAATCAGTTATTTAGCAGTAGCAACAGAGATTATGGTTTGTCATGTCGAAGATGTTAAAAAATTCTATTCCACAACATGATCAAGAAAAGACAACAATTTATCATAAAAACCATTAACATTGAGCAAACCTATAGGTTTATGTTGAATGTGAAGTTAGGCCCAAGAGGAAATATGAAAAATCTCTTCCAATATGCCTAGACCACTTGGTAAGGCAATGAGGCATCGGTGTGTTTAAACATTGCATCCATTCAATCAAATATTATGGAGACCTGTAGTTCTTCTCTAATTATTTTTCCAATAATATCCCTGTTTGCTAAAGCTTTAGGGACAACCCCCAAAACTTGACTACCTCCTAAAAATACAGCTATTGACACTCCCCTTATTAACCCAAGGGTGCCTCCCCCATACACTAAATGAATCTTTTTCTCAGCTAGTACTTGACCAAGATGATTTAATAATTTTAAAAACTCTATTTCCTTCTTAGGACTGGATCCACCGAAAACACAAATGTTTTTTAAGTGATGACTTGAGGAACTTGCCATTTCTACACACTTTTATATTTGTTGAATGTATAGGTTGAGTAGAAATGAAAGGAAGGAAGAGAAGATTTTATAGATGAGAACTTGAAAATGCAATCATATCACCTATATATAGGCCAGCTGGAGTCTCACTCTCTTTATTTATTTATTTATATTTAAAAAAAAACATATACATGTACAGATAGTTATGATTATGGCTTACACCTTTTCTTGGTTTTACATCCAAGAATGACTTAAACACTCTCTATAGGTCAGTGATAGGCTTCCCATTTATTTTTTAAAAAAACTAGCAAACAAGGTTTTTTTTTAGTTAGATTCTCAAGATTATACCAAGTATGTTCTTTATGAAAATGAGGTCATAAGTCATGAATTGTATGATACATATCTCCACTATGATGAGACTTAAGAGTCAATAGAAGATTATTTAAAGACTTTTCATGTTTTGAAATAAATCCCACCTTTTGATAATTTTCATAGGTTTTTTGGAATGCATGTGAGTCCTTGAACATGATGGGCTAATAAATTCCACTTTGTAAGATTTTCACAGTCCTTTTTTTCTCTAAGAAATGATCTCCATATGCCTTAGAGTGATAAAATTTAATGACACTACTTATATCATTGTCAGGAATGCATCTTTGAAATATTTGAGTAGAACAATATTTGAATAAGTAAGTATCATCTCAATAAAATTTTTGCACGTCGCTTAAAAACTTTCTTTTATTTTGGTTATCCAAATAAGCTGGCAAAAATCCTAAAGCAAGAAAATTGATATTTTTAGCAAATCAAGGCATTGAACTAAGAGAAAGTAAAGATTCATCAAGAAAGTAATCATCGATTGGTGTGATATCGAATATCGAATCTATTATCAATTTTGACAAATGATCTGCGACAACATTTTTAGTGCCTTTTTTTTCCTTGATTTCTTTTTATTTGAAAGTTTCAAAGAATTCAATATCATGATTAAATTTCCTTTGTTTGGTCATGACATGAGCAAATAAATGTACTAGTAAGGAATTAGTCTTTTCTTGGCAATATTCATATTCAACCCCTTTCTTACCCTCATAGATTGACTCATCTTCTTTCTCACAAGGTTCAATAGTGGGTTTTTCAATAACCTTACCATTATGATGACTGATTTGACTTAATCCACGTGTTAGTTTCTAGAACTACTTGCATTTGCATTGTATTACCCTTCAGAGTTTGTTGTGGTTGAGATGAAAACTTACCTTTCTTTTAAAAACTAAAAGCAAATGTCAATTTTGAAAGAGTATCTTTAAAATATGTCATGTTTTGGGCAAGTTGAGTATTGATTATTTCTTGCTTTTTAATGATTGCATGCAATGTTTTCTTAAGATTTCTTTTAGGAGGTGGAGCATAAGAAGGTGCATATCCATAAGAATTTTGGAAATTATAGTGTGCTTGAAATGGTGTTTGTGAAATTTGTACATTATCATTATTACTCTTCCAATTAAAATTTGGGTCATTTCTCCAACTAGGGTTGTATGTTTGCAAGTATGAGTTTTGATTGAGCATTTGAAAACTATTTAAAGCATGAGCTTGTTCATGGCGGCCTTCCTTGAAAGAAGGCAAAGTTGGAAAATCATTAGTTGAGTGTTCATTGGTTTCATAGATTTGACACACAATGTCTTGAATAGATTTTAATTGACCATTCTTTTTTAATTCTAGTGCCTTGACTTTTCTAGCTAAAGATGCAAACTTGTCTCGGAGGTCATGATCTTTTCTAAGGTTGTACATACCTCCACTAGATGTATGAGGTTGGCTTTTACTTGGTGCTTCATAAGTACTTATGGTGTTCTAATTTTGAGCATTTTCAGCTAACAAGTCTCAGTACTCCATTGCTTCATCATGGTCTTTATCTTCAAAAGTTCCATTGCACATCAATTCCACCATTTGCCTATCTTTAGGTGTTAACCATTCATAAAAATATGCAACCAATCTCCATGATTCAAAACCATGATGAGGGCAAGTATTAAATAAGTCTCGATACCTATCCCAATATTGGTAAAATGTTTCTCCTGGTTTTTAAGTGAAAGGAATGATTTATCTTTTGAAAGTGTTTGTTCTATGAGACGGGAAAAACTTCTTTAAAAACTGTTGTTGCATTACATCCCAAGCACAAATGAATCCTGGTCTCAAATTTTGTAGCCATGTTTTAGCTTTATCTTTTAATAAAAAAGGAAAAACCTTTAATATGATGGTGTTCATGCTACAATCTGAGTCATTATAAGTGTTAGATACTTCCTCAAATTCCCTTAAATGCAAGTATGGATTGTCTAAATCTTAGCCATAAAAAAAAGGTAAAAATTGAATAATGCCTAGCTTAAAATTAAAATGAGATGCAATAGGGGGGAAACTATACATGATGGTGTACTTGTTATTATGGGATTCATGTGGTATCTAAGTGTTCTAACATGATTATTCTCATTATAAAGCGACTGATTATCTTCTTTGGCTATATTTTCTGAAAATGATGAGGATACCTTACAAAGTCTACCACTTAATATATGTGACCATACTCTTATGTACTTGTAGGAATATAATAAAAAGAAGAAGAAAATAAAAGGAAGAAGAAAACAAAAGAAGAAACAAAACAAAAGAAACGAAGTTAGATACAAGAAAAGTGAAAAGAGAAAATAAAATAAATACTATAATCAGTAAAATAATTTACCTCTCCGGCATGGTGCTAAAAACTTGACACTATCAAAAGATTGATGTCTTTTCCTAAGTGTAGGAGTGTTGAAGTAATAAACAACCCG
>NW_011502785.1:0-1559 GCF_000495115.2 Populus euphratica | reverse complement strand
TAAAATATGTTTTATAGTAATGTATCTAATAATATAAGATACCTATAATTTGTGGTAAATGTTCATTTTAAATGCAGGCCTATCACATAAATGAACGGATTGATTGATGAACTGAAATTGAAAGGATAAAGAGATGACTAAACTTAGAAAAGAGATGTCGGTGCAATCTAAACCGGAACACTGTTTGGTAATTGGGTGATATCTGGAGCTATAGATCACAGATTTAGGTCTACTCTATATGGATAGAAAGGTAAGACATAGTCCTACAACTTTCATATGGAGCCCAAGATCTAAAAAGGCCATTTTCTAGTCCAAATTGTAGCAACAACAAAGAAGCCCGAGCATTGTTCAATATTTTGGCCATATGTGGAGTTCTAGAAGTCAAAATGAACTGAATTTTTTACACAAGAAAGCTGAGACAATTGCCTACAACTTTCATGTTTCGAGTGGCTCCAATTTTGACATTATCAATGACGTTTTGGGCAGACAAGAGAAGATAAGGATTGTCACCAAGTCAAGAGTTGGCCACCCACTCATCAATTAGTCATCAAATCAATAGTTCCCAATTTTGGCCTATAAAAGGAGGCATTTGCCATGTATTTAGGCATCTTGGTTTCGAGATCAAGATTATGCTCTTGTATCAATGACGTTTTGGGCAGACAAGAGAAGATAAGGATTGTCACCAAGTCAAGAGTTGGCCACCCACTCATCAATTAGTCATCAAATCAATAGTTCCCAATTTTGGCCTATAAAAGGAGGCATTTGCCATGCATTTAGGCATCTTGGTGTTCAGATCAAGATCATGCTCTTCCTTTCTCTCTTTGTATTTTTTGTAATGTTTATGCTTTGCTTTCATTAATATCAAGTTTATGCCTTTCATTTCCTTTCATTTACTTAGTTAACTGTTATCTTATTTATGTTCTTATTTTGTTTATTTATTCTTCTTTCTTTCATTATGTCTAGCTAAGTTTATTATGTCAAGGTGAAAAGGTTACACTAATGGTGTAAGAATAAGTATAGTGTAAACTTAATATGGACTTTAATGTTTGATACTAACATGTTTTGTATTTGTTATCTTGTTCACTCTTTAATACTTTGCTTGTTAAATGATTAATCTTGATTTATGTTGTATAACACTTGGTACAACAAATGCATGACACTTTCATAGTTCATACTGTATGGTATAACCGACACCTGAGCTATGAAAGGAACTTGATTTGTTGTTAACATAAGTTATAATCATGAATGCTTGACGAGATTTACAAGTACTAACATTAATCGAATAAGATGACTAATGTAATCATGTTAACAATCTATAATCTAATTAGAACCTCTTTTATGTGTGGTTTCCGATTGAAAAATAAGAGTTTATACTATACTTGTTTAACATACCATTAATGGAACCTCTAACCTTGACATTTGTTATTATCATTGTGTAATTGTTACATTAATATTCCATCTCAAAGTTCTCATCTTCTCCTCCTTCTTCTCCTTCTTTTTCTTTATTATTGTTATTATTATTACTATTATTATTATTATTATTAGTATTACTACTATTA
>NW_011502715.1:0-17091 GCF_000495115.2 Populus euphratica | reverse complement strand
GTAATCTTAAAACTGTACAAAAACAAGATAATATTTAGTTATTATTTCAATATAAAAAAAGAAAAAAAACATGTTTTGGATATAAAGATTTACTCTAAAACTAATATAAACAATAATATATCATTTTCATTTCTCCAGTTAAAACAATTAATTAAACAAGCATGTTTACATGTGGGCCCTGGTTGCTTTTCCTGGGGCTTATGCAGGTCCTGTGATGTCGGCAAGGGATGGTTTAGATTTGGAAATCTCTCGGGATTATTATTGATGAGGGGAGGAGTGGGCCAAGCCAGATTTGGCGGACTCGACTGCGGTGTTCTAATGATTGCCGCCACTTTGATCGCCTGCCTTTGTTTTGGCCTCCTCGTGTTCAGGCATTTTTAAGCTTCCAACTTTGACTGCCAAACAAGACTTTGTCATGTCTTCTGGTTTCTCACCGCCGTTGTATTTTATTCACTTTAGTCTTGCTACTGCATATTTGGAGGGATTCTTTTTTATCCTGCAGTGTTATCCAGTGTAATTGTAGTTATTTTTTAAATAAATTTTTATATTAAAATAAATAGTGGTAATTTTTTATTTTAAAAAAATTATTTTTAATATTAATATATTAAAATAATTTAAAAATACTAAAAATATATTAATTTAAAAAAATAAAAAAAATAAATTTTATTAAAAATACTTTTCAAATACAGAAATAAACAGGATCATTCTATCTGTAGGTTTCTTAAGAAATGAGTGGTGATTGGGGGTATTGTAGTAAAATACATAATCTAGTGTTTTGGATGGATAATTATTTTGAAACAAATATAGATTAACGTATTCTTTTTAAATTCGTTGTAGGGAGTGCCATGTATAAAGGATATTGTGTATGAAATTCATACGTAATTTTATTTTATAAATTTAGCAGTTTACTTTTGAATTAAACACCCAAAATTATCATAATCAACCTGCTCAAACAATCCATGAGAATACTGGGTGGTGGAATGGAAATAGGGAGCGTGAGACCCCATATGCTAGATAAAAGGTGGAAGCAACCTCCTCTTTGTGATTTTTAATGGAGAAAAACATTGAATTATTCATGTGTATATGGTTAATGGACCCTTTTTTTTATTTTTTTATTAATATAAATATTCAAATTAATTTATTTTTATTTTGATAAATTTTATAGAAAATCAACGATTATATATAGCTTGAAATTTATAAAACTAAACTAATAATTTCTAAAACATAAATTTATATTTGATTAGTCTAACTCCACATATTCTCTCTTTTCTTGATAGAATGGAGAAGGAATCATCACTTTGAATCCGTGATCACAGCTAGTAAAATCTTGCAACCTGCATTAATTTCCAAAGGTTACGCGTAACATATCTTTTGAATTTGTGATTAGGCATCCTAGGCAACTTTTGAACATGTAATAGAAAGCATTTTTGTGGTATTTATTTTGTGATCCTTAATTATTAGTTTATGTTGACATTAAAGTGAAAGATTGCGTAAATAATATGTGCATGCATGGAATTATTATCATTTTTCACATCACTAATTATTTCACTTCAAGTCCATGGTCAATTTGTCGAGGCTCAAGGCGTAAATGATGGCGTTAATCACGATCTAAGCATGGAGTCATGGAGTATGGTGAATTTGAGCTATATATGGTAAAAACAAACACCATTCGTGATGATTAGTATTAATTACCACCTGAAAATTTGAAGATATTAAAAGATTTCGAAGATTAGGAGGACTATAAATCAAACCAAACAAAATCACACGAAAGTAAAAAATAATAATAATAATAATAAATCAAATGAAATCTTGAAATTTAGATTTTTGGACTTCTAAATTAAATATATCAGATCCAATAATTACATATGTGATTATTTAAAAAAAAAAAGTTAAAGGGGGGTGGATTTTTTTTTTTTTTTAGTAATATCATTTTTGAGCCTAAGTTAAATCCATTATTCCTCTAGGTTTGAGACACCAATGCTACACGGTCACGAGAACTGAAAATTCTTCGAAATAGAATAGTGTCATTTGAGAGAGACTCCAATCTAATGAAAGGAATATTAACTAAAAAACTAAAAGATTTATGTTTTTTTTTAATAATAGTGAAGCATCTTGGAACTGTTTTTTTCAATTTCAAATATTTCTACTTTCAACTTAATCTTCTTTTAGCCTGATTAGATGAATTTAGGTTTGAAATTATAGTAAAATATAAAATTAAAAGATATAGGAGTGAAATATAAGATACAAAAAAAAAATGCAAGGCTCACTTTTAATTTGCAACAAATTATGTTATGGCCTAAAAATTCTTTTATTTTTTTATTTTTTAGTCCTTGTGCTTAAGAAAGAATTGATGGTTGTTTAACAAAATAGGCTTCATAATTTTTTTTCCTTCTAATTATCTTGATTTTCTAATTTCACTCATGGGTTTGATGATTTAATTCATGTGGATTCGTACTTTTTTGGTATGTAATTACCTTTTTTTTTTATTCTTTTGCATGGTTGATTTTTTTTTAATATTTAATTTGTTGATAATTAAGCTTTATGTGTTTTTTATTTTTGAAGTTTCTGACCAAATGGCTTGAGTCACAAGTTTTATAAGCTAATTATTGGTTTTTTCATAATAAAAAATAAGTTTTATGATTTTTTTAATTTTTATTTATATTAGGTTAGTTGTTCTCATAATTGACATGTGGATTTGATAAATTAGCCTAAATAAACTTTGCCTTTTCATTGGCTTATAATTGCTAATAGTTTTTATCATTTTGTAAGTTTGATTTTTTTAATTTTATTATTTAATATTTGATTAGTTAAAAATTAAGTTTTAATATTTTTCAAATTTGGTGTTTTTATTCAAATGACTTGGATAATAAGCATAATAAGTTAACAAGATTTGATAATATTTTTTTAAGCCTTTTTTTTTAAGAAATGAGCTTTTTAATTAAGTTTAGGTTTGAGATTTCCTGAGCTATAATTTTAAAAGATTAACCAGGGTTTAAAAGATTTGCTCGAGTTTACTTGGTTTTTAATGTTATTAATTAGAGCTGTCTTTTTATGTTATTAAATTAACTAAGTTTATTAAAACTAGTTGACTTAATGACTTGAAACTTGAATTTCTTTTACTTCATTATAAATCTGAGTATTGCCTTAACTTTATTCTTATGAAAACATTTGACCTAGATCACAGTATTGTGTAGATCATCGATATAAATTTACTCAAGTCATTTTTTTTTAATTTAAATTTCTTTGTTTTTGATCTTCATTTATTATAATTGAGTTTTTTTAATTTTTTTTATGTGGATTCCATTATTTTATCAATATCATATACCTTAAATCACATGTTAGTTATTATTAATCTAGGTTGATATAATATTCTATCATCTCAATATTTTATTTAAAAAAATTATTTAATATATCACCATTTAAATATTTTAAAAATATTTTCAATATTATACATCAAATTTTGAACTTTCCGATGTCTTAATAATTTTTTACACTAAAAAAAAAAAAACAACTTGCAATACAATTAGGGCCAAAAAGCTAGTTTATTCTTGAAAAAAAGATTAGTTTTTTTTTTTCATCGCTCTAATAAGAGGGATGCAGCGTACATATATACTGATATTTTCATTAGCATGATAGACTGCTTAATTTCCTTAGTCTTATCCTAACACAGCATGCTGTCTGTAGTTGAGGGGCAAAACTTAAAAGATTTTCGAGAATCCATATTAATTACTTGATTTAATTGTTATATTTACTTCTCGAGTTGCATTAAGATCTTAGGTTATGTAATAAGAATTTGTAATCCCTCCCCATCAAATTAAATTTCTCATTCATCATCAAACCAATAAACACCCTACAAAAATCCATAATAATAATAATAATAATAATAATAGATGAATTAACAAACAAGTCTTCAACACAATTTCAGTCAGTAAAAAATACCTAAAAAAGCCCAAATACTTGATCTATTGACCAATTCAATTTAACCAAATCAAATTAAGTTGTTAAATTGATTATTTAAATACTTAAAAATGTAATTGAAATCATATTTTTTAAAATTAATTTTTATATTTTTAAATAATTTTAATATACTGATATTAAAAATAATTTTTTTAAAATAAAAAATATTATTTTAATATATTTTTAAATAAAAACTACTTTAAAAAATAATAATTAGTATATTTTTCAAAATAGTTTGAGTAGGGTTTAAAGTTTTATTTTAAAAATAAAAATTAAATTAAATTAAATTTTTAATTTCAAACCATACCTGCTCACCCTGAAAAAAGGTTTCATATATATATATATATATATATATATATTAGTCAGAAAGAACTTTTTGATGTCAAATCTTGACAAGAAATTGATTTCTGTTTTTGTCTTCCATCGTACTACTTTGGTAATCGGAAATATAACAAAGGTTAGGTATTAGAAATAATATTATTTATTTAAGAGTTTTTTCAAAAAAAATTATTATTTATTTACTTTTATTTTAAATTAATTTTTTATATTGTTAAAATAAATTAATTTTTTTATATTGTGTTTTAACATGTTTATATAGAAATAATTTTTTTAAAATAAAAAATTATTTTAATATATTTTCAATAAAATAATTTAAAAATCAATTATTATAATTAAAAAAATAGATAAAACTTTATTGTATTTATAAGTTACCCCACGTAATGATATTCCACCCAGCAGTTCACATGGAACCAACCACGCTTATATCATCTCACCAAGCGCATTGATCGCGCCTGTCAGAACGCCGAAACTCACGCATCCCTTTGCCGATTGGGATCATTTATGGAACCATATGCAGCAGCAACATTGGTTCTACGTGGTGTCTGGTTACTATCTCAAGATACACGTCTATGTCTTTTTTTTTTATTTTGAAATTATAAAAATCCATTCTAAAAATATAGTCAAACAACAAAGATGACCGGTTTAAAGAAGTTCCATGCATGAAATCAAGGATTTTACGTCAGCGTAGAAACAAAAACAACAGAATCAAGATGGGTTTGGAAAAGGTTGCTTAATGCATCCTGTTCAATGAATGAAGCCTGTTAATTTGCAGAGCATACACTTGATCTCACGTTCATCTCTGTAAGAAAAAAAAACCAGAAATGACATATCATCAGGAAAATAACAGGTTGGTCTTTAAATAACTGTTGAAGCAGTAAAATCTTGTTTTGCAAGTTATGCATACCAAGTATCTTATGTTATCAATACAATCCTAAATATAGAATTTAAGCTAAAATATGCTATTTTGATACCAATTATTAGATATATACTCGCTCTCTTGTAATTTTAAAAAACTCTAATCAAGAACAAAGAAGAACTATTTTTGTAAGCTTCTCTTGTTGACAATGTGATAATATACTTATTGTACTCCATTAAAATACCTATTCAACATACTCAAAGTTTTCATATTCTATATATTAATATGTTATTTAAATTTTTTATTACTCATTTCTAATCCTCCTATTGGATCTGGTATTGTTGCTAGACTCGTAACACTTAGGTTTGACATAAACTATTGGGCCTAGCATAGTTGCAAGACTCAAAAAACTTGAACCTGCAATGGTTGTTAAACCCAAAAATCTTGGGTTTGGAATGATTGTTAGAACCAAGTATTTTTCCTCTTGTCCGATTCAAAGTTTAAAAAAAAATGAGAGAGAATAAGCAATAAATGAGAATAAAAGGAGAGCTAAAGAAATGTTTTTTAACTTGTAAAAAGATGAAAAATTGAAAATAAAATCATTATTTCAATTCACACTAAAATATCTCTTGATCCATAATAATTTTCTCACACAATTTAACTTTTATTATAATTCATTTACACATGGTGGCTGATACAAGTCTTTGTGAGTTTTAAAATTAAAATCAAAGCAATGATTTTGATTTTTGTGTTCAGGGCTTGAATAACTTGATTTTTTTAAAAAACAAAACAACCTCATACTAGATTTTAGGTTAGAAAATCACCCTATCAACAACATAAATTATATAACAGTGGTTGAGAAGGAGAGAAGTCAAGGTATATTTGAGATTTTGATAATAATTTTAATTTAAAATGTGTTTCATTTAAAAATATATTAAAATAATATTTTTTTTAAAATTATTTTTAATATCAAAACATTAAAAAATCTAAAAATATAAAAAATATATTTATTAACAAAAATAAATAAATATAAAATTTAAAGTAACGCGTTGCCAGGCATAGTCTAAAGATTGTGTAACGTGGAAAAATGCACTATTTTGTGATGCATAGATGAGGTGGAACCTTTTAGACAAAGCCACGTGGGCAAGCGATGTTCCAGATGAGACTATGATGATGGCACATCCATGAACAAATATTCTGTTGTTTCTTATCCCCGAGGAGCAAACTATCATGTCACTCATCATACATGCAGGGTCGGTGCCAGAATACCAAGTCCGAGGGGCCAAATTAAAAAAAAAAAACAAAGAAGATTAAAAGTTAAAATTTACTAATTTTATAACTAAAATTTATAAATATTCGAGGGGAAAACGGGAAAAAAATTGCAGGGGCCGGGCCTCTGCCAGCCACCACTGCATACAAAAAGCTTTATTTCCTTCTCTCCCTTTTTTCTAGCACAACATGCATTATACTTTAAGGGTTTTATTAATGATTTGTTTTGATTTAGATAAACAAAACCAGTGGATCCAGCAATTATGTTATTTCTAGAAGATGCATAATTATTATGAGAATTTAAACATTAAAATTAAAATATTTTGGAAGCTTTGGAGGTGTTACCAATCTGTCACATCCAAAAATGTGTTATGGGATATTTCTTACAGTAATCTATTATGGTATAAAAACTCCCGTCAATTAAGGATATTAAATTATCAGAGTAAAAACAATTATTATTACAAAGTGGAGATTTATGCCATTGGCGATTTATTATTATTACTAGTTTGATTCATTGTGCTATGATAAAATATTTTTTCCGAACAAAAAATAAGTGTTGGTGTTGTTAATTTCTTTTATTACTAAAAAAGTTTTTAATACAAACAAAAAATTTTATAAGTGTATTTAATATAATGAATCAAGAATTATTTATGTCAAAATTTATTGATTATACTCGTGTATTAAGCTAGAAGCTGAGATAAAAATGTTATTTATTGTAAAAATAAAGCTTAATATTTGCTTTAGTTTGAAATTATGTCCTAAGTTTATGGCTAGACAAGGCAACAGTCAATGCAAAATCTGTAAAGCATGTGTGTTTTGCCAAACGGCTTGATCATAAATGAACGTGGCATTGTTCACTACTTACAAGCTCAAGCTAATGGTTGAACAAGGTAATTTCACCTCAAAATATTGCCGTTAACTGCTAAGTATGTGAAATGGTAAATGAGAATCAAGGGGGCTGAGAGAAGAACAATTGGGCAGAGAGACATGGAAGAAGGCAAAGGGAAGATAAACATGTTGGGTACGTAGATTTTCCGTACTCAGTTTCAAAACATAAATTGTCAAACAAACACAAAGGGGAGCAGAGCTCGCTGCTGTACAGAATTTACTGAACCACATATCAGATCAGATTTCACCGCTGTGCAGAAATTACTGAACCACAAATTTAAGTTACCTAGAATCATCTAACTTCAATTTGAAATCATATAAATCCCTGAATTTCTGGCTCACCAAAAAGCATTTAGAGGCTCCAACATGTCCTATATCAGAAGAGGCAACACGTACAGAATCACACCTAAAGATTTTGAACTCTTTTGTCCCACAACCATAGCCTTTTGTTTTATACAATTATTCCCAGAACTCCTTTGTTTTTGCCAAAAAATTTCCAGAATCGGTGGCCTCACTGCCTCTGCAAATATCACATTTTCTGGTTTTTTTTTTTCCCTAATGAATTCATAACTTATTTCTGTGCTCTTTCGAGGAAAAAAAAAAAACTGGACTTAATGGCTACCAAATATTATAAAAACATGCATTGGATTGGTTGGACCATGGTTTATTTGTTTAGGTACCTTAGCACCCTAATAAGCATTGAGTGCACGTATGAAGCTCAGGGAATTGGTAACCCAGAAATACACATCATATGGAGGAAAATATCTTCATTGGCAAAGCTGATTGGTGGACAATGAAAAAGAACCTAGCTATAAATTGAAAAGATAGAAATGGTCTCAACCACTGTCTCAGAAACACACAGGACATGGCATTGTAACATATTACAAAACACAGTGAACTGCAAAAAGTTGGCAGAGTCATCATGATCTTTCTGATTTAGAATGTCCCAGATCAAAACTAACAAACGACTCTTTATAAAAGCAAACGATAATAGGATTGACCAGTAAGATTTTACAAAAAATAATAATAATAACGACATGCAACTACATACATGAAGCAGTGCAGAATATACTGGAAGAGAGTGTACATAATTCTGAAATACTGAAAAGAGCTCTGAAATAGCTAAACAACTGGAATCTCTAAACTTATTTGAGGCTAACAACTAAGGAAAAAAAATCAATATCAAGATGGTCCACTCCAGAGGGCCTTCTCTCAAGAGTCGTTTTTATTTTGTTTATTTTACAGCCATAAATTACCAAAAACAACATTATATGTTAAAGAAACAATTCAAATCTTTTCCTTCCCTGGATCTTGTATAAATGGGGGAAATATTCAAACCTCCTGACTAGATACAAAAGGGAAACAATCTTTCCTCATATTATAAATATCTATTAACAGTGTAGAGAACATTTAGCATGGAACTATTGGCCTAAAAGCTAGGAAATTTAACCTTCTATTAACAAAGATAACACTTCAAGAAGCTCTTCCAGTTGCAAAGAAAGTCATTTGTCAACTCCTAAATTTATTCACTTCAAACTTTGTATGGGTACTTGACTTGGTCAGCCCAATAAGATTAAGATAAGCCATCATATAGACAGCATATTAAACTCTATTGTTGTTTCTACTCAAGCATGCACATCATTGTGTGATCAGTGGTGCATAAAACTAAGACCAATGCAACTGCAGGGTTATGAATCAAGAAATCCAGCAAAAAGCCTAGTTCATATTAAAGCTTGATGTTGTTTCCTTCGTAGCATGACGTAATTTTAAAAGTATATGTGCATATGAATCGTAAATTAAAAATGAGTTTTGAATATATTACCTTCTAATCGTGTTCCTTGAAAAATGGAACCAAGTCTTTATGGTACTTCCTGATGGCTCCAACAACTTCCACAGAAAAAGCCTCATCCTCAGGGTAATGTGCAGTGGGATCACATAATAGTAGCTGTAGAAGGTCCAGCACACTGTCAAGCGTTGCATGAAGACAGTAAGCTGAGTATGTGACGTGGTATCCTCCTTCTTGGATAAGTTGAGTATGTGACGTGGTATCCTACTTCTTGGATGATAAGAAGGCACCCACCACCGTGTTATTTGCTTGACTATGAACTGTCCGTCCAATCTCTGTATAACCATCCATTGACAAGCATTTCCTTCCATTTGGATCAAATTGAAGCACAAACAACGTGACTTGGTGAGGAGATCAAAGTTACAAAAAGTATTTTTTTCAGAAATACACAACATAACATCTGAGAAATGCTCATCAAAGAAGCACAATGATATCTAGAGACTGGCAATCAAGGAGCTTCACAACAAACATGGACAGCGTGGGTTATGATGAAAAACAAAGGGACAAAATCTTTCCATAGAACATGACTCGTGGAAGTAGACAGAGAGGGGCTAGTGAAGGGGAAACTGAAGTACTGAAATGAGAAGGACATATGACATTGAAATATGTTTACAGCTCTACATGATGTAGAAATAGGAATAATCGTAGATTGTAGATGAAGAGACCTCGAGATTGATAATTGAAGCTGATCTTTCTCTTTTCCTTCTCTTTTTAACTTTGTTTGGCTTGCAAAAGCTCAAAGTAGTAAGGCACATGAGACGGCTGAGTGAGTTTGAGTTATGAGTACATGAAAAAAAAGCATGCTTGTGAACCTTATACTTCAATTGTTCGGATATATTTTACTACATATGTGCATGTTTAAGAGACCATATTGTAAAACTAGAATGCATATGATCACAGATAACCTCACCTCGTAACATGGTCACAATTTGACAGGCCGACAACCAAAACTATCATATCAGGTTCAAATTTGTGAATAGCTGGGACAATTAATTTGTTCATGGCATACTCGTATCCTCTGTCACCCGTCCCATCAGGAAGTGGTACATTCAAATTGTAGCCAAAACCATCTCATTCACCTAGCTCATCAATAGGTCCATTCTGTGGGTGAGATGAACCCCATGAACCATTATTCATATGAAGGGATACAGTAAGTGCTCTATCTGTCCGATAGAATCCCTCTGCTGTTCCATTGCCGTAAATAACATCAATATCAATAGCTACAACTTTTTTACAACCTGAATCTAATCCAAGGCCAATAGAACACCAAGTCCTGTATTGTTTAAGAAGCAATACCCATCTGCTTGTAGAGGTTGAGAATGGTGACCAGGCAGCCTAACCAATGCATAAGCGTGTTTTCCATGCCCATCAAGAATGTGCTTCATTGCAGATAGTGTAGTGCCAGCAGCCAGGAGTGCAGCATCCCATGAGTCGGGATTTAAGAAAGTTCCAGCACAAATCACCTTTCCCCCTTGTTTATCTGCTTGAAATAGTTCATCCATGTACTTTGCGAACTTAAAATAAATGAGCAAAATCAAACACAATGCAACAACCCAACATTCTTCACTAAAAATTAGCAAAAACCCTTTTTTCTTTCTACCAATAAAAGAAAAAATCTCCACACTCTAAGAGCGTCCAAGATGGCAACCTTCCTACCCTTTCCAATGGGTTCAAGATTCATTCAACTAAGGGATTGCTGATCTTAATATATAGCAAGAATGAAAGAGTTACCTGGGGCTTTGAAAAGTGAGCAATTCAGAGACTTGAGCGGGCCTGCCAGAATGCCAAGAAATGTAAGGAGAGACGGGGCCTTTTCCCAAGTACAGAAACGACCCTGTCTGAGTTATCTGGGTGCTTTTTTAACAAGTCTTGAATCCCAGAGTCAGTTCCTGCGTCAAAAACTCTTTTTCCAGTTTCATGTCTTAGCACATGCCCTTAGCCTGACCTCATTTAATCCACGTGTTCTATTTCTAATTTTATAAGACAATATTTTTGACTTGTGACTTACATATAACTTATAAGGGATTAATTTCAGGTACTAGAACACATAAAATCACAAAGAAATTACAGTTTTTCTTTTCTTTTTTTTTCTATTTTCCTTTTGCATAAAGTTTCTATGAAGAGATAGAGATAAATAAAGAACAAAAATTATTTATATCTCCGTCTTAAAAATCACAAAAAAATGGAATTAATTTGTTTCCCAATTCAAAAAAGTATTTTGGTACCTTTCATCAGTGGGGTTACGTCAGATTATGCTCTAAAGTTAGCTAATGTTTTTAAAGTTACCGTTTCATCAACCCAAAGAAGAAGGCAGCAGTGATGGTTGTTAACTTGCATGGCATCAACATAGCCTTCCCTGCCCTTGTTCAGTAATCTTCCCTTCCAACCAGAAAGCTATCCCTGGACATCGTTGCTCAGCAGGTTATCTATTAGACACAGCAAGAAAACTGCTAACAATCTTTGATGATTTCCACTAGCCATTCGCAGAACTACTGCCTTTGTGTGAACTCGTCCTCGCCCTTCACACCTACAACTTCAATAAAAACCTTGAGATACTATTGTGCATATTTATACTATCAGGTCCTGTGTAAGTCTTACAGAGACTATATTACTTTGTCAGGAACCCACCTGGCTCTCTTGACCACTCACACACAGAGAGATATATACATTTGGTAAATCTACAGAGACTATATTACTTTGTCAGGAACCCACCTGGCTCTCTTGACCACTCACACACAAGAGAGATATATGCATTTGGTAAATCGATCTTCCATTTCCAAGGACTAGACCTAGCCTTAAGACCAATTAAATAAATGATGTATTTGATCATATCTTATCCAAGGATAGATTGCATCAAATGGAGGTTGAAAATTAAAAAATTGACTTGGTATCGTCTGCATGACATAAGAAACATAGGTTTAACTTTAATAATCCGAATGTACAAAAAATTACAAAATTCAACTCAATCCCATTAAATAAAAAAAAAAAGCGCTTTACACACAACCTATAACATCAATAAACTCTATACTTGCTGTGAATTGTAACTCAGCTCACTTTAGGATTAGATACAATCCGTATGTGTTTCATTTTAACTCATGAAGCGTATAAATTAATGAGGTTGTAGACCCCTTTGCTTCCTTGTTTTCCCCACAAACAAGTCTCTGGATTTGATCATACCAGGAACAATGCCAATGAGGGTTGTGTATGGAAATTGTGCTACAGCTTCCCTTCTGCCCAGGGAAACAATTGCCGTAGTTGAACCTGGTTTATAAGAGGACATCTTTCGTTCTTTGCCTCCAGACATCAATAGCTTCAGATTCGCAGCTGCCACCAAAGCATGTTTTTGCGCCAAGTACCCTTGTTTGATTTCCTGTTAGATAACATTTCATAAAAATGATCATTGGTTTGGTTATCAAGTACCATAGATGCAAAAGACCATACCCTATTATTGCAAGCATTCTCAACATATAAAACTGAGATGCCTTTCCTTCTTTAGAATTACATGAACTATAGTCTTCAGTCTTCTTTACTTCAACAATTACCTAATTCACTATCACCATACAGAATACCTTGATGTCATATATGATATACTGGCCATTTTCTCATTCAGCTATGCGCATAAAGCAGCCTAGCTAAAGTGGACTATGATTTTGGTCACTATAAAAGCAAGCTTTTGAATCCTCCTTCAGCCAAAAAATCACATCATTTCCAGATTAAACAAAAGGAGTAGAAGAGTAATGTCCCTGCCTCAAATATTATCCACTGGTTTCATCATCCATTAAACTCATTTTTATTACTGAAAACAATTTTAAAAACACACAAGTTACAGTTAGGTTCTTCTGAACTCCATCGGTCAAGGTTAGTTACCAGTGGACAACAATAAGGAAATTTCTCAAATTAATGGTGAAAGAAATTTTATACTAAAATGGACTTTTTCTTGACTGATTCAATTTAGTTAATTTTTTCTTAGGTTTCCCGTGGGCCCATTAACTCAAGCCTCCAGATATTTGTCATATAATTTATGATAAATAAAAGCATCCTAGCAATTAAAAACAACCCAAAAGCAAGTATTACAGATGGGGTTAGACTTACTGGAACATTAGTAATATCTCCAATTGCGAATATATTTTTTCGACCTTTGACCCTCAAATACTCATCAACCATCAACCTTCCCCGACCATCCAAGTTACTCTTCAAAATAGTGCCCTCGAGCCATCCTGAACCCAGTGGTTTCCCAGTGCATAGGAAATGGCAATCTGCTCTGATACTTTCTCCAGCTGTGGTGTGATATATTTTGCTACCATTACTATCTGTAACAGAGTTCAAATCAACTCTCTGCTCCAATTTCACATCAACTCTCTTCGATGTCAACCATTGCAGTGTCTTGTCAGAAGCTTTTGGGCCAATAAATTCCAGCAACCTTGAGCCACTATGCACCAGGGTAACATGTTTTTCTGGGAAATCAACAGAAATCTCTGCAGCAAGCTCAACACCAGTAGGACCCCCTCCAACAATCAAAACAGACTGAGCAGACTTAATCTTTTCATTTTCTGCAA
Organism: Populus euphratica; assembly: GCF_000495115.2. NCBI lineage: Eukaryota > Viridiplantae > Streptophyta > Magnoliopsida > Malpighiales > Salicaceae > Populus > Populus euphratica. The sequence continues at coordinate 3,380 of NW_011502715.1, read as the reverse complement.
GTGTAAACAAAATGAAAAAATAAACAAACAGAAAAATGCAGCTGAAACATTTTTCAGGGACAATATGCTCCCATTTTGTTTTAAATAATCCATGAAGGATTTAGATCAAATAGATGAAATAACACTTGTGCCAAAATCATAACGTGTTCTTTTTATGTGGCTGTGAATTTCTTTTCCTTTCTTTCCCCTTTTTCTTTAAAATAAAATGCAACGGAATTAAATTACAAAACGCAGGTCGGCTAAATAAATTAGAAAACATAAACATAATTGACTCAGCAGGACTCATTCAAAACCAGTATCTTTAGAAGAAGAAACTTAGACCAGATGTTGCTCGACATGGAGTTGCAGCAGCAGCCCTAGTGCGAAAATGAAGTTTTGTTTGGAATATGCATTATAATAGCTATAACCAAACCTCCATTTTCCAAACTTTGCCTTAGGAAACTTTTGTAGTCAAACTTCTGACTAGCAGCACCATGATAAAAAATATGGTTTCGCAACCACACTTTTCCGAGTAGCAGTCCACGGAATTTAAGAATGAAACTGTGTGTGTTTCAGGGGGGGTTCGATAAAGCACAAATTAACGTTCGGTTTTACCTGTTTGGTATTCCTTAAGTCTTTCCATCCTAGTTTTCGGGACAGGATCCCTGTGGCCCGTGGCAATGACAAGATAGTCATAGGGAATGGAAAAGTCATCTGCTGTCAATACTTCCGTTTCAGTAATGCCAATTGCAGTCGATGTAACAATACGGCCATTCGTGTAGTAATCTCTGTGATTGATCACTGATCTCTCCCCAAATGACGGCTCCACCATTGTTCTCAAGTTTGCCCATGTGATCTCTAAATACTCCTTCCTGATTCGAAATTTATTTCCAGTTAGGAATTAGGACAGGCAGTTATTCTAGTTTTTTGAACCAACAGCAGCCCAAAAAAGTATTCTTGTAGTTCATGAGAGTTTGCTACTGCTAATAAGCTAGGATTGACCCAACACAACACTAAACATCATTCTTTGAAATTTTCATTTCGCCAGCAATAAAACAAACATGGGATTGTCCCAAATTTTACTAACATCTTCCCATTTAAACATACAACATTAAAAAAATTATAACTCACAAACAAAGTTCATAAATATTTAGCAATAGAAAAGAAAAAACATAATTAAATGATAAAGGGGCATAAAAGAAAAGGAACAGAGCACATACGGATCAATTAAGGTGACATCAGCATGAAATTGGAGAGATTTGGCAAGCAAGGAACCAGCAATACCTCCTCCAATCACCACCAACCTCCTCCTCTCTGAACCCATTTCTTCCATTTTGATATTAAGTTCTGCTAGAATGAATTTTGGTGCTTTTTCTTGAAAGACTTCTTCTTGGGTTTATAAAGAAAGAAGTCAATGTAGGTTGTTTTACAATTGGTTTGCCATGTGAAGAAGAAAACGGTTGAATCTAGAATTTTGGTTCCATATTTACCGGGTCATGGTGGCTGTCAGGGCTTTGAATATTCCTTATCTGCATTTCTTTTTCTTTTCTTTTTTCCTTGAAGTTCCTTTTTTTAATAATAATAATAATAATAATAATAATAATGGGCAAAAGACCTATTCTTCCTTCCAATAACAGAGGAAGAGGATTTGGAGAAAATGGGAATGGCTCTTGGTAAAATAGTCGTTAAACCCGTAGTTGGGCCTGATCCATTATCAAATTATTTTTTAAAATAAAAAAACTTTGATTTATTTTTTAAAAAATTTATTCAATCAGTTTATTCTTGATAATCAGGTTAACTAAGTTAATATCAAGTTAATTTCTAAATTGATTCAAAATTAAATTAGATCAAAATAAGCTTTGAATCAAGAAGTTATGGGATTAATTTATTAAATTAAATTAGATATAATTATGGTTAAATTAAGCTTAGTATGGTGTGTTGATCTAAAAAATTCAAAACTTAAAACATGAATAAAGTTACGGTTTTAATTTAATTGAACAAATATTGACCTAATAAAACTCAATTAACTTGATTAAACTTGGTTTAAAACCAACTGTTTTAATATCAAGAATTTTTTTTAAACAAAACAAAAAAATGTTATTTTAATAAAAATAATTATTTAATTTTATTCATTAATTAACACAATAATCTAACAATCTAAGTTTTTTTTAACCGAGTCTAATTAAATAGAAGAGATTGAATATTGAAGAATCAATTTACAATCCTTAATTTATGTTCATTATTAAAAAAAAAATTCTGTAAATATCCTCTTTTTTATTTTTTTTCTAGAAAATTTGAAATAATTATTGTACAGTTCTTTTTAATTTAGAACTAGAACTGTAATGGAACTAGATTGAGAATATTATAATTGGAAATAAAAATATATTTTAGGGGGTACAATTGGAAATAAAATATTGCAAGTAGTAATATCATTTTTGAGCTTCATAAATAAATAAATTATTTAAAACACGATGAGTGGACCATTTCGAGCATCTCCGTATTCCTTCGACTGCTTCCAGTTGACTTTTGGCGTTTGAGATATTCAACAACATAATGAATCTTCTTGCCATGATCTTGTTGGTTATATATATTTATATATATTTAAATTAATTTTTAATTTATCTGAATTATAATATTTTTTTATTTTTTATTATTTAAATACTGTCTTCAAAAATTTTATTATTATTTATTTGGGTTATTTATTTCTGTATTTTAAAAGTATTTTTAAAAATATTTTTAAAAAATTTAATTTTAAATTTATTTTAAATTAATATATTTTTAGTATTTTCAAATTATTTAGATATGTTAATGTCAAAAATATTTTTTAAAAAATAAAAAAATTATTATTATATATTTTAACACAAAAAATTATTTGAAAAGTAATCATAACTCTATTATAAAAAAACTCTAAAAATCAAAATCGTTCGTATTCTCAATTGTTAAATTTTCTGCCATTTCTCTTTGTTTTTTGTTCTTAAAAATTGTTTTTAGAATTTTAAAAATGAATCCAAATTTACACAAAGGCAATATACTAGGTGATACATCACCTATTTTAGATGTGCCCAAATAATTTGATATGATCATAAATGTTTGTGATTTTTTTTATTTATTTTTTTAATATCGTGTGTTGAAATGGGATAATATTTTGGACAAACTCCATGTTAAGTTATTTAATATTGAAAAAATGGAAAGATGAAAGAATGATGCTGTGTCTCGTGTTGGTACTTCCAGTTTCGATTCTAAGCTTGACAGCAGCAACTTTTATGGAGCACGCGAAGCCTTCAAAGAAGAAATATCACCCTAATCATACTCTGATAAAGCTCGGTTTGTGGGTTAACGTGTTAAAAATGAATTAATCTCGAATATCTACCGCAATTAGCTTTACAGAAACAGAAGTAATG
>NW_011502764.1:12656-16636 GCF_000495115.2 Populus euphratica | reverse complement strand
CATTCAGGAGAAATAATTAGTAGTTAATTTAATGAAGTTCTTAGATCAGTTTGTTCGCTCGCTACATATATAATTCAACCTACAAATCCCAGGTTCGTATACACATTGTGTAAAATTATGAACAATCTGAGGTCTATACCATATTTCAAGGTAATATCATTAATTGTATTTGTTGATGGTGGTTCGTATTTTATGAATTTGTGAAATTTATTTTTTTAATCAGCTCAAATTGATGTTATTTGACTTGTTTATCGTATATTAAAATTGTGCAGGAGCTATTAACAATTCACATGTGTATGCATATGTTTTTTTCTAAAAATCAAATTTTATTTATCGGATGAAAAGATGTGTTGACCCAGAATGTTATGGTTGCATGTAGCTTTAACATGCAATTTATTTTTGTTTGGGCGGGTTAGGGAGGTAGTGCATACGATACATGAATTTTTCTCGAGGTAATTGACAATCCATGTATAAAATTTCCTAAGCCACAAGAATGTAGTAGTGTGTGTGTGTGTGATAATTAATGTTATTTTATTTTATTTTGTAATTTTCAATTTTAAAAAATTATATGTATGAACATGGAAATACTACTTGGTTGATTCGGGATATCTTAATGAATATGGATTTTTAGGTCTATATAGAGGTCAAAGATATCATTTGCAAGAATTTAGGAGGCAAGGACAACCACAAACTCGTGAAGAAATTTTCAACCATACACAATATTCATTATGTTATGTGATAGAATGTATATTTGGAGTTTGGAAAAAAAAATGGTGAATCCTACAGAATATGTCATCCTTTAATTTCAAGGCACAAGTTCAAATGATTGTTGTATTCATGACAAATCATAATTACATTAGAAGATGTGACATTTATAGAGTTCAATCATCATCTTGATTTTGTGTTTGATGATTTTCTAACTGATGTGACTCCACATTCACAAAGTCAAGGACTCTATAAGCCTTCGTGAGTGGATTACGTACGTAATGAGATTGTTGCAAGTTTAATGACATAATTATAAATTTATTGGTTGTAATGTTACTTTTATGTAACTCTTCATTAATATTATGAATTAAGTCATTTTAGGTAATTATACCATAACTTGAAATTGAACCATAATTTTTAACCAAACATATTAAATAATTTTTTGTTTAACCTCAATTTCAACCACAGTTTTAACCAAATATATATTTTTCCAAATCAACCTCAACTAAAATCACTTTTTATAAAAAAAATTTTTCAAATCACAACCACAACAGTTAACATAATACCAAACGCACATAAGAGTCTTGTATAATTTTAAAACTGAGTTTTAAAATTATTTTTGAAAAAAATTATTTTTTTATTTTTTTGAATTAATATTTTTTTTGGTGTTTTCAAATTATTTTGATATGCTAATATTAAAAATAATTTTTTTAAAATACAAAAAATATTATTTTGATATATTTTTAAAAACAATCATAGTCACATTTCTAAACAAATTTTAAATGTGGGGAAAGTAGCTTTCCTTATATGTTTATTTTTGTCTTTTTCCTTTCCTCGTGCTTTTTCTTCTTTTCTTTTTTATTTTTTAATTTTTTCCTAAAATTATCTTCTTCTTTTTTTATTTTTTAATATTTTTTTCAAAATTATTTTCTGTTAATTTTATATTTTTACTATTAAACTAGTTGAGAATTTAGTTTTATAATTTTTTTCTTTGAAATATTGTCGATTGCTACAGTGTTTCTCTACATGTTTTTTTTTTGAAATTCTCTTTGTTGAATTTATTTTTTTGATATTGAGATGGTTAAGAATTTAGCTTTGTAGTTTTTTCTTTAAAATATTTTGGATTGCTACATTGTTTCTTCACATAATTTTTATATTTTTTTATGAATTTTTTTAAATTATCTATGTTGATTTTATTTTTTTAATATTGAGTTGGTTGATAATTACAACTATAGTTTTCCTCACAAAACATTATGGATTGTTATAGTGTTTTTCTACATGAGTCTTTTTTATGTTTTTTTTTTAAATTATCTTTATTGCTTCTATTTTTTTAATATTAAGATGGTTGAGAATTTTGATTTGTATTTTTTTTAAAACACTGTAGATTGCTACAATCATTCCCAACATATTTTTTTTGTTATGAATTTTTTTAAAACTTGTCTTTATTGAATTTATTTTTTTAATATTGAGTTGGTTGAAAATTATAACTGTATATTTTCTCATAAAATACTATAGATTACTACAGTGTTTCCTTGCATGATTTTTTTTTTCTAAAATTATTTTTATAGTTTTTTATTAAAAACATTGTCGGTTACAATAATCTTTATCTATATAATTTTTTATATTTTTTTATAAATTGATGACAATACACAAACATGCCCCAAGTCGTGGCAGTCTGCGTCTAATAAAACCTGTACGGCTGGTTGACAAGTAAATTTATTAATTTTTAATTTAAATAATATTATTTTTATAAAATATTTTTCTTATTTTAACCGGACTTAGATTTTGATGAATTCTTGAATAAGACGGTGGTCTGAGAATATATTAATTATTATATTTTAAAGTAATGTTTATGTTAAAATATATTAAAATAATATATATTTTTTTAAATTATCTTAATACGATTATCTCGAGGCACATCACGACCTACAGGCAAGATTGCGAGACCCAGGAAGCCAACCCAACCCCGATTAAGAGTCAAATGATCTATAGTACCTGTAGCCCCACAGACTTCATATTCAACATTTTTTAAAGCAGGGGGAAGGGATCTCTTTTCTGCAATGATAAAAAAGGAGCAGATTTGACTCGGCATAAGCTAACGATACATCCAATAACAATGATCTGCGTCGTGTTGCTAGATTTCTGCGAGAATTTAATAAGAGAAGAAAGCGTAGAAAGAGATTTAGAAAGATATGAGTTAAAAATAAAATTTCAAACCGCTTTTAAATAAGTTTAAATTTAAATTTAAAAATAGGATAATAATTTATTAAATCATCCTTCTACTTACACAATGCTTCTAATGTGGTCCTCATAAATTAGATCTTTTAATATAGCCCTCCTCCTTGACCTCCTCCATTGTTTAAATAAGTTGCATGAACAAGTTAATATCCGTAGCAGTTTTATAATCGAGATAAAATATGGACAGACATCTTAGAGTGACTTAAAGCTGATTAGAAAAAGATAGAGCGAGCACTGGATCCCGCTTGTTAAACCAACATTGCATTTAAGGTCTAATTTTGACAGAAGGATGTATTTAAATAAAAAAAAATAAGTATGAGAGCCATATTAAGAGACTTAATTGATTGAGTGTCAAATTGAAAGAATTACAAAAGTATAGGGACCTCTGAAACCTTATTAACCAATCCTGAAACAGTATAGCCAAGCCATGGCTGGCTGAGAGTGGTGGCTCTCGTAGGCCACTGAAATCGTCGCTCTCTCAATTCTCAACAGGTGGCCTGCATCGTTTGAATCGCGTCACTCATCCGTCAGTCGTGAAGAAGTCTCATCCGTGTGTCATCTAATAAAAGAAAAGATGCTCTCGCTGTCAGCATATCCTCCTTCTCTCACCTCGCTCCCCCGCTTCGCTTATTTACGCCACCCTTCCTCCTCCTCCTCTCGTATCCTCTCTCCGCCACCATCAACCACCGCCACCAGGTCAGCTCCACTCTAACACATTGCTGTAATAATAATATTTTTTTAAATTAAATTGTGTTTAATTAAAAGTCGGAAAGGATTGGATTTCTCACGTTTCAGAGTGAAAACTACGTCATCGGAGATGGACTCGCTTCCTGAGCACCGCATCGTCGTCAGTTCCTCTCTCTCTCTTTACTTTCAATCTTTTCTAATAATTGATAGTGCATTTATTTAAATGTAAGTGATTATTTTTGGCAGTTAGGATGCGGAGCGGCAGGGGTGGATTTCCTGGCGGCCGTCGCTTCTTTTCCTAAACCTGATGACAAGATCCGAAGCACTAGCTTGAAGGTCTCCCTCTTTCC
>NW_011502764.1:0-12592 GCF_000495115.2 Populus euphratica | reverse complement strand
CCTCACTTTGTTTTTTATTTTTATTATTTATTATAATAAATAATAATACAATTGGTTTGCTTGTCAGGTGCAAGGAGGTGGAAATGCGGGGAATGCGTTAACATGTGCTGCTCGTTTGGGTTTGAATCCCAGGCTCATTTCCAAGGTACCGCCTTTAACTTTTTCCCTATCAATGTCTCCTTTTTTTCAAAGCAATTAAGGACTTGTTTTAAGGCTAAATGACCCAAAATTACCCTGAATTTTGGGTCAAAATGAACTTAATCCCTAAATTTTATTTTATTTTTATTTGAGTTCTTGAACTATTTTTTGGTAGAGAAAAGACTCGTCAGTTAATTTTGATCTCAGGTGATAGTCTAGAAACACAAATAAATAAATAAATAAAATAAAATAAAATTTCATGGAGGAATAGAAACCGGGATGGAGGGGTTTATTTTTTAAACTTTTTTGTTCTCCTTTTCTCAAGGCAATTCTGGATTTGTTTTACTTCTAAGAAAAATAATTTTGTGCATTTTGAAATTGACTAGGTTGCTGATGATATTCAAGGCAAGGGAGTTTTGGAGGAGCTAGAATCCGATGGTGTTGATACTTCTTTTTTTGTGGTGAGACTATACAAGATATAGGATATCTCAAGCATTCATTCATTTTGACGCGTTGCTAAACTGCATTCTATGTATTAGATTGCTATGTTTTATGGTTAAGCTCTTTTTAATTTCCTTTTTGGCATTCGGCTATGAACATCTTCTGTTATATGTTGACTCAATTGGTCTTGTTTTAGGTTTCCAAGGAGGGAAATTCACCATCTACGTATATTATTGTTGACAATGAAACGTAAGGGCTTTGCTTGAATACTCCATTCTCTGCTATCACACTTGATTCATTGTGTAAATAGTGTGTTTACTAATGGACAGGGTGTTTTGTTTATAAGGTTTGAGGGTTGTGTTTGAGTAGCTTTCTCGTTTGTTCATAATCCTTACGATTTTAAAAGGGAAATAAAAAAACTGATCTTTGGGATTCATATTGTGATCATGGCTCAAGACATGGTTGGAGTTGAAAAAAAGTTGTGTGCTCTTCCAAAGGAAAAAATGAAAGAAAGAACCACACGGAAGTTTTACTGGGCTGTATTTGTGTTAATTGCATGTATAACTCTGTCACAACATTATTCAACAGAAAAAAAAAAAAATCTGTCACAACATTACATCTATTTTCTTTCTCCTTGGAAACTTATCCATTTAGATCTTTGGAGATACATAGACTGTTTCTTTTCTCTCACAAATAATCCCAGTATCACAGCAGCATTAGGAATCTTGTCTCAACAGATTGTCTTCTTTTCCAGTGCTTTAACATCGGTGTGTTATGATTGGATCAACACTATGGTTTAATTAGCTAATTTTGTTAGTTCACTTGGGTATTATGTTTGACCAGAAACGAATAGTTGAAAACCTGGTTTCAAAATTTTGAAAGCTCCAGGTAATTGTTGTATCTGATATTCAGGAAAACCCGTACCTGTATTCATACTCCAGGATATCCTCCCATGATACCAGATGAACTTTCCCGTTCAAGCCTTTTATCTGCATTGGATGGAGCAAGACTTGTTTATCTTGATGGAAGGTTACATGAAACTGCCTTAGTCATTGCAGAAGAGGTAAAAGTTATTGTTTGTTACCTCTAGTTGTTTTAATGCTTACTGCTTGTGCTTGACCTTATATTAGGGTCATCTCATTAACAACTAACAAGTTAGAAATTAAAAATAGAATGTGGTTCATATGTTTATTTCTTTTATATTGATTATGAAAAAGGGTTGCCAATCATCTTCATCACCTGGTCAATATTTGTCTTCTAAATGTTTTAATAGCATATCCTGCCTTTCCTTTTTAATCATGTAAAATCTACTTAACGGTGTCAAATAAATTCAGTAGTGCACCTTCCTGTTCTCCCTCTTCTCCCTGTTCCATGATAGCTACAATCCATTGGGTTGCCAAAGGCTTATCATGACAAAGCTGTTTGCACTTGCCATGTTCTTTTGAAATGTTATGCTGTGATTAAAGCATGGATGGCCAAATTAGTCTAGGTGATGTTATCATCAGAAGCCACTATAAAGTATAAACTATTCTCACAACTCCTTTTGTTGGATCTAACATACTTGTGCCTTTTTCATTTGTGCACTCAGGGGAGGTCGTTCCCCTTTGTTGCTTGTGTTATTGACCACTTCAATTTGCGAACTTTCATTTTCTTAATTTGCATCCCGTTGTTTTTTTCTTTTCAAACATTCAAGGAAATGGATCATCTGACCTAGCTGTAGGACTGTATATGAGCCGAGCTGAGCTTTGATGTGTTTGAGCACCACTAATCTAATTTTAGCTAGGTTCAAGTTTGGCTCATTTAAAATTTGTTAGGCTCGGGCTTGGTTTAGGCTTCTCTCGAACTTGATTCGTTTAAGCTGCTTAATGAGCCTATAAGCAGGCTAGAATTAAACTTTGGAATATGAAAATATCATACAGTTGTGATATCATAAAAAGTCTTATATTTATATTTTTTTTAACTCCATGTAACGCACACATATATAACTGCTAAGTTTCCTATTAAATTTTGTTCATAAAAAGAACATTTTTGGTTTCATGTTAAATTAGTTTATTTTATGAAATCTTATACAAGTTCTTTATTCTTTCAAATTTTCTCAATCTTATAAATGAACTAATTTGCAAGCTTTTAAACAAGTTTGCTGATAAGCCTAATTCATGAACCTAAGTGAGTTGACTCACGAACCTTAATTAGCCGAACTTAGCTAAGCTCAAGTCTGGTTCATTTATATAGTGAGCTTTAACATATAAACTCATCATGGATTGACAAACGAGTTCGAGCCGAGCCCTTAGCAAACCTAGTCGGAAAAGCAGTCTAGTATAATCCTATAACTATTTCCTTGTATACAGGTTATAAGGCTGCCCTGTAGCACCATATCATGCTGATATTCTCACTTGCCCAATTTGTTTCATGCGAATGTGTTCTTTCATGTACAGCTGTACCTGCACATATCCCTCCTTTGTTTTGTTATCCTTGCTTTTTATCAAGGAAAAAATAATCATCTAACAGCAATTACTGGGAGGTCAACATCATGTATTTGGTTCTTCCAGTACAGACAGCTCGCAAAAATATACCCATTTTGATTGATGTGGAAAGAAAGAGAGAAGGGCTGGATGATCTTCTGCCGTTGGCTAGTTATGCTGTATGCTCATCAAAATTTCCACTGGTAAGCTGAATATTCTTTGATTGAATAACATTTGATTCACACAACAAGAGATTATAGACATATTGGGGATATACTGTAACTAATGGATCTCCACTCTTCCTCCCCCCTTCAGAAAGGGGCTTATGATGTTTTAGCATTTTATCAGGTGGTGAACATTTAAGAAAAAACTCTCATTAGCTTGGAAGCATGTAGATTGTTAAAAGTTGATTTGAATTTGCAGTACTCTCATGACTTCTTTTATTCATCTTTTGCGAGTTGAGTTTTATCTTGTTTTTATAAAGCCCTATGATATGTTCCTATCAACAATACATATATGCTTTTTGCAGAGAAAGTTTCTCATGTAATCTATTTTGAACACCTGAATTGGTCTTATGGCAGGTATGGACAGAGGCACCATCTATTTCAAGTGCACTTGTTTCCATGCTTCTGAGATTGCCGAAAATCAAATTTGTGATTGTGACCTTGGGTGAAGATGGATGTGTAATGCTTGAGAGAAGCACAGAAGGTGAGTGTACACTTAGTTTCACAGTGTAAAAGACAAAGTGCACAACACTCTTTTAGAACTAAACGTTATTTATTTGCTTTGTAAACTTGCCTTTTGTTTGGTTTTTTAGAGGCTCCTGCATCAGAAGAAAAGGATGTAGATAGCTTGTTGGAGTCACTGAAGCAGAGAAAGGATGATAACGTAGCCATCCCAACATGTTATGCATCAGTAATTTATATCTTACTGGAACTCAATTGACTATCTTTCCATATTACTGAGCTTGATCAGTCTGCAGCAACAATCTCAAGTGAAGGGCTACATGAACTGCCTTTTCTCTTCAAGTATGAAATCATTAATTAAGAAAAAAGAAGCCCACATCAGGCACATTCAGTGCATCTTTCTGGCATGTAATTTAGAGCAATAGGAGAGATTGTGACTTTCCTTTTTGATTCACCATGGTGGTTCTAAAGTGCCACTGCTACTGGGAAATAATATGTTTAATAAAAATGTCTTTGAGATTGCCATGTACTAGAAAGGCCTAGCTACTTTCAAGGACATCTGTTAGGTTTACTCTATCACAGGGAATGAAAACATTTTTATGCTAGTTGTCATTCGATAAAAGCCTGCTCAGATTAATCATTATTTTCAAGAATGGAATGGAATACCCTTTATCCCCATACAGGTATCCTGTATATGGTTGTTGAAGACGATGCTCTCTCAGCATCTGCCAATGTGATTTCACTATTTGGAGCAATTTTCTGCCCAATTTACCCTATTTATTCATGAAAGTTTCAAATTTGTGCTCTTTGGATGGTCAACATGAATGAATGTTTGAAGGTTATACTGCATGTGTCTGATCCTTCCTTGAACAGCTTTATGTTATTTGGAGCTTTTAGGAGGATGCTACAGTGGTTATATTTGTGATTTGTTTACTTGATCACTGAATGAAATTATAATTTCATTTTGATGTACCTGTTTAATTTCAGATTAAAGTTACTATGACGTTAACACAATGAATTCTCAATGGACTAATCACTTCACATCTTTTCCTTCCAGCCACTGACAAAGATAAGAGCAAACGGTATAGGGACAGTGAATGGGAGGTTGCTTGTGGGAACAGCTGAGAAGATACCACCACCAGAACTTGTCGATACGACCGGTGCTGGAGATGCTTTTATTGGTGCTGTTCTTTATGGTAGGTGTAACTGGTGAATGTGAGTGCGTGTGCTTTGAGGTTGTGTTTTAATGTTGGTCTTCCACAGATTATTGTCTTGTATAATATCCCTGTTGTGGATTATATGCTTGTATTAGATTCTAGCTGAACCACGAGCAGTTTTACCAATATTAGATTATGAAATTCACCTGACACCAGGGATTGAGAACAATATTGTTTTCAAAGGAACAACATTGTTAGCATGGATTGTGTTCAATCCAGTTCAACTGCCAAGTTGTTCATCCCCTAGACATTATCCCAATCAGTCTGGGATTGACTCAACCTTGCTGGGATCTAGTCTTACATTTATCAATCCGGTGTATTACAAGGATCTTAAGACCTAATGGCAGTGTCATGTTGTCCATCATTTCTACGATTACCATATTCTGTCTGTTGATACACTTTAGATTGCTGGTGCCGTTGAAGAGCTTGGAACTCATCTATGTTCATTTGTTTTTCTGCTAGCTATCTGCGCCAACATGCCTCCGGAGAAGATGTTACCATTTGCTTCTCAAGTGGTACGCTCACATTTTTTTCAACCTAACATCTCCCTCGCCCCCGCAAGCCCTTTGCGTGTGGTTGGGGCTCATTCAACAGGTTATTTTAACGTGGAGTTGATTGCAGGCAGCTGCTGGCTGTAGGGCCTTGGGAGCTCGAACGGGTCTCCCGCACCGCACTGATCCACGCTTGGCAGCCTTCTTGCACTAGAGCTCTCATATTGTGTACACCATTTGTCATTATCCGTTATATGAACTTGTAATCAACTTGAACCATGGCAACGTTCCATGTCAAAGCTTTCAGTCCTTAGCATAAGGACTGGAATTAATGCTCAAAGACCTGCTGATCTAGTAAAGTTGATATTGATTGTCAAAGTGACCCAGTTGACCCAGTAACTCATTGGTAACTCGGTAATCCGATAGTTATGGTAGAAAAGAGGTGTAAACAAATGGCTAGACAAAAATAGGCAAGCATTTGAGGTTCCACACATTACAGCACGATGACTAGACAAAAACAATTAGGATATCACAACCAAAACCTAAGCCCTTCTACTATGTTCAAATGTCTATCCCAGCGAATCAGCTATACCCTACACGTAAAAGACATGAACTTCTTGCAGCCTACAACAAACTATCAGCCTTTGTAGGCAACCTTCTGAAGAAACTTAAAGCTCTCGGAGGCAACTTGTTCCTGAATTTGGGAGGCCTCATCACATACAGCCCCCACAGAGCCACTACAACCCTGATTGGCACTGCATAGAACCCAATAGCCGCGAACAGGCACATAACCACGAACAAGAAGGTGGCTCTTGGGTCTCTCCAACCTAGCAATGCCTGGAAACGTTCACCTTGAGAAGCCATATCACCAACCACAGTTTGAATCCTCCCTGCCACACTCCTCAGCCTATCATACCTCATCCTGACTGTCTCGGCACTTCGGCTTGTTGGAAAAGAGTCAAATTCTTCATCCAGTTCATCGAAGTAAACACTTACAACATGAGAAAGCTTAGTATCCATGTGGGGTGGGTGACGTGGTCGTGTCCTGTATCGCCAGAGTCCCACAGATGCCATGTAGAGCAACAGTGAAGGGATAATGAGCTCAGGCATTGCAACCCACAAGAGGAACGCTAAAACAAACAAGGTTGAGTAGACTGGCTTGTGCCAATTGCGCATCGCCCCCCCCCCCCGAGCCATGGCAACAAGAACAGAGAGTCCACTTATTAGTCTAGCGAAGTTAGCCTTGCTTCTTCTCATGCTCCACATATGAGAATCGTGATCAAGCATGTACTCCACCACTTCTCGCCCCAGTGGTGGCTCTGCACGACTAAGCCGTGATGCCACCACATTCATTGCTTGATACCTCATGGCATCCAGTTGGTTCACACTCAATGGTTGCACATAATGCATCTGTGGCAGCAGTGGCAGTGTGTACATGTGCAACATATTAGCCATGTTCGCACAAGAAAACCTAACAGCTAAATGAAGCTCACCCATCTTCTTGACACCAGTAGTGTGTAGCATAAGGAGAGGATAAGAATGTGTGTAAACCCTGTCTGATTCAAGAGTTGATAACCGAACTCTAACTTTCCCAATACGAGAATCACGAGCACCGGCATTGTTAAACACGTTCTTGTCTGTTCGACAGTTATCAAAAACCCCAACAGTGATGACTGTGCAAGGATCAAACACTTCCCAAGTGTACTGCTCGTTCCATTTGGGTGAGAAACTATCAACAACCGTGCGTGTTCTCACCCATTTCTGACCATACTTTGCAACACAGTAAGCATCTATGGACTCCCTTTTCCCTTCCTTGAGTTTTGTCGGCATCAGCCCTGTTGCACCCAAAATTCCCATCTCAAGAACACCAATGTGAGGCTTCCATAGCTGTTTTGCAGTTGGCCTAACATCGCTGCTATACATTGTGCTCTCATCTAGCACATGGTAGCCCCCATCTAGAGACAGCCTGAGGTGAATTTTAGACCCAAATCTCGTCACAAGTTTTGACTCAACTGCACTGCCAAATTGATTATCAAGATTGAACCACCTAGAAACGACTTGTTTATCGTCATGACGCCTTTCAATCGCAGCCACTGGAAGCATAACTCTGCCAACAGCCTCCTCTCGCCCCGGTCCAACACGATCCTCGACAGAAAGGAACAAGAAATCCTCAAATGGCTCTGCAACTACAAACATCAATTCCTCACTCCAGTAAGGATTGATCATACTCCTGTTGGGGTTAGGCCCTGCTATTTTAGTCCTCAGAATCTGGTTGCCCACCTGGACTTTCACAAAAAGTTCTGGGAACCTCATCATTCCCAGACCCTTTTCCCCGGGAACAATATCTTGTGCTTCAATAACAGCCACCCGTAGATACCACAGCTTAGGTGATAGATAAACCTTGGATTTGATCGAGCAAAGCCCCTCAAAATGCACATTTGCTGCCTTTGAATGCCAAGCCTCGGCGAAGGCCTCATCAGCTTGAGTCCCAAACCAAATAGACACCATAAGCTCGCCACCTTTTGACTTGTCCCCTTTCTTGTCCTCCATTCTGTACCATTGTGGTGCTAATTGACTGTCAGGGGGTACCCTTCTAGGAACTTCATTCAAATCAAACCAAACTCGGCCCAAGTAATCATCTTTGTTGCCTTGTTTGACAAAAACCTCCACCATTGATGACTGTATGCAATCTTTAGAGAAAGCAAAAACTTGGTCCCATTCCACATTACTTGAGCTGATTACCTTCTTTGTAACCCCTCTATAGTTCCCTAACTTCACCTCCGCCACTACTTCACCACCACCAAACAACATATTATATTTAGCCTTGACAACTCTAACATAAAGATACTGCATTAGCTCAACAAGATCATAAGTTGAACTAGTTTTATCTTTGTTTAAACGACCCCCACCAAGGTGTGGACTTGTTTCTTTAAGAGAGAACTCACTAGAACCGTTTGAGTGCACACTAATCCCACCAAGACCAGCACCTCCAGCAGGGCCTACAATGCTCCCTCCAGAACTAGAAACAAGCGAACCAGGACCATGAGCAGTAGTGGTGACAACAGGTTTAATCCCGCCTGGGTTCGTCTCAACAGGCTTTGCATTAATACTGTTCTGGCCTTGCTCTTGTGCTTGCTTGTTATTGTTGATGACCTCTTGAGACAACTGTTGCGGTTGCTGCAATGTAACTGGATTCTGCTGCTGTATCTTCTTGTTCTTCTTCGAAGAATGAGAAGATCCAGGAGTACTAGAAACCACCTCTCCATTACCAAAACCCCCAACTTCCTTAACCTCCTCTCTTGTAGAAACATAAAGCTTTAAACTTATCTCTCCTCTTATATGAGAAAACAAGCTTCTTTTATCGAGAGTGTGCAACTGCACCACCTCCTCACCTTGTTTAGCAACACTTGAACCAGAAACTCTAACTTTACCCAGAAAGTTTCTGCCGTTGCTTGACCTCCTCTCATTGAAGACATTAACCTCTATAGCTCTGTAAGAAAGATCTGCAACATCTTTGATGTGAAACACAAGCTTCTGATTCCATATAGGGTTCAAGTCTTTGTACTTGACTTGTGTTCTTAGTCTTTGGTTCTCAAACTCCACCTCCACAAAAGGTGATGACGAGCCTTCTCCATCTTTTGGCATCAAGTTGTGAGCTGCTACCACCTCCACCACCAGCTTTTCTTTGCTGGTCATGGCCATGCTGCTGCTGCTGCTAGTTCTTTTTTTGACTTTGCAAACGGAAAGATACAAAAGAAGAATCTAAAGAGAGAGGACAATGGAGACAAACAAGAGGCTGGAGTGAAAGCTAAAAGGAGGAGAGGATGCAGAAGGGCTGGCAAAAAATATGCTCTCGTTCAAGGTAGTGGACAGTTTTTTGAGAGAAAGAATACTGCTGAGTCTGAGTGCTGAGTTGGTGAAGGAAGTAAAATGTTTTGAGTTGTGCTACGTTTTCACTACTGTAGATCGTTTGATATACGAACTAATCATGGATCAATCAAAGCCAACAATGGCTGTGACAGAGTAATATAATGGAACTGCAAGTGCTAACATTCCTAGTGCTTGTTCGTAAACCCCCCTTCTCAAGTCAATCCCCATGTTTTACGTACGCCGTTTGTTTCCGTTCTAGTTAAGCACTATACAAATTTTTGGCCGGTTTCAAAAATAAAAATCCATCGTAATTTGACGAATTTAACTTGGTTGACCTTAATATATTGATTTCTTTTAAATATTCTTTGAAATAATATTATTTTAATTCATACGGGTTAGCTTATTAATCCATGACACAGTTCTAAACCGAGTTAGGTTTAATTATTTTTATTGTTGCTATTACATTATACAACAACAAGAACAAAGTGAGAAGAAAAAAATCTTTTCTTCTCTTTATTTCTTTACGTCCTCAAATTCAAAACAAATTTTAACTAACACCAGTATTATGCCTTGCACATTTTTTAAGACCAGTGGGTCACAGTGGATCAAAAGCCTTTTCACGTAATTAATATGAAATAAAATTTGTTTACTAGAACTCATGCGTGCCTATTTGAAAAAGCATATGCAAATTGATATTATAAAACAAACATTTGATGGTGATAAGAGTTAATTTTTAGGGGCCTGCTGCGTGGAAACAGTAGCTTTTTCAAGCGTTTCGAGTAAAGTCTGCCTTGGAAGGAAGGAATTTCAGCAAGGAGAGACAGAATCCTTACAGGGAATCCAGTATTTTCTTAAAATACATTGGGAGAGAGAGGCGGGGAGCATAGGGTAACCCAACTTTTGCAGCCCTGAATCTCGAAGTCCGAGGTTTTAAGTAAGCACTGTCTCTTCCAGACATTTTCTTACGGTTCTTGTGTTTTTCTCCTCTGCTTTGTGACAACGTCTGGTCCCTTAGCTGTTTCTTAGACACAGGTAACATGGTCCCATGAAACAAGCAATGGCTCTTATCCTCTCTTATATGCCTGGAATTTGAAAGCCATAGCTCCTTCTTCTTGTTCACCGTGTTTGCAACACCTATAGGGTCCCCACTCATTCCATGAAGCGATGTAGAACCACAGCTACTGGTTTGTTTTTAACCAGGATGGGAAACTTTTGAATTACATTACATAAACACCAAGTACATGCTAGTAACAAGTAAAGAGAGAGGATTGGTGCTGCCACTGCTGATGACACAGGGTTAGGGCTAGGGCTAGGGATAGGGCTACGGCTAGGGAGATCGAATTAACTCATAGATTTAATGGTTCTCCAATGAATGCAGACCGGTTCACTAAACAAATTGCATCCAAGCATTGAGGAGCGACGTTTTGTTTTCCTGCATGCTCATAAGGAAAATTCGAGACCACAGCACCAACCTCAGCAAAACATTTGTTAGGATAGCTGGTGTCCATAAACTATAGTTTCTTTATAATTAAGGTTTTAAAAGTGAGTTTTTAATGTTATTTATATATAAAACTATAGTTTATATTAATTAATTTTAAAATTATAATTAAGGTAAAACGAAGTTTCAACTTCCAACAATCACATTTCTCTAACCTATGATTAGTTTTTAGAAAACAAAAAAGAAATTTGTACAGAATATCTTTGTTCAATGATCTGAATTGTCATCTTGCAATCATATGTTTGTACCCTTAATTAATTTTATGCATGCATTATTTAAGTAGATAATTCCGGTGTGAAAATGAATATTATAATTGTATAGTATAGTTATAAAACTTCGAAGCAGTTTAATGGGTCAATGGTCGTTGAACCTTGATTTAGATTGAATTTTGCTTTGATTTTTTTTTTTAAAAAGAATGACTTTGTTCTTGTAAGAAAATACTTGGAATTTTTAAAAAAAATCATAACTTAAATTTATTAGTAGTTAAATATTTTAAATATATTACCTGAGTCTTGGCTCTGTTATCACCATATGTGGCTTTGATGAGCACATTAATTGTAATTAAACAATCAACATATAAAATTAAAATAAACGGTGGATTCATTTAGCAATAAATTTTTTTAGCAAAATATTATATTTTGGAATGTTGAGGTTACAAATAGTAACATTTCACTTCATAAAAATAATTTTAATTTTATATTGTGATCATAAATCGTGATATCCATTTAACTGATACAAAGAAATAGTTAAATTTCAAAATATATTATATTTTAAATGTAAAGTTAGCTAATATCAATTGGTGTTGTCTAAGTCACTAAAGCGGACACCATTTTGACTTTGCTTGCAATACTAATTGATGTTCTTGTCTTTTACTAGATAAAAGTATAAATGTTTATCTATAAATAAATACTGCTACTAAATTTTAAATGCAACACACAAAAAAAAAGTAAAAAAAAAAGTTATTTCATAAAATTATGAAATATTTATAAAATAATAAATGAAGTATTTTTTACTACTAATAAAAAAATTTTAATTATTTTTTTATTATTAAAGAGGTTGTAATTTTTACTTTACCTGCTAAAATTATCCTATACTTGTATGTGAATATAACTAAATTAAATAAATCATGTGAATTTTTATATAGTTTATTTTATTTTTTATTTTACTGGATTTACATTTTAGTAACCTAGCTTTAAAAAAAATACAATGTTAAGATATGATATTTGATTTAATTTTCTGGTGTTGTTTTTCTAAAAAGTTTAGATTATGAAGTTAATATTAAAAAAAAAAAATTCCCTCAGTGCAGGGAGGTCAGAGGTGTGCCTGCTTTAATCCTATTGCACGGTACAAAAAAGGCTGCCACCGCATTACTGTAGATTTCAGACGCCTCACTGTCTGATAAGGATATATAAAGATAAAATAATGTTCATACGGAGCAGCAGCACCCAACTACTACCGAAGCCAAAGCCAAGCCGAGGCCAAAGCCAAAGCATGTCTCCCTTCTTTGTCTTGTCCTGTCCTGCTGCTGGAGGAGCCTATCCCATCGAGTGCTGTGTATATTTCTCGAGCAGAATTTCCGAGACTTGGGCCAGGGAAATGTTTTATCTTAAAAAATATTTTAAAAAATACGCCCATGTCAATTAAAAACATTTAAAAATTATTTTTGGTGTTTTCTATGTATCATTAAGGAAAATGTTAAAATTAATTGATGATGTGTCCGTTATTTATCAGCGGACATGTTTAGTCCAATATTTTCATCCCTCGATGGTAACGGCAAGGTGTTTTTTTT
>NW_011500176.1:287532-292068 GCF_000495115.2 Populus euphratica | reverse complement strand
ACCAATAAATGTGAGATCATCATTACTAATATCTTTAACGACACCATAAATAAAAGCATCCATCCTCTAGAAACACCAACCACAGAAGCTAAATCATCTACTACATCCAAGACATCTACTCCATTAAGCTCTATGAAACAGGTTCTCATAACTCCATCAACTCCATAAAATATTGTCACATAACTCAAGATTGCTCCTAATTCCTTGGAGACACCATCTCAAAACATATCACCAAATAAGGAAACAAGCATAAAGTATGAAGCATGACGTGCACTTGATTTTGAAGCTACAACACAACAATTTAGGCACGTTTACATTTCTGTACACTTTCTTTACACCTTTTTTTTGTCCTCGACACATGCTAAATTAGATGGTTATTAACCTATGATTCTTTTGGCATGTATCTCTTTAACTCCTTTGATTACAATAGTCATGAAGATGAGCATGACAAAGCAATTGAAGCCCAAAAAAACCTGGCAAACATAGCTACATTTGAGACATTTGATCACTCACTTGCACCTTTGAAAAAACAACAGAAAATATCCTCATCATCCTTAAAGGTTTGATTTTTAACCTCACATTCTTTTAAATCATTTTCCAGTTTGTCCAACATCTTCTATTTGTCTTTTATTATTTTACATTTACCTATTTCTTTTCACTTCACATCATATAATTGATGAGTTCTTCTCTTCTTTACATGCTAATAATAATATTGAATACAATTCTTAAAAGGAAAAAAAATCATTCCCTAGCTAATTTATAATCAATATTAATAATTTTCATTAAAACCAATGAATTAGTAAAGGATATATGTATATTAAAAAGAATGTGATATTAACAAAAAACATAATTATTATATGCATATCTTTCTTAAACAATTGCAACAGTTATGATTACTCTTTTGGTGAATGTTGTAAAACTTGAAAGCAAAAGGACTTTAAAAAAGGTTTTATAATGACTACATAAACTATAGATATAGTAATGTGAGGAAAAAAAAACATGGTCAATTTTTATATCTTGCTTCATCCACACATTTAACTTTATCTAATACACAAATATGAATAAAATTTTTAACCTTCAATTGCATCTAGAACACAAAACATAAAAATCAAAAATATTTTTGTGAAAGCTATTTAACATATCCAAAAAATATAAACAATAATGAATTGGATTCATTGTCTTTACATAATTTATTTTATTGTCTTTACATTGCAGGAAAACTAGCGATTTCTCTACTAATAACTTGGATTTAGATTTTTACAGCAAAAAGATGATTGTTGCCTCTGTAATTTTGATATAATTCGCAAACAACAATGTCCTTTAAATGCTCAACAATCTGGCAACTTATTTCCACTTTTGATGTTCTTTATAACTTCATCTATATTATCAAACTTTTTATACTAGAATTGGCTTCAATTCTCTTCATCATTATCAAGCAATCACTTCTTTCCCACAAATGTTATTTTTATTCTTGCAAAAAAATTATGTCTTCATACACGTTACCTAAAATTGCCCGCAGCAAAGCACAAGGGCTCTACAGTGTGTTTTTTTTTTCTTTTCTATCATTGGTTTGTTATGCTTGCAAGCTTTGGTTTGGCTCGTGAACATGTTGTCGATATTGTTGAATGTAGAGCTTGCATTTTGGTCTTCTCTACAAATGTTGTTTTGCTTTGACTATGCTATTGATTTTTTCCCCCCTAATATGCTCTTTTGGGTTATGTCAATCTGTCTTTGTTGGAGTTATGTTCATTGCTGATTTGGATCTTTATGATCTTGGATTCAAGGCTTTTTCATGTTTTGTCAATGGTTATTATGTTGTTCTTTGCTTCTTTTTTTTTTTTATCCTTATTAGCGATCATGCCATCTGATTTCGTCAACACATATTATTATAACGATAAAAATAAGATGTGTATCAATAAGTCTTGCCCCATCCATACATTTAACTTCATATAATTCATAAATGTTGACAGAATTTTCAACCTTCAATTGCATCTGCAACTCATAATAAAAATACCAAAAATATTTTTGTAAAGACTATTGAATGTGTAAAAGAAAAGACATCAAGTAAAACATCAAATCAAATTATAATGAACTTTTTTATTATTATTTTACAAGTTATTTATCTATGTTATTTTATATTATGCATGCTTGCAGCACACACCTTTAACACATCCTTTCCTTCTTTTTTTGAACATAATTTATTTCATTGTTTAACATCACAGGACTAGCAATTTCTCTACTAATGACTTGGATTTGCATTTCCAAAACAATAACATAACTGTTGCTTCTGCAATTTTAATATAATTTGCGAAAGAACACTATCCTTTGAGTGCCAATAATTTATCAACTTATTTGTATTTTTGTGTTATTATAATTTTATCTATATTATCAAACCTTTAATATTAGACCTGGCTGTAATTCTCTTTATCATTGCCTAGTAGTCTTTCTTTTTCATGGATGTTACTTTTGTTCTGGAAAAAAAAATGACACCTTTATATATAACTTAAAATCACCCATAGCAAAGCATGGACAATTAATCCAGTTAATATAATTAAAAGACGTGAGGATGATTCCACTATTCATATAAATAATAAACAAATTAATATACATTTTAAAATATTATATATTTAATAGCTTGCTTGGCCATAACGTAGTGCTGGCATGGTGAATGTTGCAAGCTTAAAAGTTGTCACTTGTGATATTTTTTGTTCATGGTTGTCTATTACATAACTTTTATTTTAATAAAAAAGGAAAAAAAGGAAAGTCAAATCCAAAAAAAAAAAAAAAAAAACTAAAGTCTTGTACGTGGTGAGAGCTTGTGCTAGGCATATCTGCATATACTTGTACGTGGTGAGAGCTTGTGCTAGGCACATCTGCATATATTTTTTTATTTGTTTTTTTTATTTTTTTATTTTATTATTTAATATTAAATTAACTATAAATAAATATTTTTATTTTTATTATATAATAAAATAAAAAATAATTTAATCCAATAGGTTTAATAACCTGAGCGTGAATTTAAAAAGTTGACGAGGGTTAGCATGATATGTTTTTTCTTCCTTTGATTTTTTCTTATTTGGACTTATCTGGTTAATAATGTCGTGTTAGAACAATTTTGATATGATTTAATTTTAAACTTGGACTAAGTAAAAAGTTGGTTATGATTTGTTATTTGCTTTTTTTAATTTTTTGCTTTCTCTCTTTTTTTTCTTTTAAATCAAATTTTATTATTTATTATTAGATTAATTATAAAATAATATTTGTATTTTTTATTATATAATTAAAAAAATACATTAGTAATGGATGCATATTATTTGTTTGTAAACCATGTAAAGAAAAACAAATACTTCTCGCAAGACAATTAACTAATTTGATAATTTATGTTTCAATTAATTAGTCTGATATCTATTTATATCATAATACTAATATAATGATGAATTTAATGCAGTGGGTAGTTAGTTTATTACAAAAACATGACTTTTTAAAAATGTGTTTTTTTATATATTTATTCGTATCAAATTACAAAAAACCATGATCAATAAATAGCTAAAATATGTGTTTTGAATTGTATTTCAAAAATATTTTAAAAAAATTAATTTTTTATTTTAATTAATATATTTTAAAATTTTAAATTATTTTAATATACTAATATAAAAAATAACTTTTAAAAAAATAAAAAAAATATATTATTAATATATTTTTTCCGAATAAAACATATTTTGAAAAATCACTATAATCACATTTCTAAACACACTCAAATAACTTGCAAGCCGTATTATATATATATATATTATTTTTTATTTTAATAGATATATATATATATATTATTTAAAATTATTATTTTTTATTTTAATAGGTTTATATTAAAAAAATATTTTAATATATTTTTAAATAAAAAATAATTTAAAAATTAATTATCATCACACCTTCAAAAACTTCCTAAAAATAAGGAGAGTGCTTCATACACGTGTCACAAAATCAGAAACTTTGGCCTTATGGAATTTACCTTGGGATTTTTGTATGAGATCAAGGAATTGTCTTTAAATTATGCTACTTATTTTATTCAATTTTCAGTGCATTTTCACGAGTTTTATAACTTAAGGGCACTGAATCTAAACACAAAGAAGTATACTTAATCCATGTAAATAATGCAATGGTAGCACATTTATACTTGTGTTAAAATTATATTTGATTATTTTCTTGAGATAAAAAAATAAAAATAATAAAAATATAATGAACATATCTCCCTATACTTTATATTTTAAAAATATAAAATAAAAAGGACATGTTTTTATGTGTTTATGTTTTGAAAGTATAAAAATAAATAATATATTTTTTCATGTATTTCATATTAAAGAGATTTTTTTATTATTATCTCAAGATAAAAAAAAATATATGTTTTCATGTATTTTTATATTTTTTTAATCAAATAGTTTATATATATTTTTTATTATATATCTTCTTATAACTCACCTTCCATTCAAGAGGGGGCAAATAACGTAACATTAATATGTTAGAAAGATACTCTCTCTCTCT
>NW_011500176.1:263482-285631 GCF_000495115.2 Populus euphratica | reverse complement strand
CCTTTTGATAGATTGATGCTCTCATCCATGGTTTGCTTCAATGTGGTCTTCTATTGGGGTTCTGTTCCACTCAGTTTGTTTTAGTGAACTCATGTTGCATGGCTTCCACTCAATTTGTTTTTGTGAACTTTCGTGATATTTATAAGGCTGCGCTTGTCTTGCAGCTTTGTGGGGGAGAGCATGCATGATGATGGTTGTTTGGTCTTTGCTTATTACAAAGAAGGTGCCACCGATCCGACATTCTTGTACTTTGCCCCTGCTTTGAAGGAGGTCAAGTGCTGAAGATTGCCAGTAGCTGGCTTTGATGTGCAAGTGCTAGCCTTATTAGTTTTAGTTTTATCCTTGAATGCTCTACTATCTTTTGTTCTGGTGGACTTGAGGCTTTGCGCGTCCATTTTGGTTTAATTGTTGTCTGCAAACCATTATAGGTTCGTTAATGGCTTTTTATGCTTTGCTTGACCAATAATCCAATTTCTGGTCCAGGTGTGCTCTTATAATTTCCTGTGCATGTGGCGGTTTCATTAATTTACAATGTTATTTGCAAACCCCTTGTTTACAATTAATGGCACCTGTGCTGTTGACCTTCTAGTCTTCTACTGGAAGTCTCACTCTGTGCAGAAAGATTGGTGTTTGTATTGGTATTGCGGTAGTTGTTATAGTTGTAGTTTGAAAAAAGTTATTTTATAAAAAATATTTTTAGTTGAGATTGATTCGAAAATATAAATAGGCGGTTAAAATTGTGGTTAAAATTGAGGGTGAATGGCTAATAATGCTTTTAAAATTGAAGGTATAAAATAATTTAAAAATATATATATTAATATTAATGATTTTTAATTTAAATATTGTAAATTTATTTATTGTTATTATATTATAAAATAAATAATATTTTATATAAAGTATTATTTTTGTTTTATTAAAATATCTATAATTTTATTATGTATGAAATATATTTGACAATAATTATAGTGTTTTTGATTTTTTAAGTTTGCAATAATATTAGGTAAAATATAACTAAGAATAAAATTAGAATTGTGATTAAATTCTATAAATGTTATATTATAAGTGATTTTTATTTAATTTGTATAGTTTTATTAAATAATATTAAATACTGGTTTTTTGAATAAAAAATAATTAAAAAATTAAAAATAATTTGTCTGTTTAAGCGGTGCTAATTTACTAATTTGGATCTAATTTAATATATTTTAAGCTTTAAACTTGAATAGTATAACTAATTATATTGTTCATGCTAGTGTATTTGGTATTGTGATAATTGTTGTTATAGTTTGAAAAAAGTTGTTTTATAAATAATACTTTTAGTTGAAGTTGGTTTGAATATAAGTATTTAGTTAAAACTGCTGTTAAAATTGAGGTTATGAAATAATTTTAAAAAATATATATTAATATTGATGGTTTTTAATTTAAATATTTTATATTTAACTATTGTTATTATATCATAAAATAAATAATATTTTATATAAAATATTTTTTATTATTTTATTAAAATATTTACAATTTCATCACATATAAAATTCATTTGACAAGGATTACAGTTTTTTTACTTTTTTAAGCCTGCAATAATATTAGATAAAATATAATTAAGAACAATATTGAAATTGAAATCAAATTTTATAAACACTATATTTTATAAACACTATATTATCAAACGATCTTTGTTTAATTTATGTAGTATTATTAAATAATATTAAATATTAGTTTTTTAAATAAAAATAATTTTTATTTTATTGAATCAAATTTAATTTAATATATTTTAGATTTTTAACCGGAAGTAATCTAGCTAAAATAATATAACAAACTATACTATTCTTAGCATGAATAGCTTAACATGTATATATTGTTTGACATTATTCATGTTAATTAATTAACATTAACAATACATAAATATATGTTGGCTATTGTTTATTGTCGAAACAAAAATAACCTTAACTGTGTTTGTAATACAATAAAAAATAGAACCTATAAACAATAAAATGTTTTTTTTTTTAACTAAACATACAAAAACTATATCTTATTTAAAACGCCTAGGAGGCAAGACACCTCGATGTTGATTTGATCTGAAAATATAGATGGTTTGTTAAATTGAGATGCTTTTAAAATAATTTAATATATATATATATATATATATATTAATATTTATAATTTTTAATTTAAATATTATAGATTTAATTATTATTATAATATTATAAAATAAATAGTATTTTATATAAAGTATTTTTTTTGTTTTATTAAAATATTTATAATTTTATTGTGTATGAAATATATCTGACAATAACTATAATGTTAATGTTTTTGGTTTTTTAAATTTGTAATAATATTAGGTAAAATATAATTAAAAACAAAATTAGGATTACAATTAAATTTTATAAATATTATATTATTAAGTGATTTTTATTTAATTTATGTAGTGTTATTAAATAATATTAAATATTAATTTTTTGAATAAAAAATAATTAAAAAATTAAAAATAAATTTTATTTTACTAGTTGGATGTAGTTCAATGCATTTTAAGCTTTAAACTTGAACAGTGTAACCAACTATATTATTCATGTTAGCGTGTTTGGTATTATGGTAGTTGTTATGGTTTTAGTTTAAAAAAATTTGTTTTATAAAAAATATTTTTAGTTGAAATTGGTTTGAATATAAATGTTTGGTTAAAACTATGATTAAAATTGAAATTGAATGATTAAGAATGCTTTTGAAATTGAGGTTATAAAATAATTTTAAAAAGTTATATTAATATTGATGATTTTTAATTTAAATATTTTAGATTTAGTTATTGTTATTATATTATAAAATAAATAATACTTTATATAAAATATTTTTATTATTTTATTAAAATATCTATAATTTCATTGCATATGAAATTCATCCAAGGATTACAGTTTTATTAATTTTTTAAGTCTGCAATAATATTGCAATAATATTAGATAAAATATATT
Organism: Populus euphratica; assembly: GCF_000495115.2. Classification (NCBI taxonomy): domain Eukaryota; kingdom Viridiplantae; phylum Streptophyta; class Magnoliopsida; order Malpighiales; family Salicaceae; genus Populus; species Populus euphratica. Next base: position 282,674 of record NW_011500176.1, on the reverse strand, counting down.
CAAGAATAATATTGGAATTGCAATCAAATTTTGTAAATACTATATTATCAAGTGATTTCTGTTTAATTTATACAATATCATTAAATAATTTGAAATACTAATTTTTTAAATAAAAATAATTAAAAAATGAAAAATAATTTTTATTTTACTGAATCGGATTCATTCAATATATTTTAAGCTTTGAACCGGAACTAGTCTAATTAAAATAATATAATAGGCTATACTATTCTTAGAATGAATAGTTTAACATGTATATATTATTTAATATTATTAATATTAATTAATTAATATAAACAATATGTAAATATATGTTGGTTATTATTTATTGTTGAAACAAAAATAACCTTAATTGTGTTTGTAATATAATAAAAAATGGGATCTATAAACAATAAAATGTTTTTTTTTTTTAACTAAACATACAAAAACTATATCTTGTTTAAAACACAGCAGCACCGCGTAAACAAACGCCTAGGAGGCAAGACACCTCGACGAGGATTTTTTGTACAGCTAATTTGTCTCAAGGTTGCTGCTGGTAGAGTGCAGCTAGAGGAGGCGATTCGATAGGTTTGCAATGCTTTATTGCAGAAGTCCACGTTCACTCTAATCGTACTGAGTCGTATCTTCGAGTTAGGCTACCCTTTAAATAATTTTAACAAGACGACGCCTAAATGATTCTGCTGCATTAAAATAATATGGGCATATATATATTTTTTAAAAAGGTGAATTTATCCTTCACTCCCAGAAATTTAGCAATAAAATATTAAAAAGTCTTATCAAGCACTTGTATATTATCTTTAATTGTTTTGTTTTAAAATGACGTAATAAAATGAAATGAATGTTTATTTTTATGTTTTAAAATAATAAACATTCATTTCATTTTATTACATTACCAAACGAAATGAATGTTTATTTTTATGTTTTAAAAACAAAAAAATTCATTTCATTTTATTACATTACCAAACAATTTTAAATTAATATTTTTTAATGTTTTTAGATATTTTAATGCATTAAATTAATATTTTTTAATGTTTTTAGATTTTTTATGCGTTAATATAAAAATATTTTTAAAAAATATTTTTAATTACATTATCAAACACAAACACCCTTGAAAGTGTAAAACAACAGAGCAAATAAGTTCAAAAGAGATTGGAATTGCAAGAGAATAGGGTGCGAACCTGGAGATGAAGAAGACAAAAGAGAACATAACGAACACGAAGAGAGTGAAATAGCCGAGGCTATCCCTTATCTTTATACATATCTCGTTAGTTCCCTATAACCTTATCTAAGTTAGAATTCAAGTAGTTTGAAAACCCTTGTTTTTGCATTTCTGTTTTTGAAAAAAATAAAGAAAAATAAATTTTTTTTTCTTTAAATTAATTTTTTATGTGCATTTTCATATTATTTTAGTTTTCTAATATTGAAAATATTTTTTTAAATATATATGTGTGTGATTTCAATACATATTCTAATAAAAAAATTTAAAAATAATTGATATCAAAATATCAAACTTGCTCTTAATGGATTTTCTATGGATGCACTCTCTTGTATGGCTATAGATACCAAACATTCAATTACCTAGAGATTAATTAATGGTGTGTTTTGAAATATAATAGTGATTGTAGTTTAAAGTATCATTTATTTTAAAATATATATTTTTATTTTAAAAAATTATTTTTAATATAAACATATTACAGTAATTTGAAAATATAAAAAAATAATTTTAAATAAAAAAAATTAAATTTTGAAGTATAAAACTAACCAAGGTCTGTGGCACCACATGGTTATCAATGCAAGAGTTGATGGAATTATTCTCCAGTTACTGTGGTAGCTTTATAATCAACATAGAACTGTGTGCATTACGAGCATATAGTAGTGATCACTAACACATCCACACTACCCCGAAGTGCCTTGAAACATAGCTTCTAGGTTTCAAAGGATTCATCGTGGTTATTTGTTTACGTGATTGGATTAATTTTTAAAACAAATAATAAATGTTTGTTGTTTGGTAATATAAAATTACAATTTACTATTCATTTAAATTTAAATAAAAGCACGAGTATGTAAAAAGCAGCTATTACTTGCTTGCCATAAACCTGTGGAACACGGTGGAGAGTAAAGTTTATTGTTTATGGGAATACTGAAATTTACTTTTTATTATTTTAGTTTTTTTTCGGTAGATCAAATTCGATTTAAACTAAAATGCATTGAATTGAGTTTGACGTGGTTATAAAAATTAATTTTTATTTTTTAATTATATTTTATTTAAAAAATTAAAAGAAAATCAATTAATGATGTAATATTTACAGAATTTAATTATAATTATAATTTTATTATTTATGATATTTTACATGACGTTATTGCATGTTTAAAAAATCATGAAAAATATAGTTTTTATCAAATAGATTTCATATATGATGAAATTACATATAGTTTAATAAAAAAATAAAAAATATAGTTTAATAAAACAATAAAAAATATTTAATATTAGTATTATTTATTTCATGATGTAATAATAATAGTTAAATCTATAATATTTAAATTAAATTAAAAACTATTAATATTCATATATTTATATATAATTATTTTATAACTTTATTTTCAAAAATATTTTTAATGAAATATGTTAAATTATTTTTATTAAGTCTTAATATTAACCATAATTTTAATTAAATATATATTTTTATAAATTAATTTTATATAAAATAATATTTTTTAAATCATAATTATAACAGCTGTTACAGACTAAATATGATAATAAACTCAGTACGTTTTACCAGCTCCGTGATTATGACAGCCCACCTGGTACCAACATGGATGCATGGTGTCTGTCATACTGCATCACCACCCTCCACGTTCCTAGCATCACCCCCTACTGCTTCTGTTATCACATCATTTACCTGCAAATTAATAATCATAAACAAATTACAAGAGTTGCCACCTTCTCCCCTCTTTCATTAATAAAATTAAGAGTTAAATTGTTTTTTTTTTGCCCTTGATTGAGAAAATTTATGCCTCTAGTTTGAAGCAATTCAGTCTTTTTCAATGATCCGTTGTTCATTAAGAATCATTCAGAGGTATATGTGTGATTTCAACCTTTTTGGAATAATAAAATGACTTATTTACCTGAGATAAAAAAAAATATATATACAAACTGTTAATCAAAAAATTTATATCTTTTTATTCTTTGATAAACAATTAAAAGATTTTTTTCCCTTTAAATAAGAAAAAAGAGGGGCGCATGTAAAAGGTTCTTTACATCTTTTTATAGGGGTTTTTATTTTTTAATTCTATATTTATTTATGAAAATAAATTTTTTATGTTGAATAATTAATTTTAAAATTTTAAAAGTTATTGATATGTGATACTCACGTATTAACACATGGAAAATACTTATATTTTTTTAACATGTATGATACCTTTTGTTTTCCAAATATGCCATTGCACTATGTTATTATTATTAGAAATATCATCTTATTTTTTTTATGATGTGGCACGTGTATGATATATAATTTATTTTTGATGATTTTTTTCCCTCCCTTACCCTTAAAATTACACTTCAATTCTCTTTATTTTTTGGTATTTCAATGAGTCCAAATATTATTTGTTATATATTATTTTTTTTAATTTTATCCCTTGTCCTTTTATTAAAATCTTATTGGATTTTAGATTTATCATTCAATTAAAACTCATGGTGTATTTTCTTCTCAATTTAGTCCATATTCTTTTAATTTTTTTATTTTATTAAAGTTTTTTTTCCTTTTCAATTTAGCCTTTCAATCAAAATTTTTTTGTTACTCTCTATTTTTATTATTTACAATGCTTTCATTCTAATGACTGGGTAATGGATTTGAATAGTTTACAGAGTTGACATCTTTTTTTTGGTAATTTTTTTTTGTTTTATTATGCAATGTGTTTTTTTAAAAAGTTGCTTCATAGTTTTTTTCAATTTCATTTTCATTGGATCATCATAATCTCATGATTTGAATTACGAGTTTTGCAGGATGACTCACCCCTTATTACCTAAGTTATATGTATATTGTGCTAACTTGGGTTGAATTTAGTTGTTTCTTTGTTATTTTTTTCTATTCAGTTTTGAGTTGAATTTGATTGTTTCTTTGTTATCTTATTTTATCTAATTTTATACTTCTAAGGTTTTTTCCCAAGTTTTTAAAATCTTTATATATGTATATCATGATTTATTTTATCGTCCAATTAAAATAAAATTAATTTATTAAACCCGGGAGAACGTATTACTCAAATCATTTGTTTTTTTAATTATTTCTTTCAAATATATTTGTAGCATCCAGACTATCATTGTGTTTTTTCTCGTGGGAGCATTAACTAAGATATACATGATAATTCAGTTAAGAAATCACTTGATTTCAATTTTAATTTTTATATTTTTTAAAAGATATTAAAAAATAATTTTTTATTTTTAATACCAACATATTAAAACAATCTTAAAATATAAAAAAATCAAACTGCTTGGATCCCAACCTCCAACTGATCACATGCTTTAAGTTAAAGCAAGGTGCTGCAAGGTTGCTGCATTGAAAAGGGGCGGTTTTTTTTTCTTCTTCTTCTGGTTACACGACGAGATCCACCAGCATCATTCTTCTTCGTATGCCCCGCTTGACCAGACAGCACGCCCTCAAAAAACCTTATTTCAAGCTAATTACAACCATGTTGTCCATTGCGGACACAATCCCAGTTCAGGCCTGGGGTGGAGGAAGCTTATAGATGCATGCTTGCTGATGAATTTTCTTATCACATTAAACTTTATATAGAGTATAGAGTACTCACTGCCTATCTTTTTTTTGTAGACATTGTTGTCACCATATTGAAAAATTATAATGAATTTTTGATATTAATATATTAAAATTATTAAAATTTATTAAAAAAATATTAATTTGATGTTTTTTATTTAAACACGTTTTTAAAGAGTATTCAACAGTAATTTCAAACACGTTATCAATGACTGACGGTGCATTTAATTTTAAAAAAATAAATGGATGATAAGTCATTAAATCACTAAATCCATTTATATTATGCTGTCACCGATTCAGATTTTCAGCCATCTTTAATGGCTAATAAGTGGGTTCAAGGTTTTTTTAATTTAAAATACTTATTTTAACTTGAAAATATTTATATAAATTCTATAAAAAAATTATTTTAATTTAAAAACACCATAAAACTACTCCAAAAATAAAAATATAAATCAATTAAATCTGCTCCCTTTTCATTCATGAAGCTCTAACCTATCCTTTAATATTATTTATTCTGATATAAATAATAAACTTCCTGATGCTAAGATAAATGCCAGTACCTTCTCCCTCCTCGCAACCCTGCCACGACGATTCTCGTGCGCGCATGTTTTTCAGAGCCATCGGAGAAGCCAGACCCCCACCTGAATCACGATCGAACAGGAGGCATGCCTGTCGCTTGCAATTTGCTCCTCCCGGACCAAACATTTTCACCGGTTACAAAAAAATCTCTCTAATCCAGTGCATGATTTTTGCTTTATTTTTTTTTATTTCATCCCAATATTCGTCTTAAAAAACATGATATTCCATTAATATTTATTTATTTTTTATTTTATTTTTATAAAAATTTAGTAGGAATTTCTGCAGAGTGTTCGCAATCTGGGTATCATCTCCCATTTATTAGGAAAGGTTATAGATCCAGAATCCAAAAAATAACACAAAAATTCTCAAATGAAGATAAAAAAAGAATGAAAGTAAAAGGTTAATCGGATTAAGTTAATATTTAACATTGTAGTTATGATTTGAAAAAATAAATTTTAAAAACTATATAATTCATGACTTTTTTTAAATAAAATCTCAAGAAATAAAGTATAGGGTAAAACCGTAGTGATTAATCAAACAATTATATATATATATATATATATATATTTTCATTTAGTTTTTCCTAAGTTTACCATTTTTGTTTATAATATGCTGCGTGCCCCTTTTGTTTTTAAAGTGCAATGAAGGTGGTCGATTACTTTATAATATATAATTGACACATAACTGGTACCTTAATTATTTTTGGTCGCAATTAAATACAATAACATGGAAATAAATCTGTTTTTAATATGAAAAGAAAACACTTTTTAATTTTTTATTAAACAATGAGAGAAATACAGTATATATACAATTAATACCACGCAAACTAATATGAAAAAATAATTATACAAAAAACCAAAAACCTAACAATCAGGAAATTAATTCTAAATCCCTAAAAAGAAAACCAGGGAATATTTACACCAAATATTCAAGGGCATTCTTGTATTCCCATAATCTCTTCTATCATACATGTAATAATAATAATAATAATAAACTCATTATTTCGATTTGAAAGGTAGGGGAGGTTGTTGACATGCTAGATCTTATTTTAATAATAATTGGCTTGGAAATTAATTATTTGACTTGGCGTAGAAAAAACATATATGTCTTTAGCTTTTTCCTGAATAAACAGACATGTCCATCCACGCACCTTCAATATTTTTAAATTCAATAACTAGCATATGGTGTCGGTGTTTTTATTCCTCCTCTGGTGCCGTCCTAACAAAGGCGAATCTTAATATTTTACATTATTAAAATAATATATTTCATTATATGTATTTTAGTTAAAAATATATTAAAATAATATATATATTTTTTATTTTTTACACCAACACATTGAAATCATAAAAAATATCTAAAAATATAAATGCTCTTATTAATGGCATTTTTTATTTCGAGATAATAATTAGTATTTTTAGGATTTTGTTGAAACCAAATTAATAATCAATTCCAAAAAATAAAGAAGCTTAATATCAAATGCATTTTAAACCATTTACCCCTTGCTTTTTTTTTTTTTAATAGAATTCTTTTTTCAGTCGTTAAATAAGTGGAAATTGTGAAAATAAAAGGAGGGGCAGATTAGTCTTTAAAAAGAAATAGCCGTTAAATAAAAAATTTGAAAACCATAATACTCCAACAAGAAAATAAAATTATCAAGTACGAATGTCCCACGTCAGCATCACATCATCACAAGCGTTCCCTCCCTCCGTCCCTCTCTCGTCCATGCTAATAACATTTCTTCTTCTCTTCTCAAATAACAGCAAAATAAATTCACATTAGAGCAAAAAAAAAAAAAAACTAAAAATTAGGGTTTTGCTTTCAGTTTCAGATCTGAATCACAAATTTCTATTTCACATGGTAGATCTCTCTCGTCTCGATTAAGAACTTCGTCTTGTAAGTTCGTAAACAAATTGAATTTCACTGGAATAATTGGGAATCAAATTACGTTTCATGTTCTGTTTTGGATTCGGATTCTATCCTCCTTGTAAGTTCTGCTTCTCTAAAAAATTAATTAATTTAGTAATTTTTGTTTTAATTTGTTTCTGCATTGCTAATTTTGTTTTGCTTTTAATTTGTGTGTGAAGCGGTGGTGATAAATAGATCTTGAAAATTGGCTCCACAGAGGCGATCACAGCGCCACATGGGCGGCAAGATGCAGCAAACGAATGCTTCTGCTGCTTCCACCGCACTCTATGATCATGCCGCCGCCGGTGGTTCCTTGGGCCCCTCTGCTGATGCTGGTGATGCGGTCATGGCTAGATGGCTTCAGTCTGCGGGCTTGCAGCATCTGGCCTCTCCCTTGGCTTCTACTGGTATCGATCATCGCCTCCTTCCTAATATTTTAATGCAGGTATAAAAAGGAAACTTGATTCACTCTTAATTCGCGTTCCTTGTAAGTTGATGGCGGTTATTTGTATTGCCGTGTGTACTGATTATGATATTTGAGGGAAAGGAATATACATAATTTGTTGTGTTTATGGGTTTTGGTGCCAAGAAGTCACATTTGGAGTGCGGACTTGTCGTATTTTCCAGCTCATTTTTTTTCTTCATATACTGGATCAAGTTCTTGATACACAGTTGTTGTTCAATCTTCTTTATGTCGAGTTTTCTACCTATGAAATTCATGCTTGTTGTCCTTGGTTTTCGAGTATCAGAATAAGTAATCAAATCCAGTTTGTTGCATGTGCTTGGATGGATTTGTGGTTGTGCTTGGATCTGAGTCGGATGGTTTATTTTATGTATTTGTTAAAGGGTTATGGAGCACAATCTGCTGAAGAGAAACAGAGGCTTTTCAAGCTTATGAGAAACCTCAATTTTAATGGAGAGTCTGTTTCTGAGCCTTACATCCCATCTGCCCAAACTTCAGCTGGTGTTTCTGCCTCAGATGGCTTTTATTCTCCTGACTTTAGGGGGGATTTTGGAGCTGGCCTTTTGGATCTTCATGCTATGGATGATACAGAACTTCTATCTGAGGTACCGCATCTAACTTGGTGGGAAGAATTTATGTATACAGCTTTCATGGGTCCCAACCTTAAAATGAGCAACCAGTAAAAGTAATGTACTCATCTTAGTTCCTTGCACCAAATTGTTTACTTACACTAGATGATAGGTGGTATTTTTATTTGCTTCTCCCTCTTCAACGTGTCAGTGATGTGAAACTTTGTTCACATTCAAGTATGAAGAACATGAGGAAAAATAGCTGTCTATTTGATGATGCTCTTTAAGATAGTGATATTGCCTTTCGATTTTGAACCATTCCACAGTCCCTCTTCTGTCCAATAGTGGGCCTATCTCTTTTTTTTTTCCCCTTTTCTCTCAAGGGGAAGCTGGTAGTAACTGACTCAATTTAACTGGAAGTAGGTAGTAGTTGCTGACTCTGGAATTGGATTCAGGAGTTTAGAATCACTCATTGAGGCTATGGAATTCTGATAAGGCCTTGTTTCTCTTTGATGGATTTTTCCTTAGCCATTTTTCCTGCGCTGTTTATCACTTCATTCATGCTAATATATTCGTTGGAATGTTCAGTATTGTCTTTTCTCTCTCTCTCGTTGTTTTCTTGATACTGGGAGGATACTGCCCCTCATTCCTTTTTATTATTGTTTTTGTAACGTTTTCAGCATGTCATCTCAGAACCATTTGATCCATCACCATTGATGCCTGGTGTTTCAAAAGGATTTGAAAATGACTTCAATTTGACTAGTAGCAGACAGCAAGGAGAGCAAACTGATGCAGATTTGTCAGTTCCATCCCCCACTAATGAAAAGGAGAACAGCACAAAGGAAAATAATGCGGCAAAGATTAAAGTTGTGGTAAGTTGATTTGTAGGATTGTAAGTCTGCGTGTTCTTCTATGTGTTCATTTGAATGCCTGCATGCAGAAATGTGGTTGAGTTGTGAGCACGTGATTTTGATGTGAAAACTTATCATTTTTGTTGGGTGAAGAATTGCATCATTGCTGATGATATATACATAATTTGCTAGTTTTGGTGAATTTACTGCTATATCTTCCAAGCTCAACTCTCAGATTCTTCTAGTATTTTGTCCTAACTTAGCGTACGTGTCTTGCTATTTGTAGTATTTAGGAGAAGCTATCTTAGATGCCTTGTTTGTTACTCAACTAAACTAAGTCAATCCCACACCTGTGGGTTTTTAAGTAGAAATGTTGGTGCCATGTGCAATAGTGCTTTTATTTTCTCTTCCTAGATAGTATTTGCAGGATCACAGTATACTAGGTTACTTGACAGACCAGGCAAACATTCTTTAATTTTTTTTTGGTTTCTAACATTCTGAATCCTTTCTCTTCAGCCTTGGTGAATACCAGCATACGGATGATATCCTGTTTGTCATTTGCTTTATTCACAAGCACACAAGGAAAAGTTTCCTGGAAATCTTTTAATAATATTTGTGCCATAGGTACGTAAAAGACCACTAAACAAGAAGGAGCTTGCTAGGAAGGAGGACGACATTGTAACGGTGAATGACAATGCTTTAACTGTCCATGAACCCAGGCTAAAGGTTTGTTTCCTTAATGTTGTAAAAAAGTCTTACAGTATTTCGTAAGATTTTTTATATGCAGGTTGGAATTTTTTACTGAAGTTGTCCTGGTATTCTGTTCTCTTCCTCTTCATTTTTCATTTTCAGAGGTCTGATGTTTCTTTCTGATATGTTAGGTGGACTTGACTGCATATATTGAGAAGCACGAGTTCTGTTTTGATGCTGTTCTGGATGAGCGTGTCACCAATGACGAGGTAATGTTTTGCATGTGGGGATAAAAGTTGAAATGTAGCAACCACTATGAAATCATGCTTGGTTTTAGTCACAAGGAAGTGTAAATCGGGGATAAAAGTTGAAATGTAGCAACCACTCTGAAATCATGCATGGTTTTAGTGACAAGGATCTTTAATAATTTTTGCTATTATTTTATTTACGAGAATGTGTGAATCATGGGAGTTTTTAAATGAGCTATTTATTTTATACCTGTATTCAGCTCTTATGACATTTTTTGCTCCAATCCAAATCATCTTTCTGCATGTTATTATTGAAGCAGTGTCCCTTTGTAGTTGCTAATTGATTAGCTCAAAGAAATGATTGCTTCCCTTGATGAAACAGGTATATCGGGTTACTGTGGAACCAATTATTCCCACCATTTTTCAGCGAACAAAAGCCACATGTTTTGCATATGGTCAGACAGGTAGAAATTCTGTCTTATGGTTCTTGCAACAGATGCTTGCTATATATGTTTTTCCCATCATGTCCATTTTTTTTTGTCATGGCTACATTTTCACATATAAAATGTCCCAGTTTAATGTTTTGGATCTATGTTTCCATGTTTCCTGGAAGAAAAAAAAACTAGATTTTCCCTGCTGCACTTGCTCTTGTTTTCATCTCCTGCATATTTATTTTGGTTTCCTTTGAGGTGAAATGTGCATGGTGGGACAATCCATTTCTTATTTCTACTTTGAAGTTTTCTTTTCACAGATGCTGCCTCTTCTGAAGCTAAGTTAAGCTCAAACTGTTGTGGATAACTGAAATCCTGACACTGCTTTTATTTCAGGTAGTGGTAAGACATTCACAATGCAGCCCCTGCCTCTTAGAGCTGCTGAAGATCTTGTTAGATTGTTGCATCAGCCAGTTTATCGTAATCAGAGATTCAAATTGTGGCTTAGCTTCTTTGAAATTTATGGTGGAAAACTCTTTGATCTTCTCAGTGAAAGAAAGTTAGTATTTCCCTGTTTCTTGTTGGTTTATTTCATTTGTCTTCTCACAAGTCGTGTCTTCAGAACTTTGTATCAATTAGATTCAATTTGTAATGGGGTAAAGATGACTATGAAATCTCTGCTGATATTATTCCTCACATGCACCATGTGTTCCTTGGGTGCTTGCTATTGTGACTTGAAGTCACCCTTTTATGAGTTCATCTGATGTGGTTGTGGCATAAGAAGTAATAAAAAGGACATTTTTTTTGACAATCATTCTATAAGATTCATTTTCTGTGTATTTTCACTTTTCACTTTTTAATTTTGGCTACGTTAGCAACTTAATTTAATGGAAGTAACCATAGAAGATGCATTGTCCCTTGTCAACCATGCATTATCTTTGCTGTATGTTTTCTTCAGAATAATTTTTATGTGTTTATTCATGTATCTAAAAGTCTTAAGCTGTGAATGGTTAATGAGTTCAACCACACATGCTGAATGACATTATTCTTCTCAATTAGGAAACTTTGTATGAGAGAAGATGGTAGGCAACAAGTTTGCATTGTTGGACTGCAAGAATTTGAAGTTTCTGATGTACAAATTGTTAAGGAATTTATTGAGAAGGGGAATGCTGCCAGAAGTACAGGATCTACTGGTGCCAATGAGGAATCTTCAAGGTCACATGCTATTTTACAACTTGCTGTTAAGAAGCACAGTGAAGTAAAAGACTCCAGGCGGAACAGTGATGTGAATGACTATAGAAGTGGTAAAGTTGTTGGGAAAATTTCATTTATTGATCTTGCTGGTAGTGAACGAGGTGCAGACACCACTGACAATGACCGGCAAACAAGGTATCCTTATCTGCACTACACTTCTATTTCTTCTTTTGTTCTAACTGCAAGTTTGTCACTATAGTTTTTGACAATTACTTAGAGTTTTTAAGAATCTGTTTATTGGATTCCATGCTGATCAAATATGATCAGGTGATTATTTTATAAACAACACCGAGGCCTCTTTTTGGTGCACCACTAGTGTGCCAATAGGGTGGGTTTCCTCTGAATTCTTCTCTGTCCAGCTTGGTCTGTCTAAAGATTTTGGGAACGGAAAAATACGAGTTTCTGTGGAAGAGATGCTAAACACTCATTTGTTATGACTTGTTTGGTAAAGTTAATGTGGGGAAGAACCTAAAGGATTTAAAAGTAAATTCATAAGAAATCAATAAAAATTTCTAAATTTTCTAGAATGAATATTAATAAAGACCTTCCCATTCTTTCTGCCCCTCTATAAGTGTTTAACTATTAAATGGATTTGGCTTTTGTGATGAAAACTGGTAGCTCTAGCTGTTGCAATCAAGTTGCCTCTTTGGCATTGCCTGGTAAATTGGGCTCATCAATCAGCTGAGTATCGTTTACACTTGCTTAGAACTCATTGAGCTTGAGATGGAGAAGCAACTTTTCTTCTAATTAAGGTGCTGGACTTTAGATTGTATTATCTAGTAGTTTTAGAAGAGCCAGGTCTTGTTATTTTTTTGGTATCTTGATCCATTTGAATGTTGATGTGAGCATTCTGTTTGCTGTGGGGTTATTTAAAGATTTCATAAGAGATCCACCTTGGGACTTCAAAATCTTTTGCATATCTTTTTTTCAGTTCCTGGTACCAAAACTAGCAATATAAGTTCTGTTCCTATTGATTCACCAAAACTATCTTGATCTATTTTAATGTTGATGGGTGAGCATTCTATTTGCTGTGGGGTTATTTAAAGATTTCATAAGAGATCCACCTTAAGAATTCCAAATCTTGTGCATGCTTTTTTTTTTTTTTTCCCATTCATGGCCCCAAAACTAGCAATGTCAGTTCTGTACCTATGGATTCATTCTCCAGATGCTACCTTAAACTTCATAAACTAGATTGGGATTGTCATCATGCATGATGTCCATCCTTGTGGTGACTGATGATGGATATCTTTTACTCATTGCAAAAAGTTATCTTGCCTGATTTGGCAGTTAAACAATCACTAGGTCTTTGAATTAGTTGTTGCAAGGCAAGCTTGGTTTTGCACTTCTTGATGCACCTTTTGGTTCTTTGCAGGATTGAAGGTGCAGAAATCAACAAGAGCCTTTTGGCTCTTAAGGAGTGCATTCGTGCTTTGGACAATGACCAGATCCATATACCATTCCGTGGGAGCAAACTCACAGAAGTACTCCGTGATTCCTTTGTGGGCAACTCTAGGACAGTTATGGTCTCTTGCATTTCCCCAAATGCTGGCTCATGTGAACATACACTCAATACATTGAGATATGCGGATAGGTAAGTGTGATCCTATTGCCTCAACTGAACATAGTTGCAGTGGTCTCTTGTCTTCTCCTTGATGATAAAGCATGCTTATTTAAATGAACAGGGTTAAAAGTCTTTCTAAAAGCGGAAATGCAAGAAAGGATCAGGCTGTAAGTTCATTACCGCCAACTAACAAGGATGCTTCCTCTACATCATCACTGCCAGTCTCCGTTGATGTTGATGATGTTTATGAGCAACAAGAGGTCAGGGTGCCAGATATGGGTAGAAGGGTTGTAGAGAAAGAAACTCCATCTTACAATCCTACTGTTGATTATGATAAACAGCCCTCAGGTTTTTCCTTAAATGAACGAGAAGAAAATGGGTTGAGTTCTGGCATAGCAGACAGGGAGAGGTTCGAAAGTAATAGTTCCTATGGTGGTCTGGCAAGTCAAAAAGTCAATTCATCATACACCCAGCACTCAGCTGATACAGAAGAGAAAGTGCCGAAGGTGTCTCCACCTCGCAGAAAAATATCCAGGGAGGAAAAGTCAGAAAAATTTGGAAACTGGTTCAAAAAAGATGGCAGTGGATCTGATCTCCCCACTGCAATCCCAAAGCAGCAGAGTACAGGAAACTATAGTGCAAGTAACACTGGATCACGACAGTACAAACCGGATCCTCCTGTTGGGAATATAAATGCAATACTTGAGGTTGGTAGCATATTTGGTATTTATACTAATTTTGTGGTGTCTATTTGAAAGTTTGTAATGCCCTCAGTTGACCATTTTATCGGTATTTTTTAGGAAGAAGAGGCCCTAATCGCTGCGCATAGAAAAGAAATTGAGGATACAATGGAGATTGTTCGTGAAGTAAGTGAATGCCAATCCTCTTCCCTTGCTCAAATTCTGAAACATGTTTTAAGCTGCTTTGTGATAACTCGGGTGTTTCTTTCTTCATTCTCTTTTCTTTTTTGAGCTCGGGGTGGGGGTTCAATTTGGCATTGAAGATGCATGCAGTGTTTGTCGACGTGGTCGAAACTGAAAACTTCTTCTTCTTGTTTTTTGAAATTAATTTTTTTATATTTTCAAATTATTTTGATGTGATGTTAAAAATAATTTTTAAAAAAATTTAAAAATATTATTTTAATATATTTATAAGCCAAAAACACTTTAAACCACAGCTACTAAAAATATTATTTTAATATATTTATAAACCAAAAACACTTTAAACCACAGCTACTGCCATTACACATCCGTGTAATCCTTAAGTTTTAATTGCATGGTTACCATCCGTGTGCTCATGTTGTGTGGCATTGGGTACACAGGAAATGAAACTGTTGGCAGAAGTTGACCAACCAGGCAGTCTCATTGACAACTATGTAACCCAGTTGAACTTCGTGCTCTCACGCAAGGCAGCTGGCCTGGTTAGCCTCCAAGCACGCCTCGCTCGGTTCCAGCATCGACTAAGAGAACAAGAGATACTTAATCGGAAGAGAGTCCCTCGTTAATGCTGCACTTTCTTTACCTGCCAAACTTAAGGCTGTCTTGTAATTCCAAATCTCTTGTATTTCACTACTACAATATGATTTTGTCCTTGTTGATTCGATATAATCAGCTCCCAGAAATGGAAATTTAATTTCAATTACCTGCGTATAATCCCCTCGCATAAACCCAATTTTAATTCTTGCAGTCAGCTGGCCAGGAAAAGTGTTTGGTTTTTGTCATGATCTGATGTGGCAACTCGACTGCCTTCAACAGCCAGGCTTCCAACTGTTGTGGTGGAGCGGGATTCACGTTAAAGGTAACTGGAACATGATTATTAATGGAATTAAGAAAGGAGAAAAAAAAACCTGAAATAGAAAAATTTCTTGTTCTCCTGCAATTACTCTTCTTCCTATTCCACTATATGCTTTTAAGCGTTTACAAGAAAAGAAACCTCGGAGCAATATGTGAAACATCAGAAGTCTCAGATCATGCGTTAACTGAGGGAATTTACACGCCCACACACCCAGAACAGCAAAAGAATACCCAGTAACTACAGGCAATCACTGCCTGTTATGTACGCAAAGAAACCAAATAGAGCAAGGTAGCAAAACCAGGAAAGTGACCAGTTTTCCCAAAAGAACACAGAAGCCAAAAAGCCTGACCATGCATCTCTTCCCCCCCAAAGCAGGACTTCTATCATTACAATTATGAACCCACCAAGGGATGGCTACAATAACTACTAGGCTGAATGAATCAAACGGGTAGAGTAAATAACCAGCCACAGGTCCTGCCTTGTTCAGTGTCAACATTGGTTTGCATCATTGCACAAGGAATAATCCTTTAACCCCTCAAGCCAACAGGGCAACCTTGAACTGCTTGCCTTGCTTTGCTACCACATTGACACCTGGACGGAGGCCCAAGGACACCCTCTATTCACAAGCAAGGCAGATCTGCTGCCTGCAGAATCACTAATACAAAATAATGGATATTGAGTAGCACGTTTACACTTTCAATCAGTCAGCTTTCAGTCTCAGAATTTCCTTGGCTGTCCTCAACCGAAAATAGGGCATGTGCTCCTGCAAAACAGAGATATACAGATTTGAGTTCACAGTTGACAACGATTACTGGTTTCCTACATAGTATAACAAGATCTGTTTCCCGGCTGGTTCATTTTTTAGAATTACAAAGAAAAAGGTTTTATTGTACCCAAGGGAGAGAAAAAAAAAGAAATGAATGAGGTTTATCTTGTTTTTGCAATCTGAACCATTCCCTTGAAAAAGGATCCCCTCTTGGCACGTCAACCAGTTGGTTCATTGGCTTGAAAACTTGAAGAAAACATGAAATGATATTCACCACAATGGGGGCCACCAGACAAATAGAGGCCATTGCTTATCTATGACAGGTAGGTGGGCTTTCAAAATTCCATATTTTTAAGCTTCAACAAATGCAGGTCAATGACTATAAATTAGAGACCTAAGCAAATCTTTCGATACAGAAGAAATACATCAGCACTTTCAAAAGCATAATCACCTTACCTGGCCAAAACACAGTCCTACACCTCTGCTAGAAAAATCAGCATATTTGATCATAAACACACCACAGTCATACCTGCTTATATGGAAACATGTTAATACTAGAAATAGTTGATAGTAAAAGCTTATTGTGGATTAAGGTATTCAGCAGTGTACATGAAGGAAATATACTAGTTCGTTGAGGAAACTCTTAAAAACTAGAGGCCATTGCTTATCTATGACAGGTAGGTGGGCTTTCAAAATTCCATATTTTTAAGCTTCAACAAATGCAGGTCAATGACTATAAATTAGAGACCTAAGCAAATCTTTCGATACAGAAGAAATACATCAGCACTTTCAAAAGCATAATCACCTTACCTGGCCAAAACACAGTCCTACACCTCTGCTAGAAAAATCAGCATATTTGATCATAAACACACCACAGTCATACCTGCTTATATGGAAACATGTTAATACTAGAAATAGTTGATAGTAAAAGCTTATTGTGGATTAAGGTATTCAGCAGAATTGAATTGGGAGAAGCCATGGGAGCAGGTTGAAGCCACACATGCAGTGTACATGAAGAAAATACACTAGTTCGTTGAGGAAACTCTTAAAAACAGTTTCATCGTAGAAAAGAATAGATGAAGATACTAAGGGACTTAGACACCTCAGCAGTGAAGCATCAAAAAGTAGCCCCAGTGTAAATTTGCTGCGTGGTTTCTTCAAAACAGCTACAGCATAGACAGGAACAAAACTACTGAAACTCAGACTAAGTGAAGCAGTAAATTGAGATTCTTTTATCAACTGATCCATCATGTTCTAAATACTGGGGAAGCATTCACTATACACATGCCTATTTGTTTCCTTGATTCTATACTAACAATGAATATGATTCAGGACTAAGAAACCACATCCTAGAACTTAACAGTACATCACATCCTAAAATTTTAAATCATATGACATTAGATAAGAGAAAGTGTAGCATTTAAGACAGGTGGAGAAAGAAAGAGAACAATACGTTGCATCCATCTTCAGGCATGTTAAGTTTATTCTGACTGCTACAGACCAATTTTTCAGGAAGATAACTCACTGACAAGTAGAATCACGACTGTAGAGCTGATTCTAAACGTAAAGCCAGGGAGGAGACCATGATCAAGGAACATTTTCCAGAGATTTCTTTCATTTATTCATACAATATCACAACAGCCCACAAAAAATTTTAGTCCACGGGATCATGATAGAACTGAATAGTGAAGGCCAGTCCATTAAGCTAACCCTGATTATTTTGCCTCTGAGCCTTAGTTCAGTTAAGTTGTATTTCTTTTATGATTCATTCTTTGTTGTATAAGCTATGCTTCTATAACAAGGTACTTCTTTTAGATCCTCTAACAAGCTTCAGAAGACGTGGTAATTTAAAAGAGAAATCATTTTTTCTTTATAACTGATAATGGAGAAAATATCTTGCACTTGATTCCAAAAGAAGAATACTACAAAAAAAGAATACACACCCGTTCTGCTGTTCAGGAAGGTCTTCAACAAATTCACGCTCCCAATTACTTACGTCAATGTCTTTCTTACTCTTGTCTTTCACTTCTTCAGCATAGTATTTAGCCTGGACACATCAATTAAAAACATCAGCCAAGAATTGAAGAAGTTGTGAGTAAATATCATAGTTCAGCATTTTCCCACATATTTTTCATTTCCCCCTCCTTTTCAGTTTTGCAACTGCCAGAAATAAGCATAAAGATTTGGAGCCACTGAAGTGCTAGATCACAGATTCACAACGCAAATTTCCTGAATACAAGACAACCATCTTAACACTACAAAACCACAGCTGTTGCAGGGATAGAAGTTAAGATTTGCAACCTTAACTCCATAACATACATGAGCAAACCCACAATCCTTGATACAGTTACATTTTTTATAAATCCTTAATTTACAAACTTTATAAAGTAAAAAATCAAAGAAAAACCTTTTTGTTATCAACTGGACTTGAGAGTGTCCTTTTTGTCATCAACTAGACTTGAGAGAGTAAATTTCGCAAATAATTATACCAATTCCAAAACCTAAACAACTTTCAGAAGATCACTGAACCCTTTGTGAGATGATTTTATAGCATCAAAACATAGAAAGAATCATATGCATTGGTTAGTACTTCAAAAATAAAACCCCTCATCCCAACATTAGAAGCTGTCTATATAGTTGGATCAAGCAAGCATCAACTACGCACTTCGGGAAAATTGGAAAGGTATAAAGGGCACAGTCCATATCTTTCATTATGTAATCCAACCTTTTAAGCTTCAGGCTTCCAATATTAACAGTTAGGTCATGGGGACAGGCTTTGGTCAAAAACAGAAATGGCTGGATTCAATGGTCCATTAGCTTCTAAAGTAATCATTAGGACAATCAAACAAAGGAACTCTCAATGGAACCTTGTCACTTGAAAATTAGAGAGATTAATGCTTTAGCTATGATGCCCTTGGAACTAGTTAGGAATACATAGAAATC
Source organism: Populus euphratica (assembly GCF_000495115.2). NCBI lineage: Eukaryota > Viridiplantae > Streptophyta > Magnoliopsida > Malpighiales > Salicaceae > Populus > Populus euphratica. Next base: position 263,854 of record NW_011500176.1, on the reverse strand, counting down.
AAAACAAAACATACCAAACTTTCAAGAACTCTGATGTCCTTTCCTTTGAGTGAATCGAGATATTGGAACTTGTGATCCTTATTATTAATGATTGCCAAACACCAATGTATCTCTTGGTGAACAGGGACAAATATCTGAGCACAAGCAAAAAATGAGAATATGCGCAACTTACAGTGAACAAAAATAAGTAGTCAGAAAATGGAAAGGATTTGCATTGTTTTACTTTGTCACAGTCAATCAAGAAATATCCCAACTTTTTTTCCGTCGTCCATCTTTTGACAGCTCTATAATCAAAGCCACCCTTACCTCCACCTGTTAACTGGACATAAACATTTAGGATACCATTCAGAGCTTCAAAAAAAAAAAAAAAAA
>NW_011500176.1:252911-263139 GCF_000495115.2 Populus euphratica | reverse complement strand
TTAATGAACCATTCAACTTCAAACTACAAAAAGTGGGAACACATTGCTAACTAGAACTATAGAAAAAACTATAATCCAAAAACATCACCTCGTCATTCAACCATGTTCCTGGTGCAAGGCAGCGCAAAGTTTCTCCAGTAATATCAATATTGGAATTATCGTGACTGACCAAGACCCTCCTCCTGAAGGAATGAACAAGATAATGTTATAACAGCAATATCAACAACTCAAACATCAAAAGGAAATATAGATCAAATATACCTATTGTTGGGAAAAAATGCTCGCTTAACCTCGGCTTCTTCCTCAGGTGTGAGAGGGATAAAAGGCTCACGAGGTATCTCCTGAAAGTATAACACACTTTTAATAGGATAAAACAAGAATAAACATCCTTCCAAATCATTTTTTCCCAGTAGAACAACACTCCATTGGCCAAAAACAATAAAAACTTTTAGGCATAATAAGAAGGGTACTTCTTCCGTTGCCAAAAAAGGCAGATTCTACTCAACTTCGCAAACAAGAAAATGTATGAAGACCTGACACTCAAGTTCAATAAAACAAAGAGAACAGCTCACCTCTACAGGTTCCTTCTTCACAGGCCGCAAGGCCTTAAGCGAACCCCACCTTTTCTCATTGTACTCAATCTCAAATTCCAAAGATGTCAACTTCCTGTTCCTCCTCTCTGTATTCTTCAACAACTTCTTGTAAGCCTCAACACCCAAAACTTCAACTTCATTATTCAATGCCAATGAACCCAGCATCTTCCCTGCATCCTCCACCCCTAAATCCCCATCAATAGTAACCACTGATCTCTCCTCCAAAATCTTAACATCCCCACTTCCCAACCTCTGGTCCAAAACCGTGGACCCTCCCTCTATTCCATCCTCTTCAATGACCTCGACTTCTTCAATACTAGAATCCTCAGACACAAGTTCTTGCTCAATCTTCTCACTCTCATTATCAACATCAACCACTTCTTTCTCTTTAACCAAATACCTAATCGCACCAAACGCGCTTTGTTTCGCATGACCCAACTTTTTACTCAAAAACTTCCACATTAAATCGCCACCACCACTACCAAAAGTTCTCTTCTTTTCACTAAAATCACCACTTCTATTCTTTGACAAGCCAAATTTCTGAGGTCTACAAGGGGCGTGGACCTCTCGGCGAAACTTTGTAGCTGATTCTGGGTACCTAGAGATTCTAGAGGCAATACTGTTAGAGGAACCTAGGGTTTGGTTGTTGTATTCAGGAGTTTGATACAAAGTAGAGAATCTGGGCTTTTTAGATATGTGAAAATCTGGAGAATTTGAAAATAGGTTGTCGTTGGTATATCGGTGGTCTCTTTTGTGGTTACTACTACTTGCTAGAGCACCCATTCTTTGAGAAATCTTAAACCCATCTACAGAACAAGAATTCCCGACAAAATTAGGGTTTTGCAGCGAAGATTTGAATCGGGGGGTTTTAGAAAATTGAAAGGAAAAATAAAGTTCGGATCTTTTTGAAATTTGAGAGGGCTGATAGGAAATGTTTGATAGGGCGATTGTGATAGTGATTGTGATTTGAGACGGGGGTGGTTGTCACATTTTATTTTTGTTTCGCGGCACAGAAGACGACCTTGACCTTCTGGCAGGGTTTTCATGTTGTTTAAACTGTTGAGCTTATGATTATTTTCAAATTTTGATTAGGTTTGATTTTGCTTTTATTAAAAACGAATAGCTCCGATTTGAATTAACGAGATTTTAGGGGTTTTTTTTCTTTTTAAATTAAATTTTAATTAATCTTTATTTGGTCCGGAATCCCAAACACAACCTGTAATTTTTTTTTTTGTTAAAATAACATTTTTGAAAAATAAACTATGTTTTTATTAAAAACAATTTAGGAAAAAAATTATTCCATTCCCGCTCAAAATTGCTGCCTAATTAACCAGAAACCCAGCCAAAATAATATTTGGTTGCCCTCTCTTTCGTGACTTGCTATGGTTACTTCAAATCATTTACAAATTATTAAATACTTTTATTAATTATATTGCAATACTTATCTTACGAATCATTTACAAATTATTATTATTAATTATATTGCAATACTTATCTTACTACCAAGTAATTTGAAAATAATCTTGTATTAATACTAATTATTGATATCATTATATAATTATGATTCAATAAGTGATTTGTTTACTTTCAAAAATAAGTTCCATTACCAAAAAAAAAAAAAAGATTATAAATTATTAAAAAAGATAATTTAACTAATATTTTTAATTATAACTAATTAAGTATGATTTCAATAAAAAAAGTTATTACCCTTAAAAAAAAAGATATATATATATATATATATATATTTTTTTTTTTTCCTGGTACAAAGGAAATAAAGAAACAGAGCCAAGGAACTCTAGAAAAGCTAGGACTCATGGAGCCCGCAGGCAACAATGGCTCCTTTCCTGGCGGAGGAGAATCCCAAATCCTACAGTCACAAGACTCTTTCGCAGCCAGCTTCGCCATGAAATCTGCACACGCATTGCCTTCTTTGTAGAAATGATAAACGTTGACCTCCTAATTCTTAGCCAGGAGGCTTTTTTTTTTTTTTTTTAGTAACGAAGAAAGAAGACTAAAGAGCTATAGGGAAGCTAATTCCCACGAGATATCTGCTAGAAGAAGCTGTTGCAAGCCTTGAGTATTTGAAACAGATGACCCTGGTCTGAATCCACTAGCTAAATAATCCAGTCAACAATTTTCCCACTAAGAAAATTAGTTGCTCTGATGAAACCAAGTTCCTGCCAAACCTCCTAAGCCCTTCTGCAGTCCCCAATACAATGCCAAGTATCCTCAGCAGCAAGTTGGCAGCGGGGACATGCCTGATTGTCCGTTAACCTCCTCCTAAATCGAAGTGTGTTTGTTGGTAAACAGCCATGGAAGACGAGCCAAATTAAGTGCTTGACCTTTTCTATAGCCTTAAGCTTCACTAACCAACGCTATTTCCCCGTATCCTCCTCCATATGTCTAGATCTATTTAGAAGCCATGTATACCCAAGATGAGGAGTATAAAGTGCCAGCAATTGAATTTTCCCAGACCACACAGTCCTTTAGATCTTGCTCTACACGAATTGGGATAACTAAGATTCCAAAATGAATGTCACTAGAAATTATCTTAGATAGTGACTCCAAGTTCCATTTCCCATCAACCCCAATATCCTTCACCAATATATCTATCTCACCAATATTCACTACAGGAAGAATCAACGCTAAGCTCCCAAACTCCAGCCATTTATCATACCAGATCGACACATCTCCAGTACCAAGCCTTATTATGAATCCCTCCCTCAAATGTTTAAGAGCCCGAATGATGGATTTCCAGCTGTAAGAACTGGAATTAGAATAGTTCTGAAGCTGAACCAACAACTTATTCTTCATATATTTCTTGGGTAGCATTCGCACCCATAATTTACCAGGGCTATTCAGGAGATGCCATATCAATTTTCCTAGCAGAGATATGTTTCTAAACCTTGTTTCCCTCACACCCAAACCCCCATTGATGCGAGGACGAGTCACCATATTCTAATTAATCAAATTCCAACTCCTTCCCGTCTCTTGGTTACCCCAAATAAATTGCCTGACAATTTTATCAATTTGCATGCATGTAGCATTGGGCACCCACATGTTCTACATAGGGTAAATAGACATAGTTGTTAGGACAGATTTTGCTAGAGTAACTCTTCCTGCTGTGTTCAACAATTTACCCTTCCAATCAGCTAACCTTCCTTTAATTTTATCGATGATAAAATTAAAATGAGTCATTTTAACTCTACCTTGAATAAAGGAAAATCCCAAATATTTTCTTAGATCCCCTGCAACCTTGATTGAAGGTAATCAAGAACACTTTTCCTTCTTGCCCATGCTAACAGTCATAGATCCCATGATCCTCGACTTATCAAGGTTAGCTTTGAGGCATGAAGCACTGCAGAAGTCAGTTACCACTTTATTGATAAGTCAGACCTGAAAACATTGTGCTGAATTAAAGAGGAGAATATCATCAGCAAAAAGGAGGTGAGAAATCCTTGGCCCTCCTTTAGATACTTGCAATGGTTTTCATTGTCTCTAATTAATATTTTTAGCAATTATACAAGATGGTTCTTCGATGTAGATAACGAACAGATAAGGCTACATTAGATCTCCCTGCCTTAAACCACGAGTAGAAACAAACTAAGAAGTTTAGACCCATTCCAGAGCAAAGTTAAAGAGGAAGAATTAACACAGCACATAATCAACTTCACAATATTCTTTGGAAAGCCGAAATCCTCTGGAGTCTTCTAAAGAAAATCCCATCCCACTCTGTCATAAGCCTTCTCCAAATCAAGCTTCACTGTCAATGAACCCTTTTTGCTCTTCGAATGGTTCGTATAATGCATGATTTCTTGAGCTATCAGAGAATTTTCTGCTGTGCCCCAACCAAGAACAAAACTTCCTTGAAGAGGTCCAATAATGGAATCCAGCAAATGCCTTATTCTGTTCACTAACACCTGTGTAATAATCTTATAAATTACATTATAAAGACTAGTAGGTTAGAACTGCTTTATAGAGGTGGGATTATCCACTTTAGAAATCAGAACTACTAGAGTTTCAGCCAGTTTCCTATGAAAAGAAACATGAACAAAAACCTCTCGAACCATATTCCACACATCCTTCCCAACAATATGCCAATATTTTTTAAAGAAAAAAGCTTAAAAACCATAAGTACCTGGAGCCTTAAAAAAACCCATCTGCTTGAAGGCTGTATAAACCTCCTTATTTGACACTAAACGAACAAGACCAGCCTTCCCCTTGTCTGAGATCATAGGAAGAGCATCCAGCCCCAAATCAACGTTCCTAATTGGGCACATTTGACAAAAGAGATCTTTGAAATAGTGCAGGGCTTCTCCTTGAAATGTTTTATCCTCTGCACACCAATTTTCATTTTGGAGAAATAGGCCGTGGATTCTATTTCGTTTCCATCTCGCCATTGTCAGAGTGTGAAAGATCTTAGTGTTCCCATCACCACACTGAACCTATTTTTCTCTAGATTTTTGGTACAAGAAAAGCTCCTTTTGCTCTAGCACCATATTATACTTTTTCCATTGACGCTTTTCTAACATGGCCAAAGAATCAGTAGGTTGCTCATTTAGACAATTCTGTACTCCAACAATGCAAGCCAAAATTCTCATTTTGTTCTTGAAGATATTGCCAAAAGTAAATTTATTGAAGATGATGGAGCCATGTCTAACAATATCTAACCCTTGTAAAACGTTGTTCTCATAAACACTCCAAGCTCCAGAAACCACCTCCTAATAATCCTTATGGGTGGACCAAGCAACTTCAAAATGGAAAGGCCGCTCTCTTTTAAACATCGGTAAACCACCGCATCATAGAAGGATAGGATGATGGTCAGAATGCAGCTTACATAAATTCTCTATAAATGCCTCAGGGAACTTATCCCGCCATTCCAGATCAACGAGGGCTCTTTCTAATTTTTTTGCTAGGTGCATCACTTTAAATGTGATGGTGCCAAGTAAACTTAAAGCCTTTTGCTTCTATGTCGGTGAGATTACAAGCAGATAAAACTTCACTAAACTTCCCTGCTTTAACATGCGAAAACATTCCCCCACAGATTCTAAAGGTAGAAGGACTTCATTGAAGTCTCCAGTGAGCATCCAGGGGCCATTGACCATTGTTTTGATAAAAGTGAGTCGATCCCAGAGCTGATAATGCAAACTAGGAATGAGAGAAGCATAAAATAGAGACATGAACCAATATTGACTACCCACTTTAATCTCTATCGTGGCACATTGAGCCATGACATCTATTGTAGAAACAAAAAAAATTACCCCTTGATGTTAGCACCCAAATACCTCCAGCATTAGCTTCCACAATTACTGCAGGAAAATAGCCTAGCTGATTAGCTGGCCACTCTCCCAAGTTGAACATGAGTTTCCAATAACACGCAAATACTAGGATGATATTTCCAAATTAACTTTTTACAATGACTCTTGCTTGCGGCATTAACAACTCCACGTACATTCCAAGACCAAACAACAAAATCATCAAAACAATTCATTATAAGAAAAAGAAAAATTGAGAGGCAGACAAAACCTTCCCACCAAACTCACTATTGGTTAATCTCATTCCCTGACCCCAAGATCATCCTGGTATCACTTACTTTATCCCAAAGTTCAGTATGCAAGTATGAATTATTACTTGAGACTTCCAGGTTACTTCTCATATAAGCTGCATCTTGAAGTATCTTGCTAGGTTTATGAAAGGACATGCTATTGGCTTGGTTATGCTTAATGATGTTCTTATAAGAGTTTGCCAACATACTTTTCCCAAAAACAAAATCTTTATCCAAGGGGATAAACCCAGCTTCTTTTTCCCTTTGTCCTAAAAGGCACCCGTACGTAAGTTTTGTCCAACCCTACTAGGACCCTCTCCCTCTCTCTTTCCTCTCATGTTTCCAGACAACGCAAGGGTTCTACTATCATTTTTTTTTCCTGTTTAACTGTCCCTCCTGGTCCCATAAGGTTGGTGGCTTAATCATGAATTTCCTCTTATTTCCTTGCTCTTTTATATTTTATATTGTCAAAAAACCATCTCACCTAACAGCTTAAGCAGTTAGGTAAGGTTTTAGAATATAATTTATATTATTCTCTAACACAACTTCTCAAGTGAAAATCCTTTGAGCTTGAAACTTGTATAGGTCTACATTACCATGTATTTAATTTTTATCAAATAAATAGAGATGATAATATTCGAACTCGTAACCGTTTGATTATTAAGGCTCTGATACCATATTAAAGAATTATCTCACCTAAAAATTTAAATTATTAAATAAGATTTTAAAATATAATTTATATTATTTTCTAACACGTGTTACCAGACACATACGCTGTTTGATAAGGGGCATCATCAACTTGCTTCTCCTTCCCAATATCTTCTGGGACGGTCATAACTTCGATACATATTACTTCCCTTGTCCTTAACAAACTTCTCAAATGAAAGTTTTTTGGGCTTGAAACTTGTATAGATCTACATTATCTTATACTTAATTTTTATCAAATAAATAGGGATGATGATATTCGAACTCGTGACTATTTGATCATTAAGGCTCTGATACCATATCAAAGAACTCTCTCACCTAAAAATAAAATTCGCTTATATTTATTTTGATACATATTACTTCCCTTGTCCTTAACAATCCTATATTTACCTTTCTTAGAATTCGCTTTCCTATTTCTCACAACCACTAACCAATCTCTGTGTAATGCATGAGGAGAAGATCGAGTGACCTGATTTGCTGGATCCACATTAGAGATTATTCTATTAGGGTGCCCTCTATCCTCCACCATGGTTGTAAGGTTTTTTTATTGCCGAAACCTTTCCATTATCATGTTCAGCATACCCTTATGACTGAATCTGTACATTATTATTACTTAAACAATTCCTTGCAACATGCCCATAACATCTACATGCACTAGAAATTATATGAAGGCCTTTATACTCCACGTTATGCTAGTGGTTATGAATCCACAATTCCTTACCACCGGTTTGTCCAACTCAACTTTAATGCATGTCCTAGCGAATTTACCCCTCGTGACATTCACTATATTTATGTCATCTTTGATTGGGGCAAGAGCTGAGCCTAGAGCAAGGAGAAAACCCTTGTCGTAGAACAAGACATTCAAATAAGGAATTCTAGCCCATACTAGAGTCCAATCGATTTTGGCTGTTGTAGATACAAAGGATGGAGACCATGTTCTAAAAGTTAAATAGTGATCAAAGATCATCTATGGTCCGTCTTTCATCACCTTCATCCTATCCATTTCCTGGTTGAATTTCACTATGAAAAATCCATAACCCACATCGATTATCTCAAATCCCGTGGCAAGGTGCCATACCTTTTTGACTATGATATTCTTTTCTAAGAGCTTAACTATCAGGGAATCACACCACGAGTAACACTTCTATGAAGACCTTGTCATCTAGATGAACCTTCAGAAGCAGCTGATTTTCATCTTTATATTCGATACGACACTAACTTCTCTCTTAGCAAATCAATTTTCTCATGTATAGATGGTGGTGGTTTCGTTCCCAACACCTTATCTCTAAACAATAACTACCCCTGAAAAGATGTTCCGCTGATGTTAAATGATTTAGCACCACCATCCAAGTTTGGTGGTTTATTAGAGATAGTTTCATGTCCATTTTGTGTTCCAGAGAGTTCTGCCTCCATCTCAAAATTTACCTAAAAAATCCATTTATAGCCAGGAGGCTTCTGATATCTAAGATAGTAACTTTATATCTATGAAAATCAATTTGGCAAATCAAGCGAATGGTGGCCTCCTGAGAATCTGAGTTTCACAAGACTCTTCTATAGCCTCGATCCCAAATCAGGAGAAGGCCATGTTTCAATGCTAGAAATTCAAGAAGTAAATTAGATCCCACACCTGCAAAAACTGTAAATCCCAACTAATAAGTTCTCTATACTGTGCGAATATGACTCTCTAGAGCCAAATCTACCAGTAGGGTTACCTAAAGAGCTATTATCTACATCTAGCTTAACGACACCTTCTTTTGGTCCCTGTCATGACACTGTAAAGGCTGAAGACTGCACCTTATCAATTTATTAGTAGTGCTCCCACATCTTGATTCCCAAAGACAATCATATTGCGTCTTCGCCAAATCCACTACATGGAAGCAAGGAACATTTATTGATTTCCTGTGGAAGTCATCAGAATAATCCAACATGTAGGATTGGCAGTATAGAAGCCTATCATATGAATGAATCTCAGCTCCTGCCAAATACTTTTAGCCATGCCGTGGTCTCTCAAAAAATAGAGTATGTGTTAATCTCTAGATTTACAAATATCACAAAGAGAGGTAAGTGCTAAATCTCTGTTGGACCTAAAAAAATTAGTTGGCAGCCTCATGTGGGAAATAAGCCAAATTATGGTTTTTAGTTTTTCAGAGGCCTTGAGTTTGGTTAACCAGTTCAATTTTGTATCTTGTTAAAGCACTCTCCTCCTCAAGATCAGCCAAGAATAAACCAGGTAGGGCTTATACATGCCTGCATGGAGCTGCTCCAGGCCATGTAATCCTCAATGTTAGCCATAAAAGGGATAAGAATCGCTGATACTTTCAGTTTCAAATCTTCAGAGGTATATGTAGATACACAACCTAGGTTCCAAGCACCACCATAATCCTGTTGAAGTAAACTCAATCTAGAAAGTTAAGGAAGACAACCACCAGTTGTCACCGTCTAATCATCAAGCCGTCAGCCACCGACCTCCAGCTACCAGCCGCTTTCACGTCGTCGGCCACAACCGTCTTCACACTTGAAGGTTGAATTTTCTTATTTTGAATTCGTGTATAAATAATTAGCCAAGTTTATATTATTATGTGCAGAGAGATTTGAGAGAAACACAGAGAAAAAGAGAGAGGGTGTGCATTGAAGCTTTTGTTTAATTCTTGTAAGCTTTTGTTCTTGAAATAAAGAGTGTGTTTTATCCCCTCTGAGTATTTCAAAACCACCACCAGTGGTTTCTCCCACCAACAATTGGTATCAGAGCCCCGTTCGTCAGAAAACAGAGGTATTTTTGTATATACTTGAATTTTCAAAGTTGTTAAAAACAAGTTTTGATCTTTCCATAGTGTAGAGCTCATCCATACGAACTCACTGGTGCAAAAATCAGCCTCATTGGAGCCTGCGGTAACCCACACGCGTCACTTAAAGATTCTGCACAGAAGCCCACGCGCGCTAGAGGTTGAAGACGATTAAGCCACACGCGTGCCATATCAAGGAGTCGAGTCGAGCCGCTAGGTCGACCTCGAAGCCGAGCCGTAGCTGCGCCGCACAGAGAAGTGAAGCCAAGCCGACATAATATTCCTTAGAATATTCTCGGTTCAACCCCAGCGAACCACCCAACGTACAGAATTGGTTTTTTGACCGGTGCACCCCACTTCTGACCCATTTTATACAAAGTCATACCGATTCCTTACTTTTTGGACCATTCCGGATCGATCTACAGTGTCCGTTTGACCAAATTCAACTCATAGAAGGAGATATAGTCATTCTAAGAGCAAAATGACTATAGAAAATACACAAACACTCATCCTGAAGCTGACCAAAGACAACTATGATAGTTGGTGCATCAGATTGAAGGCATTCCTTGGTTCACAAGAGTGTATAGACATTGTGCAATATG
>NW_011500176.1:252461-252776 GCF_000495115.2 Populus euphratica | reverse complement strand
GTCTGTAAAAAGCCATATTTGAGATCATTGTTTTCGCATAAATATAAAAAAAATATGGGAGGCTTTCCAACAAAAATACAAAGGTGCTGACAGAATCAAGAAGATTCGTCTGCAATTATTGCAAGGTGAATTTGAATTATTACAAATACAGAGGAGGTAGGACAACAAGCATTCACTTCTAGAGGAAGAGGAGGCGGTTATAATAACCATGACAAGAGAAATATTTAGTGTTATAATTATAATCAATTTGGGCATTATAGCACTGAATGTCAAAGGAAAGCTCCATTAGAGGTACGTGAGCATGCCAACTATGTC
>NW_011500176.1:241401-251045 GCF_000495115.2 Populus euphratica | reverse complement strand
ATGTTATCTTTGAAGAAGATAAAACTTGGCAATGGAATGATGACCAAGAAGCAGTTAAATGGATCAGCACTGATTTGATCCTTGAAGATGAAGAAGTACCAATAGTACTTGCAGAAGGTCTGATAGTACCAGAAGATGAGCCATAAAGTTCGGTACATAAATTTCTTGTATTCAACAGGAGAAACACACCAGAATCATCATCAACACCATCATTACCAGAACCATCATCAGCATCTGTATCAGAAGGACCAAGAAGGATGAGAAATCTAGAAGAGCTGTATAACGCCACTCAAGTTATGGAAGATACAACTCTATTTTTTTTTTAGATAGTGACCCACTTAGTTTTAATGAAACTATCACATAAAAGAAGTAGATAGAAGCAATGAATAAAGAAATACATGCCATTGAGAAGAATGATACCTGGAAGCTGACTTATCTACCAGAAAACAAGAAAGCAATAGGTGTCAAATGGGTCTATAAGACAAAGAAGAATGCAAAAGGAGAAGTGTACAAAACAAGATTAGTAGCAAAAGGCTACAAACAGAAAGAAGGCATTGACTATGGAGAAGTGTTTATTCCAGTAACCCAGCTAGAGACAATTAGACTGATGATCTCATTAGCAGCACAACATAGATGGAAGATCTATCAACTCGATGTGAAGTCAGTATTTCTGAATGGTTTCTTAGAAGAAGAGATCTATGTTGAACAACCACTTGGATACATTGATGCTGAAAATAAAGGCAAAGTATACAAGTTGAAGAAAGCCCTCTACGGTTTGAAGCAAGCTCCGCGTGCTTAGAATACCAGAATTGATAGGTATTTTCAAGATAATAGATTTGAAAAATGTTCATATGAACACGCAATTTATGTGAAGAAAGAAACAGATGACAACATATTATTTGTGTGCCTATATATTGACGACTTGATCTTCATCGGCAACAATACTACCATGTTCCAAGACTTCAAGAAAAGCATGATACATGGGTTTGAAATGACAGATATTGGTCTGATGACATATTTTCTTGGCTTAGAAGTGGTGCAGAAAGAAGAAGGGATTTTTGTATCCCAAAGCGGTTATGCCAAAGAAATTCTTAAAAGGTTCAAGATGGAAAGCTGCAATCCGGTATCAACTCCAGTTGAGAATGGAGTGGAATTGAGGAAAAGTAAAGTTGGAAATGTTGATCCAACTTACTTTAAAAGCTTGGTAGGAAGCTTAAGGTACTTGACATGTACCAGACCAGATATACTCTACGGAGTCAGACTGATTAGTAGATATATGGAGAAGCCAGACCAGTCTCATTTGAATGCAGCCAAGAGAATTCTTCGCTACATCAAAGGCACAATAAATGAAGGTATGTTTTATACCTCAAGTACAAATTTCAATCTTACTGGCTACTCGGATAGTGATTGGGGTAGAGATCTGGATGAAAGAAAAAGTACAACAGGGTTTGTATTTTTCGTGGGAGATACATCTTTCACATGGTCATCCAAAAAGCAATCAATTGTCACGTTATCAAGCTGTGAAGCTGAGTATGTTGCCGCAAACTCAGCTGTATGCCATTTAATATGGTTAAGGAATTTGCTGAAGTTTTTGGGATTACCTCAAGAAGTTCCTACAAAGATTTATATCGATAATCGATTAATTTAGAAGGCCAAGGAAGGCAACCACCAGCTGTTACCACCCAACCATCCAGCCGCCAGCCACCAGGCTCCAGCCACCAGCCACCAGCCACCAGCCACTAGCCGCTTTCACATCGCCAGCCACAGCCGCCTTCACACTTGGAAGTTGAATTTTCTTATTTTGAATTCATGTATAAATAGCTAACTGAGTTTATGTTATTATGTATGGAGAGATTTGAGAGAAACACAGAGATAAAGAGAGAAAGAGAGAGGGTGTGCATTAAAGCTTTTGTTTAATTCTTGTAAGCTTTTGTTCTTGAAATAAAGAGTGTGTTTTATCCCCTCTGAGTGTTTATTGTTTTAAAACCACCACCAGTGGTTTCTCCTACCAACAAATCCCACATATCCCACCACCATCCTTAAGTCAATTATCACACCATAAGGATAAATCCTCTTTGTCAATCCTCCAGATAAACCCCTCTTGAAGCTATCCTCTTTGCTAATCCTCCAAATAAACCCTTTCTGAAGCTGAACGAAGGCCTTCTGAATAGAAGTCCATGTGTTTGAACATTAAGATAAAGATGCTGACTATTCTGAAGGTACTTGTGCTTAAGGATTCTCACCCATAACTTGTTCGGTGACTGAAAAATTTGCCTAACCAATTTTCCTAGCAAATAGTTGTTTGAGAGCATGACATCTTTCATACCAAAACCATCATAACCATGCATGCACGTAATCATTGTTAGATCATCAGATGCTTTAGGGAAAATTCATGGTGCATCTGTAACATATTCCAATATTCATTCTGTTAGCCATTTGATTGAGTCTTCTAATATTATACCATCTTTTTAGAATGAGTTTGTTTGTATTTTACTAATTTATAATTACAGTGTATATCTATAAATGTAGAATTGAAAGGAAACTTACTTATGACATGAGAATTCACTTTCTTATTTCTGTATCAATTACTTCAATATCATTTTAATTAGTAGAATCAAAGTGATATTTTATAATATAAATATCTTTGTAAATGTTATCAAATTAATATAGAGAGTCCAAAATAAAAGAAGAGAAAGAAAGAACTATTTTCTTTTCTTTCAATAATGAAAACTTGCTTTTTCATATGATTTATATCCTTTATAGTGTGTGTGTGTGTAAGTAGAGGAAATACTTATTTTCTTTAGTAAATCCTCTAAATACTTGGACTAAACTCATTCCATAAAAGACTGGATCTATCTAATATATTATATTTCAGACTTGTATAAAAATTTCATACTTAATGAATAAACCACGCGATCTGAAACACACAGTGAAAGAAGCTCCAATATATAAACCTAATACAAGCCATAAATGAGACACCAACCTCATAATTAATTATCTTTTAAAATGTACTAATATACCCCAAAAATTTTTAGTTACACATGATTGAATATAATTCAATCTCTCAAGAATTTCATACTCAATCTATCCTTACAATTACAAGTATTTTAAATCACATCAACTTTATTCAAGTGATATGATCTCGGCCAATGAAAATAAGTAATATGTGTAGAATTAAATTACCTTTTCTTTACATTCATATCAATCAGATTTGAATTAACTCGCTTTTCTAAGAGTATTTCTTTAAGTTGAATTATTTCATGACTATGAGATATACTTTTAAAGTAGTGATCATTTATATATCACTTCTTCATACAGTCAAAAGTCATAAATGATAAGATTTTGAGATCTTATATATGATCTCTAAGACTCATATAATAAAGAAACAAGGATCCATTCTTTATTCTTGTAATGGTCGTTAACACATATAGTATAAATACATGTTATAGTGGAGCTTCCTCTTTTTTCCCCTCCTTAAAATAAAGAGTGCATGTCAATGCTCTTCTTGTTAGAGAAAATACACCATACAAGTCTTAGTCTTGTCGTAAAAAACATAGACTTTAAATTAAAAAATTTCATTTGCTTATTGTCATTAGTGGCAGTGAATAATTTTATACCCAACTTCAATTATATAAACACATGAATGGTGGGAATTCATTTATGTTTATGTTTTTTTATTTAAGAACCTTATTTTGATCCCAACCAAGGTGATATTTTAATATTTTCTTTGAGTTAGATTTGCTTTAATTATGCCTAAGTCGTTTATCGAGCATTAAAACTCAATTAGTCTCAGCTCTACTCACTTTACAAGTGTTAAAGGTGATTGCTCATGTGAGTTGATTAGTACTTAAAAGTGTATTTAGTCGTGTCATGAGTGAGCCAATCTAAGTCTATCGATACACTTTAACAAATTGTACTATACGATACTCAATATATTCTATAAAATAAATAAAGAATAAAATGATATTCTAATGGAATTTATTCATTACTCAATCACTGTAAGTCTTCATATGATCCTTAAAACTAGTTATATTGTGAATTACATTTTACACAGGTAAAAGGATCTCACATGTCTAACAAATACATACTTTGTTATTGGTTTTGTGAGTGGATCTGCAACCATAGAATTTGTACAAATATGTTTGAGGATTATATCATATTCAGTAATTACTTCTTTAATGTAGTGATATCTTATCTTGATATGTTTGGTCTTTCTATGGTATTTTAGATCTTTGACCATAGCTACTATAATAATGTTATCACAGTAAATTATCACTGGATTTTATGTTGATTTGATAATTTTCAAGTGATATAAGAAACTTGTTAACCAAATAACATCTTGTGTGCTGCGGAATAAGCTACATACTTAGCCTCTATAGTAGATAAGGCTATGCAAGGTTGTTTTTTTCTCCTCTATAATATTATACTATCATTAAGCAAGAAAGTATATCCCAAAGTTGATTTGGATTGGTCAACATCTCCTTCACAATTAGCATTAGAGTAATTAATCAATCGCAAGTCTATCTTTCTTAAGTAACATAACATGTAATTTGAAGTTCCTTTCAGATATCATAGAATCTTTTTGATTACCATCTAGCATTTTTTACTAGGGTTTGATTGATATCGACCAACCACATAACATATATCAGGACATGTGCACATCATTGCATACATCAAACTACCAACAATGCTGACATAAAGTACTCTGGACATTTTTTTTTCTTTTAGAGTCTTGGGATATATATCGCAGCTAAGGCTTAAGCTTTTATCAACAAGGGTGTCTATTGGTTTGCTATATTATATGTGATAATGCTCTAACATCTTTTTAATGTAAGTCTCTTGAGTTAAACCCAAAAACCTTTTAGTACAATCTCTTATGATTTTCACACTAAAAACATAGCTAGCCTCACCCATGTTTTTCATTTCAAAGTTTGATGATAACCACCTTTTAGTAGTATCAATCATTTATTTGTTATTTTCAACTATTAAGATGTTGTCAACATATAAGGACAATATTATAAAACTATTATCAAAACATTTTAAACACATACAATTATCTTCTTCTATAATTGTAAAACCATCCTTAAGAAGAGCTTGATAAAGCTTGACGTTTCATTATCTAGAAGCTTGCTTAAGACCATATATGGATCTTTTAAGCTTGCAAACATTGGGCTCTTATTTGTTAGTTTTGAATGCTAAAAGCTAATCCATATAGATATTCTCATTTAGTTCTCTATTGAGAAATGCAGTTCTAACATCTATTTGGTATAACTCTAGGTCTATATATGAGACTATAACTAAAATGAGGTGAATTGAAGTAATTCTTATAACTTGTGAGAATGTATCTTCATAATCAATTTTCTATTCTAGAGTGTAGCCTTTCACTACTAACCGAGTGTTTTAATGTTCTATTGACTCATCCACGCTACGTTTAATTTTAAGAACCCTTTTATTTCCAATGGATCTTCATCCTGATGATAAATCAACCAAGTCCCAAACTTGATTAGTTTTCATTGACTGTATTTTTTCTTCCATAGCTTTAATTCATTCTTTTGGTTTAGGACCAGATAGACCATTACTGAATGTTTTAGGATTTTCATTATCTTGTGGAGCAATCATGAATGCTTCCCCCTCAATCTCAAATCAACGATGAGAAATTGGTTCATGAATGTTTCTACGAGGTTGAGATTGCTTATAATCTTGCTTTATGAGAGTAAGAATAGATAAAATAACATTCTTATTGTTTCTAGAAGGATTAAGAGTTTCTTCTAAGTCCTCCACTGAATGACTTGTTGCTTTATAATCTAGATTTCTCATTTCGTATAATTTAAAATCTTTATTAACCTCACATGTCATTGAAAAATTCTTTTCTAAGAATATAACATCACACTATTAAATCTTTGTCACTCTTTTATAAGCTTTTTCACCAATAAATACAAATCCTTTGGAATGTTCAGAATATGTTATAAAGATACAGTTCTTCTCTTTAGGACCAAGTTTCTTATGAGAATTATCATGAATATAAGATACACACCTCTATAGACGCAAATAACCTAGATTAAGTTTGTCATTGTTTCATAGTTCATAAAGGGTGGATGAGATAAATTTAGAGTACACTCAATTAAGTATGTAAGCAGTAGTTAATAGTGCACCTTTTCAAAATAAAATTGGTAAGTTAACATGCACCATCATTGATCTAACTATGTCAAATAAGGTCATATTCCTCCTTTCTGCTACACCATTTTGCTATGGAGTATAAGAAATAACTAACTGTCTAGCTATACCTTTTTCATCACAATTTTTTTTTAAGTTGTTCAAATAGGTATCCTCGATTAGTTCTTAAAACTTTGATCTTAGTGCTTAGTTTTTCCTCCATCAAATGGTGTATCGAATGAAACAATCCAATGCTTCATATTTATATGAGATTAAATAAACATGACTAAATCGCATGGAATCACAGATAAATATGATGAAATAATTTTCTCTATGTCTTGCCCTCACATTTATTAGGCCACAAATGTTTGAATGAATAAGATATAAAAGACTACTGGCTCTTTTAGCTTTGCTAAATGGTAATCTAGTTGTTTTTTCAGCAAAAACAATACTCATAAACAAACAATTCTTTTTTGGTAAGTAATCCTAAAAGACTAGTTCTCATTAATCTATATAATTGGTCTTGCCAAATGTGTCCTAATCTAGTATGCAAAGTTATGATATCACTAGTATTAGTAGTGTTGGAATTTTGAACAACATAAATAGAAGCATCATCATTAATAGATATATTAAAAATGACTAACACCATAAAACCTTTTAATACAAAACCAGAACCATAAAAAATATTATCCAAATGTATTTGTACACAACAACCAACAAACGCAATATTTAAAATCCAATTGTAGTAAAGCATGAATAAACACAAGATTCCATCAAACTTCTAGAGTGTATTGTACATCATAAAGATAAAGTGTGCGATCGTCCTACAAATCCAGTTTGCAAGTACCAATCATAGGCACAACATCGGAAGCATTAGTCCTTATGTGTATATATCTACTTCTCTTTAGAATTCAACAAAATTCCACAAAGGCTATTCGATCCCTTGCTATAGGTTGCTCCTAAATCTATAATAAAGAAAAAGAAATAGATTTACCAAGCATTAAATAATTGCTAACGTATAAGTTATAGGGATAGTTGTGGTTAAATGTTACCTTTGGCTTAGTGTAATTATGAGCAAAATGACCGGGTTTACCACAATTGAAACAATTCATATTCTTGCCTTTCTTACTACCACATTTCCTACATTTGCGTTTATATCCATTGTTACTTGTTTCTATTCTTCTCTTGCTATATTTGGAACCTTTACCCTTACCTTTTCTATATTTAGAGCTATATGCTCCACACATCTTAGTCTTAGATGTGAAAGCCTCGTGTACAGGCTTCTTAGCATGGAGTCGATCTTTTTCAAGCTTGACATGATGAGCAACATCATTAAATGTCTTGATGTTGTTATTGTGGGTAAGGTTAACACTCAAGTGTTTCTAATTACTTGGCAAAGAACGGATAACAACTAGGATTTATTGTTTATTAATCGTCTCATGCTCAACACCCTTTTATTCACTAATCATGTTAGATATGATTGTAAAATGTTGCCTCATTGTCTGATTTTGGCGCTTCTTATAACCATCAAATTTAAGGGTTAACTGACAAAGTCTAGTAATGGAGGTTCCCCATATTGAATCTTTATTGCATCCTAAACCAATTAGGTTGAACGATGCCTTTCAAAACACAATATTATATCATTTCTCATGTCACTCAATATCAAAATATAAGTTATATGATCCTTGCGCTTATAGATTTGATATGCTTCCATATCAAACTTGTGCTAAGTAGTGTTTCTTTGCTCAAGTTTAACTATCAATTGTGTGATTGTTTCCAACATTTCTTGTCATTCCAGGAGATACTCAATCTTACAATGCCAAACATCATAATTCTTTTCACTTAGTTTGTCTTCATGGTTCAAATACATAATAATACTCTTAGATGCAGCCATATTAAGTGTTATTAATACAAATTACAAATATTAATATCTAATACAATTTAAATGATATTTATTGCCACTCCATTCTAAATCAAACAAATAATAATCCAACACATACAATAGAAATAAAATGATTGTTAAACACTTAATCATTTTCTATTTATATGGTATAATTATTATTCAATGAGTGCAAAATTATAGTTATTAGTTTCAACTAACAACTCCCACTAATCAAATTGCAAATATTTTCATATACATGCATATAATGTAATTAAAACTTAAATTAAATAAAATGTGCAATTAAAAAAAATAAACAACCAATTATCTTAACAAAAAAAATACTAAAATAAAAAATAAAAAATTAAGAATAAAAAATTTTAGAATTATTTTATATTGTAGGTACATAAGCTACTCCATCAAAGTTATCTCCTCCAAGTTCACTCTATTTAAACCATGGAATAAATTTAGTTGCAGCATCTAAATGACTTGTGCTTTATAATGTAATTAAAACTTAAATTACATAAAATGTACAATTAAAAAAAATAAACAACCAATTATCTTAACAAAAAAAAAATACTAAAATAAAAAATAAAAAATTAAGAATAAAATTTTTTAGAATTATTTTATATTGTAGGTACATAAACTACTTCATCAAAGTTATCTTCTCCAAGTTCACTTTATTTAAACCATGGAATAAATTTAGTTGCAGCATCTAAATGACTTGTGCTTCTTCCAATGTGTCGTATATCTTTTTCAATATACTGATGTTTCCTCTCAAGCAACATTTCATCAATGAGATTGTTGAAATCTAAGGATTCTAGTCTATATTCTAATAATAGTCGAACTAATTGGTACTTAAAAGTGCATTTTTATCAATATTTTATATCGTCATTTTGCACTTTAAGTATTAATAACTCCTTAACTAAAGCATGTTTTATAATAATATATCTAATAATATAAGATACATTTAATTTATAATAAATGTTCATTTTAAATGTAGACCTATCACATAAATAAAATGATTGAATGATGAGTTTAAAAACTAAAATTAAAAGGACAAAGAGATGGTCAAACTTAGAAAAGAGATGTTAGTGTAGTCCAAACCTGAACATTGTTTGGTAATCAGATCATATCTGGAGCTGTAGATCTCAGATTTTGGTCTACTTTATATGGATAGAAAGGTAATACATAAGCCTAAAATTTTCATATGGAGCCCAAGATTTAAAAAGGCTATTTTCAAGTCCATATTATAGCAATAACAAAGAAGTCCGAATCTAACCTGCAACCCAAACAATGTTTAGTGTTTGACCCATATCTAGAGTTCTAGAAGTCCAAATGACCTCCATTTTTTTTCTCTGGAAAGATGAGATAATTTCCTACAACTATCATATTTAAGTGGTTCAAATTCTGACATTATCAATGACGTTTTATGCAGCTAAGAGAAGATAAGGTTTGTCACTAAGTCAAGAGTTGACCACCTACTCATCAAATCAATAGTTCTCAATTTTGGCCTATAAAAGAAGGCATTTGCCATGTACTTAGGCATCTTGGTCTCCAGATCAAGATCATGCTCTTCCTTTCTCTCTTTGTACTTTTTGTATTGCTTATG
>NW_011500176.1:219044-241268 GCF_000495115.2 Populus euphratica | reverse complement strand
GGAACTTGATTTGTTGTTAACATAAGTTATAATCATGAATGCTTGACTAGATTTACAAGTATTAGCATTAATCAAATAAAATAACTAATGTAATCATGTTAATAATTTATAATCTGATTGGAACCTCCTCTGTGTGTGGTTTTCAATTGAATAGTAAAAGTTTATACTATACTCATTTGACATATCATTAGTGGATCCTCTAACCTTGACATTTATTGTTATCATTATTTAATCCTTACGTTAATCTTTCATCTCAAAGTTCTCATCAACTTCTTCTTAGACTACTACTACTACTACTACTACTATTATTACTAGTATTATTGTTGTTGTTGTTATATTATTATTGTTTATAATTTATATAATTAATCTCCCTATGGTTCGACTCTGGTCTTGCCGGGTTATTTAGTACTTCGATACTCCTGCACTTGGGAGAAGACATCAATCTTTTGGTCGTGTCACGAACCGATATCCATTCTTCAAGCAAATAATTGAGAATAATTAACATTTAATATTTCATGTAGAATTTATAAACATCACTCATAGCCAGTCTACTTATCCAAAGATACATATAATTAATATGCTCTTGAATTTTGTGAACAAGATTAATAGTATAACCCAATAAATAATCAATTTTTTATTGCCTATCAACTATAACAAAATATTCCAAAAGCATATAAATATAATAATCAATATTTAATTAATGCATGTAACATTTTCTTTCCTTTTTATGTGCCAAATAATAGTTACACATCTACCAAATCCAGATGTTTTATCATCCTTTTCTTCCTTTAACTGCC
The DNA here is from genome assembly GCF_000495115.2 of Populus euphratica. NCBI lineage: Eukaryota > Viridiplantae > Streptophyta > Magnoliopsida > Malpighiales > Salicaceae > Populus > Populus euphratica. Next base: position 240,471 of record NW_011500176.1, on the reverse strand, counting down.
AAATGACAATTACACATCTGCTAAATTCAGATGTGTTCTGACTTTTTTTTTTTTATGTTGAAAATTTTGCTTAATGCAAATTTAATTGTTAACAGAAAGGAGAGATAGTTGGCATCTCCCTTGATAAGGATGGGATTAGCCTTTTGGCTTCCTTGCTACCACACATCTGGTTAAGGCTTTCCATTTTATAGGTGGATCTATAACCCAATTTTAATTATTTAGGTTCCAATGCATCTTTTTTAACATAGAATGTAAAAAAAATGTTTATGATGTAACAAATGTTTTACTAATATACATATATATATATATTAAAACCATGGCTTCGATACTAATGTAGATTTGAAAGGAAACTTACTTGTAACGTGAGAATTTGATTTCTTATCACTAGATCAATTACTTCAGTGTTATTTTAATTACTAGAACTAAAGTGATATTTCATAGTACAAATATCTTTGTAAATCTTATCAAGTTAATGTAGAGAGTCCAAGATGAGAGAAGATAAAGAAACAACTATTTTATTTCAACAATGAAAACTTGTCTTTTCATATGGGTTATGTTCTTATATATATAAGTAGAGGAAACAATTATTTCCTTTAGTAACTCCTCTAAATACATGGATCAGGCCTAACCTAATAACCATTAATAAATATAATACAATGATATATGGCTAAGTAAGAACAACCAAGCTTTATCTCATAATCATATGTCCATGTTTTATAGTTCTTACATGGTATCGACCTAAAAACCTAAAAGCTCATACTTTTTTAATTGATCCTCAAACTTTCACATGCTTTTCAATGGTTACCACCACCAATGCCACTTCTACTACTACAACACTTGCCATTCCCATATCTACCGCTATTTCCATCAAATTTGATGGCTCTAACAATTATCTGGCATGAAAGATTTAGTTTCTTAATCTACTCCACAACCATGATATGATAGACTTCATTGATGGTACTGAAGTTTGCCCTCTCAAGAATCTTTTTATTGGTTCATTAAACCCTGCCTATGATGTTTGGCAGAAGAAGGATGTTTGTCTCATTGGATAGATGTTTGCCTTCATTTCTGAAAGGTGGTCTCCACCATTTATGGATTGACCATATCCAAGCAAGTCTGAACTACTCTTTAAAATCATTTTTCATTCTAATCATAATGCTACATCTTCTACCTTAAACATCAACTACAAATGTTAACTCAAGGAGGAAAAACCTGTTATACGCATCTTGATACTACCAAAAGTCTTATTGATCAATTGGTAGTAGCTGGCAAACATGTGGATATCAAAACCTCATTAATTTTCTTCTAATTAACCTATAAAGTTCCTATACACCATTTATTACCTCTTTTAATTTTACATCTTGAGACACTGAGTTTACATTCGAAGATTTTCAAACTAAGCTTTTAGGTTTTTAAAACCTTTGAAAAATCAATCAGTTTGCTTTTATTTCAAATAATAACCACTTTATCTTTATTACACATAAACCAAAACTATTAGCCTTTATAAAGAAGCCAAAACCATCCAACTCTCGTGTTCGACAATATATCATATCTACTACTTCACAAGTTCAGAAAACTCATCCCATCTATCATGTCTCTGATAAAACTGGACACATTACTATTAATTGTTTTCATCATTTTGACTATTCCTATCAAGGCATGTATCCTCTTCTTGATCTAGCAACTATGGTCACTAACATTAATGTCAAATATGATAATTAAGCATGGTACATGAAAAATAGGGCCAATGTCTATATCACGTTTATTGCATTTAAACTCACCTCTTAGTAGCCTTTTTGTGAGTTTGATTTTGTTACTGTCTGTAATGGTTTAGGTTTGCATATCCAAAAACATTTATTCTTTATCCTTTTGGTTAGGCCACACTAGTTTCCATCTAAATAAAATTCTTTATTGTCCATAAGCAGCTACTAATCTTATTTATGTTAATCAATTTTGTTTAGATAATAATTGTTAATTTATACTAATTGATAGTGATTTTATTATAAAGGATAACTTGATAGAAAAACTTCTACTTAGAGGTTTGGTTGAAAATGGCCTATATTTGCTAGTTGGGTGTAAGTCGTCTTAGAAAAGCCTCACATGTCTGTCTGCAAACATAGGGGTTCATGCTACCATTGTAATTTGGCACCTCAGACTCGACCATCCTTTTAATGTTGTCTTAGATATCTTATGTCATTTAAATAAACTCCCTATCACAAGCCATTTTAATAATTTAGATTTTTGTTTAGTTTGTCGACTTAGCAAAGTTAAACAACTCCCTTTCTCATAACCTAGTCGTCAATCCTTAGTTCCTTTAGCTTTAATCCATTATAATATATGCGGTTTCCCTGTTAAATCAATTGGTGGATGTAAGTATTATATTTTATTTGTTGATGATTATTCCTGTTATTCATGGTTATATCATTTGCAACAAAAATCTGAAGTGTTTGCAACCTTTGTTAAATTTTAAACAATTGTAGAAAAACTCTTTTCCACCTCTATTAAATAATTACAAGCAGACAATGATGATGAGTTTACCTATATTAGTTTAAAACTTTTTGGTTAGCCTAAGGAATTTATTATCATTTAATGTGTCCTTAAACATCTTAATAAAATGGAGTCAGAATGAAAATAGACACATTCAAGGAATGGGACTCATGTTACTTGCCAAATTGGATTTAACACCCTAACATTGGGTTAATTCCTTTTTTATAGGTCTTAAAGAATCAAACACCTTATTTTTTACTTTATATTGTTGTGTTCTTGATAAATAGACTACCTACAAAGGTCTTAAGGAATCAAACACCTTATTTTTTACTTTATAAAACTCAACCATAATATATGGATTATATTTCTTTGGTTGCGCATGTTACCCTCTCCTAAAACCTTATAATGACCACAAATTAGCATTCAAAAGTAAAAACTGTATTTTTCTTGGATATTTCAACTATCAAAAAGGGTACATGTGTCTTGACTTAGCCACCAACCATGTATACATCTCACGACATGTGGTGTTTGATGAATATAATTTCCCAGCTAAGAAATTGACAGTGTTTAACTCACCTTTAAATCATAATTCTACAACAATTAAGTCTCTGATAATCTCTACTTCACTTGTATAAAGTTCATTATTATCTCATACATATTCTACAAATGTCCAATTTTAAACTCAAACTCCTACATTTGATCCTAAAAATATTAATTAAGTCCCTGTATATTGTACACCTATTTCCTAATTCGTGAAATTCTCAACTCTCCACTTTTGAATCTTGAATATATTCCTGACTTGTAAGAACTCCCTGACCAGCCAAATATTATGTCCTTTATTTCCTCTAATCTCTATACACAATCCTATTCTTTAGTTGGACCACTTAACTTTCCTACACCCATGGACTTTCCCATACCCATGGCCTTTCCCATCATTCAACATGACCAATCTGTTGTAACTTATATGCAAACACACTCTAAAACAAGCCACTTATAACCAAAATAGTACTCAGACTACAAACTATTCTATTATACCTAACACCGTATACAAGCTTTTTCTTTATTCCAAAAAATTATTAAACCAACTTGTTATACACAAGCTGTTTTGGATTCATAATGATGTACTTCAATGGGTAGCGAATTTGATGTATTGGTAGAGAATGACACCTGGTTTTTATATCTACGTCCACTTGGTAAACATATTGTGCGCAATGAGTAGGTATATAAGGTGGAAAGGAAACTTAATGGTAGTGTTGAGTGTTTCAAAGCTAGACTTGTGATCAAAAGGTGTGATCAAAGTAGTGGAATTGATTTCTATGAAATTTTCTCTCTTGTGATTAAACTGACAACCATCATATTGGTTTTGACGATAACAGTTCACTTTCATTGGTCTATTTGACAGTTGGATGTGTCCAATGCCTTCTTACATCGATTTCTTGATGATGAAATGTTTATGGAATAACTATAAGGCTTTATTGCTGATATAAAACCTAATTTTATCTACAAACTATATAAGTCTTTGTATGGCCTCAAACAAGCTTCAAGAGTATGGTTTTAATATTTATCTCAGCAATTGGTTGAACTTAGGTTTGAAGAATGAATAAAGGACTACTCTTTGTTTACACTATATACTGATAACACAACTTTTTGTCTTAATCCATATAGATGACATTTTGGTCATAAGTTCAGACTTCCTCAAAATTGATGGTCTAATTTGAAGCTTGCATAACATTTTTCATATCAAAGATCTTAATTTATTATCCTATTTCTTAGACATGCAAGCTTATAGGATTTCATATATTCTTTATTTATGTCTTACCAAAAATTTCTATGACATATTAGATCACACCAAAATAGCTAAAGCCAAACCCTTTGCCTCTCCTACTGTATCAAGTACCAAATTGTTTAGCTTTAATGGTGATTTGCTTTCTGATCCCATACATTATATACATATTATTGGGGCCCTATAGTACTACACAATCGTAAGACCAGATATAACATATATTGTCAACCAATTATGTTAGTATATGTATCAACCGAGGTCATCATATTGGTAGGCTATAAAAAGGATTCTATGTTATTTGAAAGGCATGGTCAAAGATAATTTGTACTACATTCCTTCTCTCCTTGAGATTTATATTTATTGTGGCTCAAATTAGGGAGACAATCCTAATCATAAATGGTTTACTAGCAGTTATGGAGTGTTCTTGGGCAGTAACTTAATGCCTTGGAGTTCTAAGAAACAACATGTAGTGTCCCACTCCAGTACAGAAGTAGAATACCATTTAATGGCTCTAGTTATCGCTGAATTATACTTGATACACATGCTATTCAAAGAGTTAGGTATTAGTATTGCGTCTACACTGACTTTTTAGTGTGACAATATTGGTGTAATTGCTTTAGTATCAAATTTAGTGTTCCTTGCTCGAACAAAACATGTGAAAATTAATTACCATTTTATTAGAGAGAAACTTTGCAACCGTCATGTCAAAATCCAACATATCTCGAAAGTTTATCAAGTAGCCAATATTTTTACCAAAAAACAATCTGCTTAATGATTTCAAGTTTTAAAGCACAAATTAATGGTTTGTTCACACCCCTATCAATTTGAGAGGGGTGTCAAATTATTAAATAATTTAGAAAAAAACCATAGAGGATATGCAAAAGTAACAAATTTCAATATCCATTCTGTTAGCAATTTAACTGTCTACTAATATTGTGCCCTCTTCTTAGATTAAGTTTGTTCCATACTTTACTAACTTACAATTACAATGCATATCTATAAATATAATACAATGATCTACGACAAAGTGAGTACAACCAAGCTTCATCTCATTTCCATCTTTCCATGTTTTATAGTTCTTATAATCTTCTCCCATTTTACTAAATGAATAACTCACCCTGTGTCCTTACTCCTTTAGATAAAATTTCTAACCACTTTATCGATGCCATTGCAAGTCGATCGAGGTAGCCAATAATTTTACACCTGATAAATAAGGATCGCATTAATCACTAACTTAACAAAAGTACTTCTCCTTGCTTTATGTAAAAGCTTCCCCTTCCAATTTGCTAATCTCCTATTGATCTTTTCAAGGATAAAGTTAAAATCACCTTTCTCACTCTACCCGAAAAAGAGGAAACCTCAGATACTGGCCAAGATCATTAGCAACTTTAAGAGATGATAAATAGGCAAACTCTACCTGCTTCATTCGACTTACCATCTTGGAGATCATGAACCTTGATTTCTTAATATTAACTTTTAAACTAGAGGCGTCGTAAAAATCAGATAGGACATTATTGACTAGTCGCATATGAGAAGACTTAGCTTTCTTGAAAAGGAGAATATCATTAACAAAAAATAAGTGTGAGATGCCTAGATCTCTTCTCGACAATACATGAACTGGTTTCCATATCCTATCCTTAACTTTCTAAGCAATCAAGCATGACATTTTTTCAATACACAACACAAGTTAGGCGACATGGGGTCGCCTTGTAGCAGCCTCTCATAGGTGTAAATCTAGGAAGCTTTGATCCATTCCAAAGAAAAAAAAGGGTAGTAAAGCCGACGCAGAACATGATAAGGTTAGTTGTAATGTGAGGAAAGCTGAAGTCTACTAAAGTTGAGTGCAAGAAGCTCTATTTAAATTTATCACATGCTTTCTTTAAATCAATCTTCGCTGTAATGGCCCTCTGTTTGCTTTTGGAGCAGTGCATGAAGTGCAAAACTTCCTGAGTGATTAGTACTTAAAAGTGCATTGTAAAACTTCCTGAGCAATCAAAGCATTATCTGTAGTTTCTTTGCCAGGAATGAAGCTATTTTGGAAAAGGCCAATGAGACTGTTCAGAAAAGGTCTCAGATGGTTGACTAGCACCTTGGTAATTAATTTGTATAACATTGTACATGGATTGATGGGTCAAAACTATTTCATGTTTGTTGGACATTCCTCTTTCAAAATTAACACAATCAAGGTCTCTGCTAGTTTAGTGTCGAAACTACCAATTTGGAAAACGTCTTTTAACCAAATTTTAGACATCATCTCCAAGAATTCCCCAACAGGTCTTAAAAAGAGAGGTTGGAATTCATCCATCCCAGGAGATTTGTATGAATTCATACTCATGAGGGCTGTATGAACTTCCTCATTAGTAACTTCCTTTGTGAGAGTTGTCACTCCTTCACTAGATAAGACAATAAGTTTATTGAGAATTAGGCCATGTTTGTTTCGGGGAAAATAGTTTCTGGGAAACCATTTTCCAAACTTTCAGGTGTTTGTTTGTCATTAGAAAAGTTGGTCAACAAAAAACATTTTCCGGTCAACAAAAAACACTTTCCAGTTAACGAAAAACACTTTCTGGTCAATGAAAAGCACTTTCTAGTCAATGGAAAACATTTTCTGGTCAACGAAAATATTTTTTAGTAAAAAGAAATTGGCTTGGTTTTCAGGAAAGTGTTTTTCTTTTTAGCTGTGTTTGTTTTTCGGAAAGTGATTTCCGGGAAAACACTTTCCAAACTTTCTTGTGTTTGTTTTTCAGAAAGTGGTTCTGAGAAATCACTTTCCAAACTTTCTTGTGTTTGTTTACTGTTAGGAAAGTTGGTAAACGAAAAACACTTTCCAGTCAAAGGAAAATTTGGCTTGATTTTCAGGAAAGTGTTTTCCTGAAAAATTTGGGAGGAAAACACTTTCCGGAAGTTGTGAAAAATTTTAAAATATCATTATTTGCTGATTATATCAAATTTGATCCTCAAACTTTTGATTGCTATATATATTTTGTTTTGAATATTTATTTTTCAATTTTATTTCTTAAAATTTAATTTTTATATTAACTTTGGTCCTCATTTTTATAATTGTTATTTGCTTTTCTCCTATTATTTTTTTATTGATTTTTTTTCTATCAAATTTGGTCCTCATTCTTTTGATTGTTATTTATTTTATTTGAAATACTTTATTAAATGTTAATTATTATTATTTTAATTTCTTCATCTTTTTTTTTTTAGATTTGATCTTTATTATTTTGATTATTATTTATTTTATTTAAGATAATTTATGAATATTTTTTTTCAATTTCATTATTATTCAACTTTTTAATTTGTAAGATTTATTCCTTATTATTTTAATAAACTTGAGAAAAATAAAATATTAATAAATTATTTTACAGTTCATTTTCCATAACATAACCAAACATTGGAAAGTGTTTTCCAGTTCATTTTCCATAACACTATCAAACATCGGAAAATATTTTATTTTTCAGGAATTCATTTTCCCTAGAATTCACTTTCCTCATAATTCACTTTAAAGAAAAAAACAACTTTCCTGCAAACAAACGGAGCCTTAAATTTAAATGCATGTTCACTACATTCAAAGAGAAAAGACTTTTATAAAAGGACAAGGCTTCCACTATCTTTCATGCACCACTCCCCATTTACAAGAAACAAACCATTTATCTTATTTTGCTTCCTATAAGTATGGAAAAACTTCGTGATCCTAACTATTAGAAAATATTTAGAATGGAAATAAAAATGAAATTGACGTAGAGATATAAAAATATTATTTTTATGATGTTCATTTATTCTATATAGAGATAATACCTTTAAGATGCAACTAAGTCCTATAAATCTTTAAAAAAAATGAGAAGATAAAACCAAATATATATATATATATATATTTTATTGTGTGTAATTTTTTGTGTAATAACAAGTTTTAATATACTTAAAACATAACGATTAAACAATATAATTGTCAATATAATTATTTAATGAAATAATATGTATATTAATCTAATAGTATAAATATTGATTAAATAATATACTTTAAATTAAACTGATTGTTGTTATTTAATTTTATTTCAAAAATTACTAATATTAAAATTAATTACAAAAATTAATTTAAAAATAAATTAATCTCATTGATATATTAAATTTCAAGTTTCAAGTGTCATCTTTTGATATTATAAATATCTATATAATAGCATTACGAAATCCACTAAAAAAATCCTTTCACCATAACTTAATTTACTACATAATAATAACTTACATTTATAAAAATTAAAAATATATTTTTTTCTATATATATGTATGTATGTATGTATGTATGTATGTATTATTTACTCATTTACAAACGACAGCAACATCAACAGCAACAGCTTCACTTATTTTTCCCTGGACTTCTGGTACTAAAACATCTCTTAGTAATTGTCTCCCACGCAAAGTTTCAAAGAAGACTTTTGGAAATTGCATACGCCAATCACAATTTACAATGGCTCTATCCAATCGTTTAGCAATATGCATTACAACATAAATATGGATATGCCAGGTATATTTCTAACCCTCAGAACCTAGATCCGTTAGGCTGCAGGTTTCCATTACTTCTTTGGATTTCATGACTCTTGCCATTAGAAAGTGTCCTCCCAATGTCTCCGAGAAGTGGATAACTTCATTGAAATCTCGAATAACTACCCAAGATCTACCTATGCGTGATTTAATCCCGTTCAGATGATCCCAAAGATGCCCACGTCAACTCGAAATCGGAGAAGCATAAACTGCTGATAAGGTCTAAATTTGTTGATCCTCAACAATAGCCACAGTAATACATTGTGGCATTATGTCTATAACATTGATGTTAACGCTACCACCTCAAGATAAAATCCATTCCTCCTGCATGACCACTAGCTTCCACAATGGCAGCCGGGCTATAACCAACCTTTCTCCAGAAGCTAGCTATGTGATAAACTGAGTACAAGTCTCAAGAAGAACAAACAGATTAGGATGATACCCGCTAATTAATTCCCTGCAATGACGCACGCTTCTCAAGGTAGAAGCACCCCGCGCATTCCACGATAAGACTGAAAAATCACTGAAAATGTTCATCATTGGAATAAAATATATAAAGAGACCGACCCTGACCAGCTCGGATAGCCTCCATATAAATCTCAGTGTTGTCCCCCAAAAGATTCACGCTTTCAGTCATTGTTGTCTTCTCACTTGAGCCCCCTGACTGCTCAACATGTTGTCCATAAAGAATGAAAATACCAAGTTGCACTGGCTTGTTGCCAGGGTCTATCGGGTTATCAGGTCGCAATACATGTGTAGCAAGAGAAGGAGCAGTTTTATCTTGTTTTTCTACCACTGCTGAAGCCTTTCTAAGTTGTTCCTTGAAGACGCCTTGAGCACCTTTAATGGTCCCTGGTGAGGACATAGCTTCATCATTAGAATCTGCAGAAAAATCCATCCCAATATATAGTCGCACTGGAATTTCCTGTGGGTTGCAAAGGCTTCCCCAAGTGTCCCTTCTCTTTACCTCCAGTAACTCCCTAGCAAATTCTTCTTCCCTTGATATACCTCTATTAGCCATATACTGTATAGAACTTGTATTATCCCGACGTGACCTCTTGCTCTGTTCAGGAATATCTTTAGGGTTCCGATCAAAAGGGTCTTCATTAAATTTGGTTCCAGTACTAGGCTCTCCCAAAAAAAATAAAGACCTTCTTTCCTTTATATGGACTCTTAGACTCACCCAAAATATTAGGCCCAGCTTGATTCTCCTTCCCTATAGCTTCTGCAGCAGATTCACTAATAGCTGCGAATTTATTTTGATTTTGTTCTGACTCTATACCCTTGTGCATGCTCCCCTCATCGCTCGCGTGAGTTCTGCAAATTTATTTTGATTTTGAATCCCACTGTAATACTCTCAGTCATTTCCTGAGGTGCTTGTTTTTCAGGATGTGCAGCATAATTGCAGGATCATCAGGATTCTCTCCACTCTCCACCACGTTCATGATAGGGTTTTTGTCTGATGAGCCTCCAAGGGAACCCGAAGTGCAGGATCTCCCATGATGTTCATAACATCCACAATTCCCACAAATAATGTGTAACCCTTCATATTCAACCTTGTACCAGTGACCCCATACCCAGACCTTCCCCAGTACTACAGGTTGATTCAAGTGGTTTTGTATACAAATTCTCGTAAGCCGACATCTCTCAATTCAAAACTTCTTGTTAACCTCCATATTCCTTTTAACCCCATATTCATATGAATCTAGCCTATGCTTTTCCCCGATACTTAACGATCAATTTCTTCCCCCATGGCTGACAAAGATCTTTGAATATCGTTGACTATTTACCCTGGTAAATTTATATATTTTTTAATAGCTCGAGAGCCTAGAATTTTTCACCCAGAACTATTAAATAAATATATAATTTTTTTAAAATTAATTATTAATTTATGTATATAAGTTTTTGAAGTTTATAGTAAAATTTTAATTTAAATATATTATCTAAAATATTAAAAAATAAATTTAAAAGCACATAAAATTAAAATAAAAATAAAAATAAACTCACTATTAAAATTATATCTTTCAATGTTCTGTGAAATATAATTCATCTATAATTAAATCTGAATCAATATTGTAGCAACCTCTCAATCAGGATAAAATAACAATCTCATGTCAACTGAAAAATAAAGTAATTAAAAAAATTTTCCTCTCTCAATTCCTACTTCATTCACTTAATTCTTCCTTAAATTAGTGTTTTATAAATTAAACTTTGTAAGTTTATAAGGTTATTCTCTTACTTTTTTTTTTTATTTTTTTCATGTTTTTTTCTTATTTCTCTCTCTCTCTCGCCTTTTTTTCTTTTTTATATTTTGCTTCTACCTAGTCAACAACATATAAGATGAAGGAATAACTAATTTATTTTATTTTTTAATAAAAAATAATTATTTTACCCTTAATGAGTCGTTTTGTTTTTTTTTGACGGTCTGTTTTTTTTTGTTAATACTTCCAAACTTCGTTCATCCTAAACTTTTAACCCGATTTTATTTAATATATTTTAAGATCTCTCATAAAATCTCAACTCAATCTGATAGGCGGATTGAAAATTGAGTTCAATAACATAAAACTGGTTAAATTGTGATTTTTCATTAAATTTCTGAATTTCTCCAAAACTTCTAAAATTTTAACTTAAGCTAAAGCATTTTATTAGAAGGCTCCACATAAATTTTTACAATTTTTTAATAACTCAATCAAGAATTATAAATTTATTTAATATAAAACTAGTAAAAAATATAGATAAAATTTTGACTTGGACTATAACCCACTTAAACCTTTAACATATCTCCGCCCTTGGGCATAACAACAACACCCCCATCTTGTTTTCTTTAACTTTGAAAAAACAATAAAGAAAAGTTATAGTTTGGAATACTAGGGGTGAGAGTATGGTCATTTTTATTTTTTTGATATATTTAAAAGTAAATTTTATTTTAAAAAATTAATGTTTTCAAGTTTATTGATATATTAATTTTAAAAATAAAAAGTAAATATATTTTCAAACAAAAAATATTTCTAAAAAATACCATACATTATAATTTTACATTACACTTTTTTTAACTGTTGAGCTTAGCAAACAATGTTGTCTGATATTTGAATAAACCAACACTGATGAATCTTTAAAAGTATTTTTTTTATTAATAAAATGTACCAAAAACTTATACTAGATGGACAAAAAAACACAACGAGCATGATATTACATATTTATTGGTGATGCAACCAAGTGAAGAATCTTGGACGTAGTTGAGTTCATCAAATATAAGAGCACAAACGTTAGGTTTTCCTCAGCTGAATCTAGGTACTCAGATTTTTTACTCAAACCCCGTTTGTTTATTATAAGGTATTTTTTATTTGGAAAGTAGATACTTAAAAATTAAATTATTTTTTGATATATAATAATATCATGAAACATGAACTAAAAAATAATTTTTTAATATTTTAATTATTTTTTAAGTTTAATAATAGAATGAGGATCAAATATAATAGATAAAAATAATTAAATGGAGATGAAATTGAAAACAATTAATTTTATATATTATTTCAAATAAAATAAATAACAATAAAAAAATTAATTACTAAATTTAACTGATAAAAATTAAAAGAAAATAAAATTAAAAATATCTACTTTTATAATTTTTTTCAAATAAAATAAATAAAAAATCAAAAGAATAGAGATCAAATCTGATAGATAAAAAACTTTAATTTTAAAAAAGAATAAGATAAAAACAAATAAAAATTAAAATAATGAAAATCAAGGTTGATATAAAAATAAGATGAAATTAAATTTTAAGTGATGAAATTAAAAAAAAATCAAACAAAATATATAATAATAAAAATATTAAGAATCATATTTGATATAATCAATAAATAATAAGATATTTTTAATTTTTTTAATTTTCAAAAACAAAATTCACCAAAATAAAAGAAAAACACTTTTCTAAAAAATATATCAATTTTTTTAAGTAAAATATATGTTTTATTGACTAAATTTTTTTTAATAGTAAATGAACATAAAAAACTAGAAAATAATTTTAAAAAACTATTTTTTTTATTTTCCATAAAATAAAAAAGACTTTAATTTAGCCAAGTTTTTTGACTTAATGAAAATGTTAGAAGTTGAAGAGTGTTTGCCATAACCTTGAGTATAATGTTAGGTTTGTTTGGGATTATAATAGTAGTGTTGGTTTAAAGTAATTTTTATTTAATAATATATTAAAATAATTTTTTTTATTTTTTAAAAATTATTTTTAATATTATTATATCAAAATAATTTAAAAATGTATAGAATATTTATTTTGAATAAAATAAAAAAATTTAAAATTTTTAAACATATAATTCACACCACATTTGAAAAGACACCCTTGGACACAATTATGGTTAGGTTTGCTAAAACTTGTAGCATAATAATTTTCACGGTGGTGATTGAGTTTTCCACACCCTCGAGACAATGGTGACCATAGTAAACGGCACAGTAGTTTCCATGGTTATGGTTGATTTGCCATTATCTGGGGCACGATATTTTCAATGGTTGTAATAATTGAATCTTCTCAATATGTTTTCATGATGGAATTGGATTTTTTTTAAAAAAAAATTGTTAACTATGTAAAAAATAATAATAATTTTTTATTTTTTAAATTAAACTAGTGTTAACAAACATAACTCAAATTAATAATTAGAAAAGTCAATTTAAGTTGATCAATTTTTATTTAAAGAACTAAACAATTTTGATAAAAATAAATATAAAAAAAATAATTAGATTTGTAACCCATGTTATGACCAAATTTTATCTCGAGTAAAATAGGTTGGAGGTTAACTTGAGTTTTTTATTAAATTAAAATTTTATCTATTTTTATTAAATCCAATCAATTTTAAATAGATTTATCAAACTAGTTTAATTTTGATAAAAATAAATATAAAAAAAATCATTAGATTTGTAACCCATGTTATGACCAAGTTTTATCTCGAGTCAAATAGGTTGGAGATTAACTTGAGTTTTTTATTAAATTAAATTTTTATCTATTTTTATTAAACTCAATCAATTTTAAATAGACTTATCAAACTAGTTTAAATTTTTATAATTAGAATTATTATATTATTATTAATCTTAATACTCGTATAAATTAAAGTCAAAATAATAAAATTTAATTATTATTTTTAAATATGTAACTTTAACAATGATATATATTAAGAGTAAAATACACTTTTAATTTTTTATATTATTTCATCTACCCTCAACTAACATGATATAAAGATAGTATTTTATCTTATACATCATTATTAAATATAATTCAATATATATCTCATGTTATGTCTTGTACATGATGTAAATACACTTTTTGTTCAAATACTATTTTAATGTGAGATATATACAATGAAATAAAAATGAAAATACAAGAGAAAAAAAGAAAAAGAAAAGTAAATTTTGAATTTTTAAAGAAATTTTATTCTCGAGGTAAATACAGGAGTAAAGAGAGAATCAAATCAAACCCTAAATCATAGTGGAACTCACAAAGGTGATTTGTTTATTCAATCTAGGAATAAAAATACTCTTTCGATCTTCTCTCTTTTTCCTGTATCCATCTCGCGCTCAATGTAACAATCCATATTTATTCATGAAATTCTATAAGAAAATCTCAAAATTTTAGTCCTACCAACAAGTGGTAATTTCTGAATTCTTAGAGAACTAGGGGGATCATATTGAAAAGTTTTAAAAAATAAAGGCAAGAGAAGAAGAACAATGAACCAATTGAGATAAAAATGAAGTTCACATCTTCTTCGAAGAATGACAATTTGTCAACTTTCAAGACATCAACAGCAAGTAATTTGTTTCTCCTCCTTTTTTTTTAAAATTAATATCAGAATTTAAATCAGTTTGAATATCTTGACTAATTCCATATATTTTAAAATTAAAAATTATATAAATCTCTAATAATCTTAAGATTTATATAGCTGAAAACTAATAATTTTTTAAATTTAAATTTAAATTCTTTAACAGTTAATCTATACCTGTCTTAACAGTTAAGCTATACCAGCGATTTAAAACAAGTGCTTTATTTCTTACAAACCTAAGTAACAACAACGATGGTGCTAAGCTTAAAAATCTAAACTGTCAATGATCACGAGCCAGTTGATATAGCATATAGGAATCTCTCAAGCCAGTTGATACAGCGTATAGGAATCTCTCAAGGTATATTCAGAGAGACAGTATTTTTTTATATATTTATAAATTAATTATTTTTTTTAATTTTTTGATATTCTAATATTAAATTATTTTTTTTAAATAAAAATATTATTTTAATATATTTTCAAATAAAATACACTTTAAAAAATAACTAAACACTCCTGACACTCCTGCCGGATCCATCATCCACCATGCAGACTACAATGATTTTATCACGAGGATGAGATGAATTAAAGAAAAAAAAGCAAACACATTACCAAAATATTTAAAGAATTAGTTCAAATACAATAGGTGTATAGCTATCATGAGAATATTTTAAAAATTATATATCGTTGTAGATAGCTAGTTTGATACAAGCATGAGTATACATAAGATCTGTAGTGGGGCAGACGTTCTTCTGTGTATAACTATCGATTCTATAATCAAATTAACTTGATTCTGGCAAAGGCCAAGCAGAGGACTAAACAAACAAAGGGAGTGTTTTCTATCCGTCCAGTATCACTTCGCTTCATGTGGTGGTGGCACTCCTGGTTATCACTACAATCTGGGAAAAGTAATGGTGGCCGGATTACGGTCTCCAGTTATAGCTGAACTATGGAAATGTTGCATCGTATTGCAGGAGTTATAGCTGAACTATGGAAATGTTGCATCATATTGCAGCCAAAGTGGGGCACCAGGAGAGTGCTCTTCTGGTTTTTTTTTTTTTTCCTTTTTACATCTTAAACAGCACGGCAGAGCAATTTTGAGCTTGCATGAAGAATCAATATTTCCATAGTTCAGCTAAAAATACTCAGGAGGATCCACTTTCTGATTTCACACGAGTTGCACAACTGCAGCCACTCGCAAGGTCCCATTTTGGAGTTGCTCTGCAAGCTCATCGAAGAACAAAGCAGCACGCCAGCCCCATCCCTTGGGAGCTTTAGGTAAAAGAGTGCCCCTTTGTTTGAGTCTTCCAAACACCATTACTTCTCTCTTCGATGGACAAATCAGCTGAAATCAAGCCAGAAGGGGGCCATAATCATACAAATATGTAATTGTGTGAGCGATGATGGTAAGTAATTTTACGGTGCTATGCAAATGCATGCACAAACAGTGCACTGAAAAAGAAAATAACCATGAAACAGTCACAGGTGGAACCCATTTGGGGGGCCATCAATTCAATGGTTCAGAAATATATTTTTTTTTGTGTGTATGCCCTTCTTCCTTGCATTTTCGTGGCACTAATCAAAGTAACTAAATCAAGACTCATTTGTTTAGTTGCAAGTTTACCTGAAAACGAGCAGTAACCTTTTCACGGGAGTCCACATATATATGAACCTGAAACCAGAAAGCAAGTTACGTGGGTACTAATTGATAGCTTCAACTACAATATGTGGCAATCATGAATTCCAGGAATACAACACCAGTGACAGGGTAATCATCAAAAAAGGGAAACCATAAAAAAAAAAAAAGGAAAGAAGAGGAAGAACATGATATATGAGGAATATCTTTCATAGTTGATACTTGATAGATAATAGATAATAGATCATCTCTGGTAAGTAAGGCTAACCTTTCTGAGGGAATCAGTAATCTCTGCCTTCCTTCGGTGAAGAAACAACCCTGCAGAGACATAGGCAACATAATTTCCATCTATCCTGATAAGCATAGAATAGCATGTTTTCAGCATAAAAGTTTTTAGTAAACAGAGTAATACCAAGAGTTCGACGTCCTTGAGGATCTTCATCATTAAAGGCTTGAACACTAACCTATAAAATTAAAAAGATCATGTAAAGATCAACCTCTACAAAAACATTTGAAGAACTCTCGTAAAACTAGCAAATGATGTTCACAAGTGAATGGCTGATATTTTAAATACCTTCCAGAGAGAACCAGCATAAAAGAGTTCCGGAGAGTGCTTGACTTGGCCATCACTGAGCCTGTGCACATCCTCAAATTCAACCCTGTGTCAATTCAGCAGAAGATATGTAAGAACTTGTTCCACAAAGCATTCACCAATTAAATGAAAAGACCAAGGGAAAAAATGAGAGTCAAATCATAGGTGGAATTGTAGCACAAATGAAGAGGATGACCAAACTCATGATGGCTGGTTCTAGAGACAGGCAGATAAAGCTGACCATGATTTGAGTACACAGATATTATCTCCCAAGTGTCAAACTACAATCCTGAGAAATCAGGTTGTGATTTGCAATTATTGTGTACAATTGATAGCCTCAAATGAAGAGGAAATTGGAAAAAAAATATATCCAGAGCACAGGTTATGGCCAAAAGACATTCCATCATTCAATGTGTCCGCTCGCCTATGCCTCTCTGTGTAACATCTTTCATCATCCAAAATTACTAATTTTGAGAAATGCAAGAAAACAAGTATGCAATAAACTCTCACCCAAAACGAAATGGAGGGAAATGACTTAAAGGGGTTTTCATATCTAGCGATATGGAGTTGTTTGCATTCTCCCACTCAAATCCAATGGCATGTTCTGGTGATTCTAGCATCTGGACAGCGATACCACTGGTGCTCGGTGCTGAAACTGATGTTTTCGACAATCTTCCATGCAAATCTGTTTCATATCCTCTTTCCATATGCTCTCCATGAATAGTGGAGTTGCTCCCCCCTTGACTTAACCCAACAAGAGCTGTCAACCCATCCCCTGATAGGTCTCCATTGTGATCAGTTCTGTTCTCCGAATCATCACTAGCAACAGACTGCTGGCAATTTCTGTTGCCCATACCAAATGGCACACGAGAAAACACAAAACGTGTAGGGGGCCATGCAGCTGCTGGCACAAATGTAGTTCCGCGCCCAATACCTGCAAGCCCATCAATAGGTCCCCTAACATGCACTCGTACTGGCCTAAAGAGGCCATTTCCCTCGCCTTGACCAGAATCAGCAACATATACATTAGTCACACCCCCAGGAGAATTGTGGTGCTCATGCTCTTGCATGTAATAACCTGTAGTGGCAACTCCATGTGAAATCCCAAATGGCTGCCTGCAAGTGCATGCCATACTCATTAGGCAGCACATTTTACACGTGTCAGCACCAATTTCCTGCACCCTCTGGCTCAGAAGCATCTACATGTTACATACAAACAAGAATTCAGCATGGTTTGTGGAAAAATGAATGGTTGTCTTGGTGTGGGAAATGGTGCGTAAACTTCCAATAGATGAATAAAACACATAATATTGGTAACATTATTCTCTGGTGGCAGTTTCCAAGATTTAATCAAGGAGCAAATTCAAAAAGACAGATAAATCAGATGGTTTGTGCATGAAGCAAGGGGATGATACCCCCAATCCAGCCTGAAAACCTATGATCTGGATTCTGTGTGTTATAAGCAGCATGGAATATCCCATTCCCTTTTTCATGTATCTTTTATACACAGCAAAATATGTAATTCTCATGAAATAGAAAAAGATCTACACTATTGGAAGCAAACAGCTGTTAGAACAAACCTGCAGCCAAAGACCATCATTCACAGCTTTGCAAGGAAAACCCAATTCTTCAAGCTGCTTTCTTACATTTAAAAGTGCCTCAAAAGACATGTTGCAATACAAAAGAGAACCCCCTTCAAATATGTTGACGAAAGTATCATAATCCTCCCTATGAACTTCACAGTTCCCTTTAGCATAACCTTTCACTTGTCTTCTGCCCACGACCCTACCACCCCATGAAAGTTGAGGCATGTCACATCTTTCCCAATCATTGAGAATGAGCCCATTACCAGAAGGGTCCAGAGAATTGCAATTCCTAGATTGGTTGCTTTCAAGCCAATTATTATTATTCAAATGGTATGAGCCATCTTCAGATGGCCCCTCCATAGCCACTCCACTGGATTCTAGTCCACTTGTTCCAGCACCAATTGACATTTCTACATAAGAACATGAGGTTCCATTTGCATTCATCACTGAAAATGAATTGCTCAGTGATGAAGATTGTCCCATACTGCATGGATGTAGTGTCCCCAAATTCGATTGAGTGTACGCAGACTGTTGTTTGGAAACAGAAACCCCTGGCTGGAAGTCAACCACACCATCAGCAAGCTCAACCAGAAGATTATGAGCAGCATCATGTCCCTCAAGGCCATCTTTTAGAGCTAAGCATCCAAGTTCAGATTCCAATGCATTACTAGTGCAGCTATCACTCAAGTTTTTTCCCTTTGCTTTAGAAGAGTCAGAATGAACATCCAGGTTCATCTCAGCACTGGGACTTCCTTGCTCAGAATGTTCAGTCTTGCAAAAGGCACCTTTTGCAAGAAGAGTGTACAGTGCCAGTTCAAACCTTTTTAACAGAAATGGAACAAGAAAAACTTACAGTTAACAAATGTAATTAAACCTCAACCTGTGTCCAGAAAACGAGATTTATCAGCTACCTCTACCCCTTACCGTTTCTCTTCACTAGATACCCACAGTTCATCTGAAGTCAGTAATGCATGCAGAGTTTGAGAGGAAAGTTTTGGAAGTACCTACCACAATGGGGAGGATCCATAATTTATAAATTGCACATATAACAACGTGATAGAACCAAATACCAAAATATCAAAACACACATATGAGTTCAGACAATCTTCAGAAAATGAATTTAGGCTGCCATGAAGACTTTTAACATCATAAATTATCATTTCCAGAGAGGACAAAGAAATAAAATCACTACATTAAAAATGTTAAGAAACAGGTCTACTTGTAAGAAAATAGCACACAAAACAAAGTTTCGACAGACAAAATCATAAGATAGTACAAACAAATTTTATTAAATTTTCAAAAAAACATTATCTAAATGTGTAAAAAAAAACCAAACAAATTTTATTAAATTTTCAAAAAAAAACTTCACCTTTTTATATAAACATCTTACATGAACAAAAACATTGAATTCATTAAAAGGGAAAAAAAACTCAAAATCATAACTATTGAAACTTCAACATGATAAATGTGTAAAAAATCATTACGATGTCCTCACTTTCCCTTGAGAGCAGAATAATACTAATACAACATCACACACTTCACTCTCCTATAACATCAGAAAAGGCTCATCACAAGTCACTCAAACCTGTCATTCAAAATCTTGCTTCCCAGGGAGGAAGCGGCACTAATTCCAAATGAATCATATTAAAAAAAATCGACCCTGGTGATACAGATTTTTCCACTATTCTTCTTACGATGTCAATACAATCATCGATGATTATCTAAACATCTGTTCCACATTTGACCATCCCCCACATTCCCCCCCATTTACACAATAGCATCAAATCTTACCTCTTTCAACTCAATCGCACCACTTTGACAAAGGTAACCCCAGCAAGCATTTCTCACTCGTTCCCCATGTATTCCATAATCTTGACTCTCCGCAAACACCTGAGAAAACCCAAAATAAATAAATAAAAAACTACACACACATCTCACAACAACCAAACCAAATAATAATAAAATCCGAACCTGATACGCCAAGAAATTCGAAGTCCACAATTCGGAAATAATAAAATCCGTACAAATTGCACACAAATCCTGCACCACTCCAAAACCAAAATCACTAAACACACCAAAGCAACCGTCACTCGTATATATGATAATAAAAAAATAATTTTGTCTTTGTAATTATTACCTGAAGGTCAAGAAACGAAGCCGCAGCTAAGACACGAAAGGCGTTAATATCATTAAGCTTAGGGTGATGTCCGTACAAATAAGCCAAAGCCATAGCAATCGCTTCCGCATTCACATTTTTATCATCCACTTTTAATGTAACAACAGGCGAGCTCGCTTCTTTCCATGGACCATGCAACATATTCCTAATCATAAAATCAATCAAATCAATTGTAACTACGATGACGATTAATTAATTAATTAATAGTGAGTGAGTGAGTGAGGGAGTGATTACCGGAAGTAAGAGCTGCGTGAGAGGATGAGGCGATGGAGGTGGTAGGTGGAGCCCATGGCGTGGACGATGATATCGGAGAAAGAACCTGAATTGAAACCTTCGATTTGGATGTGATCACAGAGAGAGGTGAGGTTACAGTCGAGTGCACGGAGTTCGGTGCTTGTTCCGTCATTGTCTGAGGGTTGAATTGTCATTTCCATCCTGTATGAACCCTCTCCTTCTTTCGGATATTGCGATGCTGCTGCTGCTGCTGCCATTTGATTGATTTAACAGAAGAAGATATGCATTGATTTTTTTTTTTTCTTTTTTTCTTTTTGAGAAAAGCTCTCTGTATTTTCCCTTCTTCTGTGGAGTGTTAATGTGGAAAGGGGTAAAAAAGATTCCTAACAGTCAATGAGTGGGACGGGGAAGGTGCAACGCCGCGTTTTAAGGCATCGGGTTTATTCTGAAGCGAAGCTGTGGTTACGAAACTACAAATCAGTCCCTATCTTTCTTTTTTTTACAATATTTTTTTTATTCCTTTTTACAGTATTTTTTTTTTTAAATAATTGAGATTCAAGAATATATTATTG
>NW_011500176.1:204597-218921 GCF_000495115.2 Populus euphratica | reverse complement strand
TCTCTCTCTATATATATATATATATATATATATATATATATATATAAAGAATCTGGTACTGGGCCGTACATTTTGTGAGGATATGAATAGATTTGGAAGATGAGGTACTGATTTGTAGTTAAGTTCAATTATTGTTGTAGGTTCCTAGTTTCTTTGGCATTGATAAACACTCTCTTAAACCCTAAAACCTCTTAGGGTCAATTTATTTTTTACTTTTATTTATCTCCTTGAAGCATGGATTGTTATGAAGATTGATCTGCAAGATAAAACAGCGTAGCGATTGCACACAGGTGAAGATGCTGTTGAGGAAACCTGGTAAAGTTTTCTATGGAAAGGTTGCAAAAATGGGGATTTTTTATTTGATTTGAATTCTATCTTGTTCTTGGAGTTTTCTACATAAATGAGATATTTGTATTTAATTTGAACCCTATCTTGTTCTTAGATTTTGCTACAAAAATGGATTGTTATCTCATGCTTTTATTTTTCTTTTTTTACTGTCATTTTGGTGCTGCAGGAATAGTATTGAGCTACAATTCAAAGTGTTGGTACATTTTAATCAATTCAAGGAAGTTGGCTTCATTTTCTAATGGTTCTCCTTCAGATTTGGGTGGGAAATCTCATCTCTGTAATGAAGGGGTCAATCAAGAAAACTCGAGGAATTTTGATGGTGTGAGACAGAGAGTAGATGACGTGTGCCGTGTTTTGGAAAGTGGTTCTTGGGGACCAGCGCTTGAGAATTCTTTGTCAATGTTTAATGAAAAGCCTCAACCTGAGTTGGTTATTGGAGTGTTACGGAGGTTGAAAGATGTTAATCAAGCAGTGAATTATTTCCGTTGGGTCGAGAGGAAAAGTGAGGAACCACTTAGTCCGGAAGCTTATAATGCACTTCTTATGGTGATGGTTAGAACTAGGAATTTTGATTACTTAGAGCAGATTCTGGGAGAGATGAGTATTGCAGGATTTGGCCCTGCTAATTACACTTGCGTGGAGTTAGTTGCGAGCTGTGTTAAATCACGGAAGCTTATAGAAGCTTTTGATCTCCTGCAAATGATGAGGCATTTTAAATTTCGCCCAGCGTTTTCTGCTTATACAACTTTGATTGGTGCTTTGTCTGAAATAGGTGAATCTGATCGCATGCTTGCTCTTTTTCATCAAATGCAAGAGCTGGGTTATGAAGTGAATGTGCATTTGCTTACAACTCTAATTCGTGTGTTTTCCAGGGAGGGTCGTGTTGATGCTGCTCTTTCCCTACTGGATGAAATGAAGAGCAACACTTTTGATGCTGATGTTGTTCTTTATAATGTTTGCATAGACTGCTTTGGTAAGGTGGGAAAGGTGGATATGGCTTGGAAATTTTTTCATGAGATGAAGGCAAATGGTTTAGTGCCTGATGATGTGACTTATACAAGTATGATGGGTGTTCTATGCAAAGCCAACAGACTTGATGAGGCTGTGGAGATATTTGAGCAGATGGAGCAAAACAGACAAGTTCCATGTGCGTATGCTTACAATACCATGATTATGGGTTATGGATCAGCTGGAAAGTTTGACGAGGCATACAGTTTGCTTGAGAGGCAAAGGGCAAAAGGGTGCATTCCAAGTGTGGTTGCGTATAATTGCATTCTTACTTGCCTTGGGAAGAAGGGAAAGACAGACAAGGCATTAAGAATTTTTGAGGAGATGAAGAGAGATGCGATGCCCAATCTTCCAACATATAACATTATAATAGGCATGCTTTGCAAGGCTGGAAATGTCGAGGCTGCTTTCAAGGTTCGGGATGCCATGAAAGAGGCTGGCTTGTTTCCTAATGTCAGAACCATAAACATAATGATCGATAGGCTGTGTAAAGCTCAAAAGCTTGATGAAGCTTGTTCAATATTTGAAGGAATGGATCATAAAGTTTGCTCCCCAGATGGTGCTACATTCTGTTCGCTTATAGATGGTTTGGGCAAGCAAGGTAGAGTGGATGATGCTTACAGGATTTATGAACGGATGCTGGATGCTGATCAAATTCCAAATGTTGTTGTTTATACATCCCTCATCAGAAATTTCTTCAAGTGTGACAGGAAGGAGGATGGTCACAAGATGTACAAAGAAATGCTGCGTAGTGGATGTTCTCCTGACCTCATGCTCTTGAATACCTACATGGATTGTGTTTTCAAGGCTGGTGAAACTGAGAAAGGCAGGGCTTTGTTTGAGGAAATAAAGGCTCGAGGGTTTCTTCCTGATACAAGAAGCTATTCGATCCTAATCCATAGCCTTGTGAAAGCTGGTTTCGCACGGGAAACCTACGAGTTATATTATGCAATGAAGGACCAAGGCTGTGTTTTGGACACCCGTGCATACAACACTGTTATTGATGGGTTCTGCAAGTCAGGTAAGGTGAACAAAGCTTATCAGCTACTGGAGGAAATGAAGACAATGGGCCACCATCCAACTGTTGTGACCTATGGTTCTGTCGTGGATGGCCTCGCTAAAATTGATAGACTTGATGAAGCATACATGCTCTTTGAGGAAGCAAAGTCAAATGGCATAGAGTTAAATCATGTGATCTATAGTAGTCTTATTGATGGTTTTGGAAAAGTTGGTAGAGTTGATGAAGCATATCTAGTTATGGAAGAAATGATGCAGAAAGGTTTAACGCCCAATGTATACACATGGAATTGCTTGCTGGATGGATTGGTGAAAGCCGAGGAAATTAATGAGGCCCTTGTCTGCTTTCAGTCCATGAAAGACTTGAAATGCACTCCGAATCAGATAACTTATTGCATTCTCATAAATGGCCTCTGTAAGGTTAGGAAATTTAACAAGGCCTTTGTGTTTTGGCAAGAGATGCAAAAGCAAGGGTTAAAACCCAATACCATCACCTACACTGCCATGATCTCTGGACTTGCAAAGTCTGGAAATGTTGCACAGGCAAGTAATCTATTTGAGAGATTTAGGGCAAGTGGGGGAATTCCTGATTCTGCTAGTTATAATGCTATGATAGAAGGGCTGAGCATCGCAAATAGGGCACTGGACGCGTATCAACTTTTTGAGGAAACTCGGTTGAAGGGTTGCAGTATTCATACCAAGACTTGTGTTGCACTTTTGGATGCACTGCATAAGGCCGAATGTCTTGAGCAGGCGGCGATAGTGGGGGCTGTTTTGAGGGAAACAGCAAAATCTCAACATGCTGCAAGATCTTGGTAATAATATCAGGTGGTTTTTTTTTTGGTTCCGAGGGACAGGCTATTGTGGCTAACCTGGCAACTGCTTGATGGCATAGCAGTGATCAATTCACTGGGTGGATGAGTTACATGTAATTCCTTACTTCCTAACTTCCTTAACGGAGCCACACTTGCTCCTTGCAGCAGTATGTTCTTATCTGTTAATTCTGAAATTAATTGAATGCAAATGTAACTTTTCTATGCAATACCAGTTTGGGAAGGAAAAACCTTTGCATAATTATACTTCTTTCTGGACATCCAAATGCATTTTCTCCCTAGTGATAATTGGAGACTATAAGGAATGTAAAGGATAGTATTGTGTGTTCCTATATTCTTTTTTCTTGGTTCTGTTCCCTTGATTTCATCTTCCCTGGATTAGTACCAAAGATAAAAACTAATCAAAATGTCTAGCTGCTGAGCTGAGTATGCGGTTTTACCGATTCTTGGTTTTTCACAAGCAATTCTTTCTGCAGGTAATTGTATTGACTTCATGCTGCATTGTTGCAAGTATCAGATGCCGAAGTTACACATTTGATGCCCACAGCTGACATCATACATGATAATATCAACAACATCAGATTGTGTCCAGAACCGACAGCACAAGCAGGATGCTCATTTTTGTTCATCCACTGATGAAAGGGGTACATTTATCTGAGTTTCCTTCTTGGATTTGTCCTCCGACAGGGATGTTTCTTGCATCATCACGAAGTTTTTTCAATCCTCACATAATTATGAGGTGGCATGTTTCAGTTCAAATAAATAGCTTGAATGCCAACGTAGAACAAGTAATGGGCCAATTTTTTTTCTGAATTAGTTATATTTTTACTGTAATCTTAGAGAAAGGCAAGGGGTCCAAGGAATGGTTAGTTACATTTTATAATTTGGCAAGAGCAAACATGCAACCTCAGCTGCTATAGACGCAGATCTATGCTAACTGGAATGGCAGCGGTATGGGATTTGATACTTTTCAACTAATAATGCTTCAATACAGTTTTTGTTGCTCGCACTTTCTTTAATTAATTAGCTACTCTCGAATTCCTCACAGCCAGTCAACTTTGCTTGCATTAAGAAGTGCCATTTTGTCCACGAAGGATAGCCTCGGCTGCAAGCAATGTTGTTTTTGTCTTTTCAATGTTCGGATTTGTCCATGTTTCAGCTTCCTTGTCTTTTTGTGAAGCGGTGTGGTCCGATTTATGTCTTTCTCATGTACTGACTTGAAGCAGATCATTAGCATATGTGTGGTTAAGCTTTCTTGTTAAGCAGATCATTATACAACTGATTTGTTACCTGATGAATACGTTTTTGGTTTCTTGCAACTAGTTACGAAACCTGGCTGGCTGGCTGGCTGGCTCCACTCTAAAATATATTAAGTTTTATTAAGGTTGTATTTGTTTTTTCAAAAATAGTTTTTGAAAAATTATTTTTTAATTTTTTTTGTAATTTTTTATCATTAAAAGAATTGATCAATAAAAAAAAATTTAAATAAAAAAAAATAATTTAGTTTTAAGAAAAATATTTTTTTGAAAAATTTAAATGAAAAACACTTTCTGAAAGTTATGAAAAATTTTAAAATATTATATTATTTGCTGATTATATTAAATTTGATCTATAAATTTTTTATTGTTATATATATTCTGTTTTGAATATTTATTTTTTAATTTCATCTTTTAAAATTTAATTTTTATATTAACTTTGGTAATCATTTTTATAATTCTTATTTGTTTTTTTCTTATTATTTTTTTATTGAAAATTTTTATCAATCAAATTTGATTCCTATTTTTTTATTGTTACTTATTTTTTTGAAATAATTTATGAAATATTAATTATTATTATTATTATTTTAATTTCTTCATCTTTTATTTATTTTATATTTGATCTTTATTATTTTGATTATTATTTATTTTATTTGAGATAATTTATAAAATTATATTTTTTAAATTTCATTCTCATTCAACTTTTTAATTTGTAAGATTTGTTCCTTATTATTTTAATAAACTTGAGAAAAATAAAATATTAATAATTTATTTTTCATTTTATTTTCTATGATATAACTAAACGCTGGAAAATATTTTTCAACTTATTTTTCATTACACTGTCAATTATTATAAAATAATTTACTTTTTCAAAATTTATTTTTAAAAAAAAACTACTTTCCATGAAACAAACAGAGTCTAAAATATATAAGAATTGACTTGAAATAACTTTAACAACTTGATAATTTGATATATACCTCGATTAAATTGTTCAAAACTAAGTTTGATTTTAAAAATCTTTTCAAGACAATATTATCTTAATAATTTTTAAATTTTAAAAGATAAAATATCTTGGATTGACATAAATCATGGCCCAACCTGGTTTTAAATTAATGTTTTATTTAATTACATATTAATAAAAAAGTTCTTAAAAAATATAATAGATGAAATTATAATGGAGAAATGCACTTCTTAAATTAAAATTATCTTTTTTAATTCATGAAATTTTATTATGTTTTGACAATAAAACAAGTGTTTTTATCAGCAACATAATTCATTAAATGAAAAGCAATAATAATCATGAAAAAAATAATTTTTGATAACTATTTGAGCTAAAAAATTAATCAAAAACCCAATTTTTATGTTAATGCATTTCTTTTTTATTTTGATGAAAACAATGTTTTATGAAAAGCATTGTTTTTTTAAAAGAAAAAACTAATTATGACCATGAAAACAAGTTTCAAATAAAAAATAAAAAAATAATTATTAATTAATCATCTTTATACAACTATATGAAAAAAAAATATGAGAATATTAAATTTAAAAGGTTTATATACAAAATTTACAATAAAAATTAAGAATATATATATATATATATCTGCATGTTAGGCATACGATAATTTAAAGATAAAGTTTTAACATTCTCATAAAAACCTATAATATTAATTAAAGAATAATATAAAATTTAATAATAATTTAAATATCATTTTAAGTATTTTATTTATAGCATATTTAAATAAAACTATAAAAAGAAAATAATTTAAAAAAATTATAGAAAGAGATCAAATGACTAACCCAAAAAGATTAGGCTCGCACGCCTTGCCCACCCAACAAGACCTTGTGTTCATTGGCCTATAAAGGCAGGCTCATGTGCCTGACTCCTTTACACTTTGTTCTTTTATTTTAAAAAATAAGCAAATATGTTATTTGTAGTGGCATTTTACACATTATCTAATAGCTTAATTTTCAGCCATTGGAGACATGGTATTTTTATCTAAGAAACAAAATCTTAACTTATTTTCACCTTATGAACACCTTAAAAGGCTTAATAAATCAATTTTTAGTCCTAAAACACCTCTAAATGATTTAGAAATACAAAATTAAATTGAATAAAAAAATTTATTTCTTAATGGGAACTCTAAAACAACTCAATTGCACCATTCTCATCAATAGGAACCAGTAACACTAAGATCGATTTTCTCGTGAAATGAGGTCATTCAACCATTTTCTCTATTCTCTCTTATGATTTTGATTACTTCCTTTCTCCTCTCAAATTTAAGTGATTGAACTGTAAGGCAAATGAAGATCATGATTAAAACATGAAACTCCCAAAACACTTAAATTAAAAAATTTAGGGGTTATAGTACTCTTTCATGTCCATGAATAGTAAAAAGAAAAAAATGCTTCTTGTTTCTATGTTAAATCTGATGCTTTTTATTTTAATTTTTATGAACTAAAAGATTTAATTCGCATTTAATAAAATTACACACCAATCTAACATCAGGATTTTTTTTACACCGTACACATAATGTACCACACAAACTGAAATCAATTGGCAAGTTTTAAACTATGCAAACGGGAAGGTGAAATTAAAAGAAAAATTAAGGGACCAATACAAACAATTGCAGAAGGCCTAGAAAATTAAGGGGCCAAAAAAAAAAATTGTGGAAGAAAAGAAAAAGGACAAAGGAACAGTAAAAACCCTTCTTGTAGTGTAATTTGAGTACCGCGATCTTGTCCTAACGAAATCTAAGATTTCTGTCTGACACGTAGGAGTGGATAAAAAATTAAAAAATTGGTTAAACTAAGAAAATTTAAAAAAAATAATTAAAAAAATAAACCCTAAAAAAATACTAATTAAACCAATTAAAATTTTTTAAAAAATTGATATGTTTGGTTTTAGAAACTTGAAAAAAAAAAAACTAAACTAAACCTAAATCCAAAAATTTTAAAAATCAAGTCAAACATGTTTGGTTTTAGAAACTTGAAAAAAAAAACTAAACTAAACCTAAATCAAAAATTTTAAAAATCAAGTCAAATAAAAAAAAATAAATCAAATTAATTTAAATTAATTTTTTATTTTAAAACCAAATTGAACCAAAATTGATAAATTTGAATCGGTTTAAATTTGGTTTTGATTGTTTTAATTTTAATTTAATTATTTTTTTATAAAAATCAAATAAAAAATATTCACCTTTATTAATACATGAACAAGCATTTAATTACCATTAAACCATGGAATCTGAAATTTTAAGGTGACATTAAGATAAAATTGAATCTCTTATTTTCTCTGATTATCGTGCCATATATTGAGAGAGATATTATTTCTTATTTTCCAAAATTGATGGTGACAGCGAGACAGAAGAAAGAGACACGTGAGAGAATGACTCGCCATCCTCCAGGGGTATTTTCGTCATCTTGTCATTCACTCCAATCAACTAACAAATCGGCAGCAGCTAATGTTCTAGGGATGTAATTATAATTCGGAGAGCTAAAGGTGTGCAAGTGTCAATTTAGGCAAACCTTCGTGTGCGCGTGTCATCACTCTAGGTTTGGAAAAATAAAATAAAAAATAAAAAATGCTTGCAGAAAAAGTGACACAACACACACACACACACAGAGTATTAAACATTAAATTAAATTGATATTAAGAAGTACAGTATGTGAAGTGCAGAAAAATATATGTTTTTGTTTTAAGTTTGAATAATTTACTGCTTGGTTTGAAACCAACACTTTATTAATATATTAGATTATATTTAATTTTAAATGAATCAATAATGATACTAATTGGCTCGACTCATTTTCCTTGTAATCCAAAAAATAATTATTTAAGAGTTAAGTGGAAAGTTAGTTAATTAGCAGGGTGTTTTTATATTAAAAAAAAATTACTTTGACATTTATATATATACAAATATTTTAATGGGTTTTCTGTATGGTAGAATGTTTAATGTGTTTTTTCGGTAATTATCCACTCTAGTAAAATATTTCACTTGATTTTTTTTTTAATTTTTTTAAAATGTGACTAGAAATTATCTAATATTGCATTGACATGCCTCTCCTAAAAATGAAGGCTAGGAAGGCAATATTAATTATGTGGTATTTATTTAGTTCTCAAAATTTTATTTTATTTTCATAGCATTCTTAATTTAAAAAATCTGATACGCAAGAAATTAAGCAAATTTTCATGATTATTAAAATTTTATATTTGGTTGGCCATATAATACTTTTAGAAAACAAAATTACGTTTCATTTTCTAAAGTTAACAAGAGAAAATCACCATTATTATTTCTAGGGTTTATAAAGCCACCAAGTGCCACTATTAACTTTTTTTTAAAAAAAAAGTAAATAAAAATATGACTTGAATATGGTTGATAGGAAGTATATTTAATTTAAATGCAAGAAGATTAGTTCAAAAAATAAAATAAAAAATAAAATTTCATATTTAATTTGTTGGCATGACCTATTTTAATGAGAACTATATATTCTATTGATATATTCGCCATAAAAATAATTCAATCCTAAACAATGAGCCGGTACAAGACTGTTTGTGCTGTAAGAGCTGGCAAATAAGGAGTGAAGGAGCTTGGAGTAAGAAATTTGAGTTAGATTAAAATTAAAACTAAAAAGGAGGAGAAAATAATGTTTATCTACACATAATTTACTCTGGATGGTAATAATGTTTTCTCTTTCTTGGCCTTTAAAATAAAAAAGACTCGTAGCCAAATATTTAAGGGTAAAATAGTCTTTATATTAGGATTATTTTATATTTTTTATATTAACTAGGAATAAGACAAGCAATTTACATTTTAATTGATGTACCCTTTGAAAAAATAGCTTTTTATCTTAAACCAAGGGTTACTTTTGTTTTTTTCAAAATAAAATGCACAATCTATTTACCCTCGGAATGAAAAGACTAATGCTTGGCGGGCTCTTGTGTAAATTTTCATTGCAAATAAACAGTAAAAAAACCTTTACACCTTTGGGTTCTTAACTTTTCTCATTTTGAGAACTTCCTTCTTTGTTCTTCCATTTCCTTGATCTTCCATTTTTAGAAATGGTTGAACAACAAATCAAACATATTACTCTTAATTACAAAAAATATTATGTTTTTATCCTTAATGAAATTTTGTTTTATGGTATCTCTAACTTATCAAACAGTTTTATTTAAATTTTATTCTTTATTCTCACTAAAAATCATGTAATTTTCAGCACCATAAAAAAAATCATATAACCAAACCTACCTCTCTTCATCTTCATACTAGATTGTTAGTTTGTTTAGGTTAAGAACCCAAAGCACATCATCTTGGTATCAGAGCAAAGGTTTCAAATCATACTTGAGACTTTCAATGTGGCTGACTTGGAATAAAAAAAATCAAGGATTATAGACTAAAACAAATTGTTTTCTTTCACTTGGATTCGAATTGGAATGAGTGTTGTTTTGTTGATTGTGGTGGCTATTTATATTCTTTATTGAATTTATGATCTGAATTGAAAGACATTGTTTTTTGAATTTATGTGTGAATTATGAGAAATTGATATACTATGTCTAGAGAAAAAGATGAAGTTTCAAGGGGAATCAGTATGCAACAATTTTAAATTATTAGGTTGCAACGATCTTATGATGAGATTTAACAAGAAATGACAGGAATTCATGATCAAATAGATGTCCTTATATAAATGATATAAAGGAACATTTTGCAACCTCCAATAAAGGCAAACTTGTACATGATTAAACAAAAACAAAATGAGAAAATAAGGTTTAATAAGGGCGATACAAGTTTAAAAGGGTAAAGAAAAGGTGATCAAACCTCAATATCCTAAGAGGTTGCGAGACATTAAGTTTGTCAAATATTTATGGAATGGACATTTCTTCTAAATGTCTTAATAAGAAAGTTATGGCGATGCATGGGAAATATAAAGAGTTGATCAGTGGTAATGATGTTGAAATTAAAGTTAAGGATGAGGAAGGAGAAGATCTTGAGCCAGCGAAAGGGGATTTGTTAATAGTGCAGCTGGTTTTGAATGCACAAGTTGATGTATGTAAAGAATAATATAAGAATATCTTTCATACGAGATGCCAGATTCGAGATAAGGTGTGTAGAATGATTATTGACAATAAAAGTTGCACTAGCATTGTGTCCACTACTTTGATGGAGAAATTAGATTTAGTTATTGTTCCGCATCCTAAATCATATAATCTATGGTAGCTTAACGAGAATGGGGAGATTTGGGTGATAAAGCAAGTTGTGTGTCTTTTTTCTATCAAAATCTATCACGACGAGGTTTTGTGTGATATGGCTCCAATGTCAGCTAACCATATATTATTATAGTGTTCGTGGCAATTTGATAATGATGTGACCTACAATGGATGAAAGAATATTTAATCATTTATACTGAATGAGAATAAGGTAAGTTTGTTGTTATTAAGTTCTCGACAAGTTAGAGAGAATAAATTATAAAGTCAAAAAATAAGATAAAATTAGGTAAAAGGCTTATGTTAGCTAAAAAAAAAGAGATATTGAATAAGCATTAGCTTGAATTGGGATTGTTTTCATGGTATGAGTGAAACCATTATTATAAGTAATGAATGTAGAACTACTAAGATAGATTATGAAGTTGCTTAAGGAGTTTTATACGTGTTTCCAGAAGAATTGCCTAAAAATTTATCACCTATTCATGGAATTGAGCATCATATTAACTTGGTGTTAGGAGCTTCACTTCCTAATTGACTAACCTTTAGGTGTAATCCATAGAGGAAAAGGAGATTCAAAGACAGGTTAGTGAGCTTTCAGAGAAAAGCTATATGTAAGAGTCATTTAGTCCATGTTTTGTGCCTACCTTGCTTGTGTTAAAGAAGGATGGTACCATATAGATATGTTGTGGACAATCATGCAATCAATAAGATAACAGTTAAGTATCAATCTTCTATACCTAGACTTGATGAGTTGCATGGTGTTGTATTGTTTTCTAAGATTGATTTAATTAGTGATTATCATTACATTAGGAAGGAAAAGGGGGGTGAATAAAAAACAACATTTAAAACTAAAAGTTGGTTGTATGAATGGATGGTAATGTCATTTGGGTTATTTAATATACCTAGTACATTTATGTGACTCATGAATCATGTTTTAAGGAAGCATATTGGATTGTTTGTTGTTGTGTATTTTGGTGTATATTGGAACTTTTGATGATCATAAAGAGCATCTTAGAGCTGTATTTAAAACTTAGCGAGATGCTAAGTTATATGGAAAACTAAAGAATTGTCATTTTTGTCAAGAAAATATTATGTTTCTTGATTATATCATTTCTCTTTGTGGGGATAAGGTTAACGAGGAAAAGATAAAAATAATTAAAGACTGGTTAAAATCTACTGGTATTACTAATGTGAGGAGTTTTCATGGTTTAACTTTATTTTATTGGCAATTTGATAAGCACTACAACTCTATAGTTACACCTTTAACCGAATGTTTGAAAAAAAAAAAGAGTTTCGTTGGAGCAAAATTGCACAAAAGTCTTTGAGTTGATTAAAGAGAAGTTATATATTGCTCTTATTTTAGCACTTCCAAATTTTTCTAAGATGTTTGAGATAAAGTATAATGCTTCCAAGGTTGGAATTAGGGTTGTGTTATTATAAGAAAGAAGTTCTATTATATACTTTAGAGAAAAGCTAAAGTGCATGATTGAATTAATCAATTTATGACAAAAAGTTTTATACTTTAATTCAAGATCTAGAGGTATAACAATACTACTAATTACCAAGTGAGGTTGTTGCATATACTAACCATGAATCTTTAAAGTATATCAAGGGTCAAAGGAAGCTGAACCAAAGACATGCAAAGTAGGTAGAGTTTATAAAATCATTTTTATATGTCATAAACTATAAGAAGGGACAAGTTAATATGGTTGTCGATGCTCTTTCTATGAGGTATGCACTAATTTCTATGTTGAATGCAAGGTTGCTGGGTTTTAAACAAGTAAAAGATCAATATAATAATGATTTTTACTTTACTAATGTGGTTGTTGAATGTGTTAAAGGAGCTTGTGATGGGTTTTTTTAGCATGAAGATTACTTATTCAAGATGGGTAGAATGTATGTTTCTTCAGGTTCTTTATAAGATTTGGATATACAAGAAGCTCATGATAATGGTCTTTGTGGTCATTTTGGTAAAAAGAAGATTTATAAGCTACTAAAAGAACATTTATTTTGGCCTAGCATGTTAAAGGATGTTCGCAAAATGATTGGGAGACATGTTATGTGCAAGAAGTTAAGAGCAAAGAGAATGCATATGAGTTATATATGTTATTGCCTATTTTAAAGCATTTATTGATAAATATTGTCGCGGGTCATGCCACGACATCATCGGTGATGGTGAAGGTCTTTTTCTTGCCTCTTAATGAGGTGTTGTGTTGGAAAGGTTTTTAGATTTAATCATAAAATTTAAATTAATATTTAAAAGTTGTCATTTAGTATTATGATCATTAGAAAAGTATGGTCTGCGAGAGTCTAAGTAAAAGACTGGTTCTGCAAGGGGAAAATGCATCGTATTTTTAAGACTGGTTCTGCAAGGGGAAAATGCATCACCCCTAATATACCCTACCTAAAGTAAACTGTATTGTTATTTAATTGTCTTTTTCTAAGTCAGATTTTCATTCGTTGGTCTTTTTTAAGATTCAAGGTAGATCTCTTTTCATGAGAAAGTTCATACCTTATCGGGTTAAATCCCACCATTTTAAATTTTAAATTTTAG
Organism: Populus euphratica; assembly: GCF_000495115.2. Taxonomy (NCBI): domain Eukaryota; kingdom Viridiplantae; phylum Streptophyta; class Magnoliopsida; order Malpighiales; family Salicaceae; genus Populus; species Populus euphratica. The sequence continues at coordinate 205,712 of NW_011500176.1, read as the reverse complement.
CATCGTATTTTTTACACCTTGTATCTTAAATACTAAAAGGTGTGTTTTATCATATAATTTTACACCTCACAGATATTAAAATCTCATTCTCGACCCTAAAAAAAATGATTAGAAAAAGGTTTTTAATATTTTGGCCAAATGCTATTGAATTATAAAATTGGTTATGATATCCATTTTTCTAAAAATAAAAGATGAGAAATATGTTTAGAAAATTTTTAGAATTTGGTTGTATGCATGAAAATAAAATATTTTTTTTTTTGTTTTTGAAATGAGAAATTAATTTAAAAGTTTTTGAGATTTTTTTTAAATGTTTTGAATTTTTTTGAAATATTTTGGATTAAACAGGGTATTTTAAAATCAAATTTATATTTTATAGTGTAAATATACAACCTGATATTATACAAAATTGATAGAAAAAAATTGAAATGATTTTTTATTTTTTTAATATATAATATTATAATAAATATTTGGGCTAGGTTGGCCCATCTAACTAGATCGGACTCAATCTAAGAATGATTGGGTTGGATTGATCTCGACCCAACAAATATTTTTTCTTTTTATGGATGGGTCGTAATAGGCCTAACTGATTAGTAGTTAAAAATACATTTTTATTAACATTTTCTATTATCATTCTGCACTTAAAGTATCAATAACTCCTTAACTAAAACATATGTTATAATAACATATCTAATAATATAAGATACCTTTAATTTATGATAAATAATCATTTTAAATGTAGGTCTACCACATAAATGAAAGGATTGATTGATTGAAATTGAAAGGATAAAGAGATGGCCAAACTTAGAAAAGAGATGCTGGGCAGTCCAAACAGGAACACTGTTCGGTAACTGGGTCATATTTGGAGCTATAGATCTCAGATTTAGGTCTAATTTATATAGATGGAAGGGTACGATATAGGCCTACAACTTTTATGGAGCTCTAGATTTAAAAAGGTCATTTTCAAGTTCAAATTGTAGCAACAACGAAGAAGTCTGAATATGTCCTAAAGCCTGAATATTGTTCAGTATTTGGCTCGTATATACAGTTCTAGAAGCCCAAATGACCTTCATTTGTTTTTTTGAAAAGCTGAGATAATTTCCTACAACTTTCATGTT
>NW_011500176.1:190369-204043 GCF_000495115.2 Populus euphratica | reverse complement strand
TTGTGGTTTGACCCCGGTCTTGCCGAGTTATTTATTATTTTGGCACTCCTGCAGTTAAGAGAAGACATCAATCTTTTAGTCATGTCACCAATCATCTAGGTTGGCCCAAATCAGGTCAGGCCCACCATATAAGTGAATTATTTGTATAATGTAAACAGTAGTTCACATTCTACATGCAACCAAAATGGTTGCAGAAAATGGAGACAGGTGGAGGAGAAGATTATTAGAGGCGATGGTCATGATCGTAATCAGAAGGCTGAACTGATGGTTCAAGTGTTGTTGTTGTGAAAAATAGTGAAAAAGTTGGCGGTCAGTGGTAAAGGAATGAAAAGAAAAGGAAGAAAATCTGCAAAGGAAATAGGGAGGAGTTCACGGTGGTTGTTCTACCATTGGTAAGGGTCTGGGTTGGTGGAGATAGTGGAGTTCAAGCCGATGGTAAGTGTAGTGGTGACCGAAGGTCACGGGGAAGAGCAAAAAAAATAGAGATCTTATTGCAGAAAAAACCGGGGAGGGGAAACTGATTTTACACCTCATTTTCTTCCTATTCAGACCATGAAATCTATCTCTAATTATAAAGCTTAGAAGAGGGTAATCTAGTATTCACATGGGAAAAATTCCAACCCTTGATTTGGTTGGTAAGGATCCCAACTATGGAATCAAAATAGGCATCATGAACTATCAAATCTGAGAGTTCAAAGTTGGTTGAGTTGGCTACTTTAGGCCAGCGCCATGACTCTTTTAATGATAATCCTAAACAGACCACACTCGGGGATAGAGGGTTGTCATGTGACTATTTTGATTCATGTATTGTCAATTTTGGTGGACATATGAAGTATTAAATACATCTGAAAAGTAGCCACTTGAGTAGCATTCTTGGACAAAATCGAGGAAGATAATGAACAATAACTAAACAACACGTCATCTGATTTTTTTTTTAAAATTCAAAATGGTGTCATTTTGGGTTATATTAAAGATTTTTTTCTAATTTTCAATTTAGTCTTCTAGCTTATACTTTTATGTAATTATACCCCTAATTGATCATAAACTTTTGATTTAATGTGATTAAGCCCTTAATGAACTTCAATTTCAACCTCGAAGTTATGGACCTATTGTGATTTAATTCTTGGTTTTGGATTTATGCAATTTAACCCCTAACTAACTATTTAATTTTTAATTTCTTCAATTTCACCTCGATTTCAACCAATTAAGCCCCTATAGTTCAACGCCTTTTACAAATTGGGTCTTGGCTGCGAAAATATTCAATTGAACCTTGGTTGTGAAAATGTTCAATTGAACCCCTAATTGACCCTAACACTTTATTTTTCTTGTAATTTTACCTATGATTTCAATCAATTAACTAGGTAAAAAAATTAAATTTGATCTTTTAAAATTCTAATCTTCTTAATAAGCCCAAATTAGACTCCCAAACTTACTTTTTCACCAATTAAGACCTTTGTAAAATTAATTTGAACCATTTAAAGTGTAATTAAGTCCTTGCACTTAATTAAATCCTTTAATTGGATTAAAATTAATTCTTAGACATAATTAAAAATTAATTTGACCTATGATTAAATCAAATTGGCCTATTAAAATTTAATGATATTCTTGGACTGAATTTTTATGCAAATTCATCCAATAATAATTTAATTTGACCTTGAATTTACATTGTTTCTTCATTTTTTAGTATAATGGGGTACAATTAAGCCTTAAATTTCTTTAAAATTACAGTTGTATTCCCTAGTCTGCTTTCTCCACGTTACCAAACTTTATTTTATGTTTTTAATTTTAAAAAAGGTGATTTGTTTTTAATAACCCATAATTAGGTTATAACAAATACTTGCAAGGATTCTATACTTGGGTTTTTATAACACAATGTGGAAATGATTCAATTATGGTTGTGGTTTATCGATTTTTCAAATTATCACATTTTATACCTTGCCAAAAGACTGATGATGCTATGAATATTGCTAATTTATTATTTAGGAAAGTTGTATGTCTGCATAAAGTCCCTAAAAGTATTGTGTCTAATTATGATGAAAAGTTCCTAATCTATTTTTGGAAGTTTCTTTAAAGGAAGGTTAGAACAAAACTACTATTTAGTATGACATGTAATACTTAAATTGATGGATAAATTAAGGTTCGATCTCATATTGAAAAGACAACAAAGTATACAAAACTTGCTAATAAATGGTGAAAGATGGTCAGATTTGACCTGGGAGATCTTGTTTGGATTCATTTTAGCAAAGATAGATTTCCAGGCAAGCTAAAGTCTAAATTAATACCTAGAGTTGATAGATCATTTTGAGTTTTTAAAAGATTAAATGATAAGATTTACAGGGTTGACTTTCTTAGTAAGTACAATGTTTTAGCTTCTTTTAATGTAAAAGACTTGTCACTTTACTTGGAAGATGTTGACGATTCTAATTTAAGGACAAGTCACTTTCAACCTAAAGGTAATGATATGCATTATGATTATAACATGGAAGGAGTTGATTCTAATGTGTATGGGCATTCAGATGGTTTGATGACAAGAGTTTGGAAAAATCAATTATAAAGTGTCTTAATAAGTTAGATTAACATGATTGAAGTTTTAATGAGTTTGGAGACTTATAAATTAAATGAAAATGATTCGAATATATTTGTTTGTTTTTGAAATAAGATCTGGGTCATAATTTGAGAGTTTTTGAGACTTTGGGTTTGCTATAAACCCTTAAGTCAATTTGAATCTAAATTTTCACCACTTTATTACATTGGAAAACAAACCTATTTTATATGGTTTTCAATTTTAGAATGTCATCTTTCCATATTATATAACCATGCATGTATTGGAGTTATGTGTGAGAAGTTATTGTTGTTTTTATTTTTATATATGTGTGTGTTCTTTATAAGTCAAAAAAATGTGTTATTTATTATTTGTCTAATTTTTTTAACAAATTATTTATCTAGGTCTCAATTATGTCATTTTGGTATTTTCTAAACTTGAAAGGTTATTCTAAGTATAACATGATGTTTCTAACCAAGTATTGGGAAACTTTCATATTTAGAGAATTTTTTCCTTGTTTTTCCATTTTCAAAATTGATTGAAAAACAAATTAGACTTACTACTCTTAATTACAAAGAGTAGCATTTTTATCTTGATTATAATTCCTTTGTGATATATTTTACTTATCAAAGAGATTCATTCAGACTTTATCCCTTATTTTCATTACAAATTATGTAACTTTCAGCCTATACATTATAAAAAAAAACCATGTAATCAAATCTATCTTCCTTCATCTTGATATTAGATTATTAGTTTGTTCGGGTTAGAAACTCAAGGCACATTACTTTTGTCTTTCGAAATATTAGATTATTAGTTTGTTCGGGTTAGAAACCCAAGGCACATCAAATACATAATAAAATAAGTTATTTATCATTGGAATGGAAAAAAAACTTACTGATGCTTGAGGGGGCTTTACATATATTCTCATTATAAATAAACAATGAAAAGACCTTGACACTCTTGAGTTCAAATAATTTAAGTCTTGTGTTAAAGAGTATTTTTATCATTTTATTTTTGTTTTTTTCTAACTAATGGTGGGGTCATTTTATTATTTTAATAAATAAAAAATAAACTAGAGAAAGGCTAAAGCATGCGGCTGATTATAATAGCCAAAATTGTTGTTTTGGGGTGGGGTTTGATGTGTATAAATATATTTTCCATAAAAAGGCATCGTACTTTCCTTTCTTTCCTTGTTATTTGCATTGGCGTGCAATGTTTCAAATCAACCATTTCACTTCTTTTTTTTGTTTTATTTAATCCCTTTTTCTTTTATTTATTATTTACTTTATTTTAAATAAATTATAAGAATTTTATTTCATTTCCATCCTCATTCAAGCTCTTGATTTGTTAAATTTGATTCTTATTCTTTTAATTATTATATATAGAATTTAAAATAATATTTAGAGCATATATTTTTTTATGATTTCACCATCCATTATTTTTTTCTGTTTAGATTCAATTTTTAATATTTTGATTGTTTTTTTATTTACTTTGTAAAGTTTTTAAAATTGTTCTTTTTCTTAATTTCATCTCTGAACTTTTAAAATTTTCTTGGATTCTAGTTTTTTCATTAATCCCGTGTCCAAGATTTTAAAAGTTTCAAATTTTAAAAATTAATCCATATTTAGAAGGTTTGCTTGGAATTTATTTTTTTATTTATATTACATAAAACTACTATTTTTTTATTTATCTTTTTTTATTTATTTAATTGAAAATTGAGATTTATTTTTTTATAGCTTTTTATATCCTTTGTTATTTATTTGATTTGTGTTCTCTCAAGTATTTTTATTTATTGTTCTTTATTAATTTTAATTTTTAATTAAATAGAATTGATTGGTTGAATATAAGTAGAAGATCACTTTCTTTTATTTTTTATTTTTTATAAGTCATTACTTTAGTAACTCATATGATTTCTTTTAATGTTGTCATATAATCTTTTGCAATGAGGTTTTGACCATCTCAACAAGCTCTTCTAGTAATGGGACAATGTCTATAATAAAATGATGATGAGTTTGCATCGATCTTTTCTTTCTTCTCCTTTAGATATAATATTGGTGACTCATTTGTTTTAGTTAATTATTTCTAAATATTTTTTTATATGGTTTGTGTGTTATCATTACTTATAGTTTAAATTATGCAATTACATTACTTGATCTTATTAGATTTAGTTAAATTAATGACTTGAGCATCAAGTTTTTCTTGCTTTTTTATGGATATTATTGTTGTCTAAACATCCTCATCCTCATTATACATTATACATTAAAACCTATAATTTATAATTTTTTTAAATCTATTTTTTAACCATAAAAATTAATATAATACCAAACATAATCTTAATGATTATGAAGATTTAAAGCATGGAAAAATAATTGAAATATTTTATTTTTTATTTTTAATAAACTTTTAAATAGTAAAAATAATTTTTTTCCACTAGGATAAAAAATATATAGTTACTTAACAAAGTTTTTATTGTTTTTCCCTTTTTTATATACAATTAAAATATTTATTTGATCTTGGAAAAGACAAAAAATAAGATATGCATTTGGTGGTACTCTTATCCTTTTACATGTTTTTTTAGGGTTATTGGGATATGTTGATATTTTTTTTGTTGAATTTTGAATTTTTTATTTTAAAAGGTTATTAACATATGTTTATTACGTATTAATAAATAGGTGATATTTACACATTTGAGCAACATGTGCAATGTTGTTGAATGACCAAACCTGACTTTTCATTATGTTTTTAAAAATGTCACTGTGTCCTTTTCCTCATAGTATGGTGTATGGTGGTCAAATTGTTGTTGATAGTTTTTTTTTTTTCATTCTTTTCTATCTCTTGCTAGATAAAATGCATCATTGTTCTTTTTGTTTTTTAGTTCTCAATTTCAGTCCTCATTCTTGTTTCTTATTTTGTTCTTATAACTTTTATAAAAGTTTTGTTTATTTTCAATTTAGTCTTTTAATTACAGTTTCTCAAATTTTTTTTTCATTTAGGTCCTTATTCTTTTAATTTTTATTTTTTTCTTTAACCCTTTTGTTAAAGTTTTATTGGCTTTCAATTTTATCATTCAATTTTTTTTTCAATTTAACCTTCATTCTTTTGATTTGTTTTTTAAGTTAAAGTTATTTTTCAATTTAATTTAACCCTCCAATTTAATTTTTTCCCCTCTAATTGTTTTTTTTTATATTCACCGTCATTCTTTTAATTAATTTTTTAAAGATGCTTTTGTGTCGTTTATTTTTTTTTCTGGTTTCATATTTCGACATTTGATTTGTTGGATATTCGATTTTATATTTTTCTTTTTTATTTGTAATGCTCTTCATCTAAAACAAGTTTGAAAAGTTAATATTGTTTAATAATTTTTTTTTGCTCATTTTCTTTTATGATTTTACCATTTTGTATTAGTTTATGCAAAACTCGTTATGTAGTTCATAAAATCAAGATAAACCAATAAACAATTAAAGATAATTATGAAAAAAAATTAATTTTTTTTTAATATAGGTTTTTTTTTAAATTATTTTGTTTGTATCTGATTTTTTAAGATATTATTATAGTTTATCTATATTTTTTTTGTTTTATATAAATGAAATTTATTTTTTAAAATAAAAATATATAATCATTTTTAAATAATATTTTTGATATATTTGGCTTGGATGTGAATTTATTTAATCAATTGTATTTATATTTGTAGTTCTATTATCTTTTATTAATTTAAATAAACATGTAAACTCAATCAATAAGTATTTTATTTTGTATGATTGAATATATTGATTTATATTCACCTTTTATTTTTTTAATTTCTTTTTAATTATTATGAATAATTTTTTTATTTATATAGATTATTATCAATTTATTTAATTAGATACTTTCACAGCCATTTAAATTTATATTTTGATTTTTTATATAAAAACACATAACAAATTTACGATTCATAACTAGTTTATAATTTAAGAGGTGAGATAGTGAAATCAATTGTTTTTTACTCAGAATTATATTAATATTATTTTTTTAAAATTATTTTTAATATTGTTATATTAAATTAATTTTAAAAAACAAAATTAATTTTTTTTTAAATTCAAATTTTATCTAAACCGGCAGCTGGTATAAACATCACTGTACTAGGTACAAAATGGAGTAGAAAAAGAAGTTAAAAAAGGGGTTCTTTGTTTCTATGATTGTCTCATCACTCTCTCAGTCACACACCCATCCTCACATTTTGCATACCCAAAGCCAAGCCAAGCAAGAGAAGGAAGCGTCAATAACATAGCATAACCCTCTTCTTGATTTCAAAAATCAATATTTCTTTCACAGTACTCTGGTCAAAAGAAATGGCACTGAAACCTATTGACAACGCTCTTCCACTTCCACATGAAACTGCCAAATTTGGAGTGAATGAAGAAAGCAAGATTGCATCATTGCCTCCTCCTCCTACAGATCCGATCATTGATTATATCCCTTCTGAGAATCTTGAACCCATTTCAGATCCTGAATCCGAGATCCAGGCAAGTCTTTCTTTTTTGGATCTTTCTTTATTTTTAGACCCATACCCAGATGCCATTTCATTTTAGATTTTGATGGGTTTTTTTTTGTGTGGATATTAATTTTGGTTTCTTTTTTTTCAGGGTTTAGTAGAAGAGTTAGATTCAAAGGACTGGACAAGGGTCTGCGAGTCGTTGAATAATGTTAGGAGATTTGCACTCTATCACTCGTTGCTCTTGCTGCCAATCTTGTAAGGGTTTTTTTTTTCAGATTTGAGATGATCAGTAGTGTTTCTTGAAGTGTTTTGATGATGGGGTTTTGGGTAAATATGTTGTTATAGGGAAAAGGTAATGTTAATGGTGGTGAAAGCTATGAAGAATCCAAGAAGTGCTTTGTGCAAGACATCTATCATGGCTTCATCTGATATTTTCAAGGTCTTTGGTGACCAGTCACTTGACTCTGCTAATAACGCATTTGATAACTTGGTGACGACTGGTGACTTTTTCTTTTCAAATTCCTAATTTGTTGCGGCTTGCATTTTGATTTGTTATGTTTCTTGTTTGAATCGTGGTTAATGTTTTTGGATTGTAATGTGGTTGCACAGCTGTTGCAACTACTACTGAAAGCTTCCCAAGACAAAAGGTTCGTGTGTGAAGAAGCAGATAAAGCATTAAATGCAATGGTGAAATCCATGACCCCTCTGCCTTTGCTCAATAAGCTCCGGCCTTATGTTAGACATATCAACCCTAGAATCAGGGCCAAAGCTGCCATAACTATCTCAAACTCCGTCTCCAAGATGGTAAAATTATATAAAGCTATATATTTTCTATTCATGTTGCCGAGTTTAGCTTGTGAAGGGGAGAATGATATTTAACTGATGGGAGTTTATGTGGTGTTGATTTCAGGGCCTAGAAGCAATGAACGAATTTGGGTTGGTTTCGCTGATTCAAATGGCTGCAGATTTGTTGAATGATAGATTGCCTGAGGCAAGAGAAGCGGCAAGGAACATCGTGACTTGTATATATGAAGCATATACCAGAAATGAGGAGCAGAAGCAGGAATCATGGCAAAACTTTTGCCAATCCAGTTTACCACCTATTCATGCTCAGTCTATGGTCAAAATTACCAGTTCTCAATAATTTTCCGTATTGTGATAATGTTTACTCTATCAGCAGAGGCAATAGAACCATGCGAAGAAGTTAATACCTTGAGTTTTTGTGTAAATTCTATTTTTACATGATTTAGTAACAGGTGTTCTGGTGATGTGGTTGGTGTTTCAAGTTCTTTTTTCTCAGTTCTGCATTTGCTTGTTGAAAAAATAGAGGATGTGGTATACAGTACTATTGGATTTCATTGCTAATCGTACAGATTCATCTGATTAAAAGATGGCAAAGCATGATATGCATTAGCAATCGTTCTTGTGATGTTGTCCAGCTTTACATACCAAGAAATGGCTTTGATTAACATGATAGGATCCAGTTTCGCAGCTTTTATTGGAACTATTGGATCTAGGCTTCTCCTGTTTGCTTTTAGTGGCTGCTAAAGGCAGCATTGTTATGGATACTTGCGTTTTCAATCTTTTCACTGCCGCAGCATGTCTTCGGCTCATCGAGCTACTGTCCTTTTCTACTGAATCAAATTACCAGGTTAACTGTTGTCCAATGTATTTACCTGATTATTTTTGTTTTTGTTTTAAAAAAAAGTTTAATTTTTTTTATTTTTTATGAACTTTAAATTAATATGTTTTTAGTGTTTTTAAATTATTTTAATATATAAATATTAAAAATAATTATTTTAAAATAAAAAATTATTTAAAAATAACCATAATTATACTATAAAGGGCGTGAAGCTCCTTGAGTGGTCGTATGTTTTAAACTTCCATTAGCAGACAAAACTGTCGCAAACCATCAGATTATGAGAACAGCTGATGGTGAGGAACAAGAAGCCATGCTGGGAATTTCTGGTTTGAATGGCCAGTGTAATTTCCTGGTAACAGTGGATTCATATATTTAGAAGACCAGTGGCATGCAAAGTCCTACTAGTCCACCCAGTAACTTCACACGAGCATGCAAATTCCTGAACTCCACCGGTAACTTCTCATTATCATGCAGAGTCACCAACTCTGAAAGGGAACTTCTAATAAGAATAACCCTGCAGATTGACAATGGCTTCCATTGTTAGGTAAACTCATAAAAGAAACCACGTTTGGTTCGTATGCCTTCTCTGCTAGCTGATTTATTTAGGCGCTTCAATTTTGTTCAAGCAAAGAGTACAGAGCCATCTCCGCCTCAGAAAATGGTTGTCCAACATAGAGCTTAAGCTGCTCCTTTCTTCACAACAATAACCTTCTTCGAATGCGATTTCACTGCCTCATGAAGTTCCTGCAAAGAATCAAATTTCCTTCCATATTAGAGCATTGATTAAGAGGCATCTGGATCAATATAAAGTAATCGCAATGAAATTAGTGCTCTCGAGACCCCCAAAATTCAAAATAGATAGTTAATGGAATCTCAACAGCATTACAGACCTGGTTAGGTCATACAGAAAATTGTCTCATTGAGAGGGAGGAATGCTTCTAAGAAAGTGGATAGGTAAGCTTGATGCCTACAGAAATCAGGTTGGATTGCTTACTTTTATTTGCAGCGGAACAATCTCAGCACTGGAGTCTCCTAAATCTTCAAAGGAGGACTCTAGCAAATAGCAGAAATTATTGGCATCACCACGGTCCTCAAAAGCAACACTGTAAGAAAAGTCCCTTCGTTCATCTTCCCGAGAAGCCACTCTTGAAGAATAAAGCCTACCAGATTCTTCAAGTTCTAAACCTCTAGCCTGGGGCGCGGCGCATATCAAGTTATTGCTTAGAAAGTATAAGAAACTTATTCCTATTATTGTTTAGCATACTTTTATATCAAAGCCATTAGATATGGTAGTTCCCTGGTTTTCTAATGCCATTTCTACTCAGTGCAGCAGCAGGCCTATCAAACTTTGAGGTAGTTCCCTGGTTTTCTTTGGTCAAGCTCTCAGAATTCAGGGTCTCCAAGTCTCTTGATTTTCCTGCCTTCGGAATTTCATTGGAAGCTTTCCTTCCCTGGTCTCCTGGACAGAGCCTAAAAGTTTTTAAAAACACCCCGAGATTGCAAAAGTTTTAACAACAAAACATATCTGAAATTCAGCTGATAGCAGAAATGATAGATTATGCATTCGGCACCATCTAAAACTAAGCCAGTATATTTAAATTTCTTAGCGAGCAGAACTCGCATTCCTTCCGCAAATCCCCCCTTTCTTTCTCCCACTTGTTCACCTCATTTTGCACTGAATTCAAATGCACATTGCCATCGTTCCTTCTGCTATCCTTTTTCAAAGACCCCGCATCAGTTTTTACTAACAAACCATTCAGATCACTGCCATCTCTAGTAGAAACAGTTTTATCCTTCAAGCCTGAAAATCCCTTTGGAGTGCTCCTCGCATCCATTGACGGACTCTTAAACCTAAACTTCTTTTTAAACATCGACGTCTTATTTTCCTCTTTCGAATCCAAACCATCCTCGCCAAACTCATCCTCAAAATCCCCAAACGGCCCCAAGAACTGCATAAACAAATCCGGCAACTTTCCTCTCTTCGAATTCAACCTCTCTCCAACTTAACCAATCGAGGACCAATCCCTTCTCAAGCTCACTCCTTTCATCACCCTCAATTAAACCCCTCCTATCCCTCTCTCTCACTTCCCTATCCATTACCTTAATTTCATTGATTTTCTCTTCCAATACATTCTCATTAACATACACCACTCCGTGAACTGTTGAGCACTTGGCACTTGGCAGCATCTCCTACCAGCCAGAAAACATACATTCTCATTAACATACACCACTCCGTCAACTGTTGAGCACTTAGCACTTGGCACTTGGCAGCATCTTCTACCAGCCAGAAAATACCTTTTTATGCCTACGGAATCTTTGATCAAGAACAACCAGATGCCTCTTGCCCGATGCCTGCCTTATGTTTTCTGGTTTTTTAATACCACATCGAAAAGATATGAGCGCTTGTTTAGTGAGAGTTGAAAACGCCAGAATCAGCTCACATGTTTTCTTCCCACCGTGAAATGGCCGGAGATGACGAGATTAACCTTCGAGACTGATGGTGTGTTTGACATTGTTGTTGAAATGGTTATGATTTCTTAAAAGTTATTTTTATTGGGATTGGTTTTAAAAATTTTAGTATTTAATTAAAATTATGATTAAAATTAAAGTTGAATAAAAAATAAATTATATATATTTAATTAATATATTTTTATATTAAGATTTGATTATGAAATTATTTAAAGGACATACACATGTATATATATATATATGTATGTATGTATATTATGTTTTTTTTATTATTTCATCAAATTATTTTTAATTTATTGAGTACAAAATTTATATGTGTAGGTCTTTATGATCCTTAACTATTTGAATGAGTTGTAATATTAGGTAAAAAGTCATCCGAAATAAAATTAAAATTGTGATCATATTAAAAAAAATCTCATCATCTTACGATTTTTTTATAATATATAGTTATGTAGTGTTATTGATGCAACTACAATTTCAACTTATATTTTATATGAATAAGCTGATATGTTTTGTAAAATTCTTCATTTTTATTTCCATACCCTAAAAGAATGTTTTATCACATTATATAGTGATGAGTGTGCATGATTAAACACTTCTTTTCGACTACTTGGTTGTCCACGACACCTAAAATCTTGTAAGTAATATCTTTTGTCTTTATAGGGACATAAATACCTATACTCATTAGAATATTCAACATCAGTCAAATAGTATTTACCTGCAAATAAGAATAAGATGCTAATTTTTCAATAACTAAAAAAAGAATATTATCTAACTTCAATTACCAGCTCTTCAATTTATATAAAATCACAACCTTCTGGTGGTTTTGAAAATTTTATATTTCTATTATCAATAGCTTTAAGAAAAATACACATATTATGTGAACTACCTTCCTATCATGCCCACACAAACATGAATTGCACGTCAAAACTACAAGCAACCACGACATTTTATGTTAGCACACCTTTTCTTCCAATAAATAGAATTTATTTATCAAATGATATGCATGCACGAACATGTGAGTCATCAATTGAAATGACATAATTCTATAAGAAAAAAAATAATGTAAGTAATTAGAAACATTAATAAAATAATAGATATTCATTTAAACAACATAATTTTTTTTTCTTACCTTAAAATGTGGTATATATCTTGGATTCATTACAATTTCTCTTAAAGTGTTGGTAAATTATGGATCTACTAGTTTTATAACTTCTACAGCAAACAAATATAATAATTTAAGTATTTTTTTTATACATATACTAATAGTTTCACCTGAATATTGACATCTCTCATGGACTTTCCTATTTAATGCTCCTATTGCTATTGTAAATAGAAACATTACCAACTTTTCAATAACGCTCATTATTCTTGAAGGTTTTAAGTCATAATGTGTTTCTAAATTATTTCACAAACTCAACAAAGTTATTGTGTCCATCCTAAACATGTTAACATATTATTTCCAATGACCTTTTAAAACTTCATTCAACCAACACATCCTTATATTGTATGAAATCATATATTGTTCTTTATTCATATAATTAATATAATATATGTTTATAACTTCAATTATGCATATAATTTATTTATTCATATTAAATTATCTCCTTAAAAAAATCACCATCATCATTATTGTTATCGTTGTTATTGTTGTTGTCGTTTCTATCATCGTCATCTTTAGCATCAGCAACTAAGACACCACTAACTAAGATGATAAACATATGTATCATCCTAGTTACTAACGTTTAGTAACTATATGATCAAAACTAATTTCATAAATATTTCTTTAATAACATTGATTTTACATTAATTTCTAACATTATACATTTTCATGTTCTCTAATAAGTTTTATTTCCAACATCTTATTCATCACATTATCATTCTTATATTTTTCTTTTTCCTTAATTTAGTTTAACATATCAATATACGATTTATTCCTCACAACTATAAAATTGATCGGAATCATTCAAACACTTTCATACAATGTTTCTTTTCACGTTGGATTTATTTCAAAACTCTTTCCATTTTATTAATATATTCAGTTTATGCTATTATTTCATATCACATGGAATTTACACCACAATTTGTTTCCTCAACACATATAAATTATATGATATTTTCCTCTTATAACCATCTTTAATCCATATCATAAATCATTGCTTAATTATGTGTAATTCACAACATGTCTAATTCAAGTCGCCTTTTTGTTTCCCTAGCATTTATTATATCTATGATCCATTATATATTAGTCCATACAACACCTTTGTTATATTAATAAATTTCCTCAATTCCTTATTCATTTCACTTATTTCATGTCTATTTATATTATTTATAATTTATCACATAAACTTCCATCATTTTTATACTTAAAAGACGTGTGACACGACTAAAAAATTGATGTCTTCTCAAAAGTGTAGGAGTGTTGAAGTAATAAATAATTTGATAAGACCGGGGTCGAACCACAAGGAGGTTAACTATATAAATTATAAATAATAATAATAATAATAATAATAATAATAAGAAGTAAAAGAGGAGTTTGAGATATAA
>NW_011500176.1:172538-190354 GCF_000495115.2 Populus euphratica | reverse complement strand
GATTAAATAATGATAAAAATAAATGTCAATAAACATGATTTTGATTTGAAAATCAAGATGCCTAAATACATGGTAAATGCCTCCTTTTATAGGCCAAAATTTGAAACTATTGATCTATTAACTAATTGTTGAATGAGTGATCACATCTTAACTTGGTGACAATCATTATCTTTTTGTCTAAACAAAATATCATTGCTAACATCAGAATTTTAACATGCACCTTTATAAAAGTTATAGGAAATTGTCTTAACTTTCTAACAAAAAAAATCTATGCATTTGAACCTCTAGAACTTGAGATATGGGCTGAACACTGAATAATGTCTGCGTTACAGGACAAATTTCGACTTCTCTGTTGTTACTACAATTTGGACTTGAAAATGACTCTTTTACATCTTGAACTCTTTATGAAAGTTTTAGTCCTATGTTTTAGTGTAAAATTTTAATTCGATCTAATGATCGGATTGAGAATTATGTTCAATAGTGGAAAACTATATTGTTAGTAATTTTTAAGCCAAAATCTGAATTTTTCAATGTTTTATTTTCTTACATCATCAATATTTTAAACAATTCAGTGGGGACTTCCATCTATAACAATTTTTAAAAAATAATAACTCCCTTCCGAGTTAAAAACTACGTGATTATATACAGATTTAGACTGATGGTTAGAGTTGTTCTCGTGTAAAACCATACATTAATTTTTTATTTTAAAAAAATTTAAATACTTTTCTAAATATTTTCACCCCAACTTTATAAAAAATTTCCTTATTAATGTTGTGAATTTTTATTTGGGGGTTTACACCAACAGTTCGATAACTCACATAAAAGTCCATAATTATAACAACATTCAAATGTTGAATAATACAATAAATGAAACTAACTTTTGCGAATGAAAACTATTCTTTTCAAATTGTCAGCTCATTATTCTACAAATGTAAACATGTATAAATAAATTATCAAGCATGTCGAATAACATAACGCATTAAATTTACCTAGCACTTTAACATAGTTAATAAATTAATGTTTAGAAAATAAAATCATACCATGCTAGTTAAGCACGTTTACTTTGTGTATACATTTACTTTAACCATTTCAACTTCTCTTCAAGACCACCCATACTAGACCCAATTTCTTTTTTCTTTCTTAAACTCAGATACTCTATAGCAAAGTCATGAAAATCATCATCAATTAAATCTCCAAGAATTGAATGGAGCTCAGCCATCACCTCAAGAATATTACAGCCTTGCCAATCCATATACAAAGATGCAGAGTCACTTCTAGTCGACATACTCCGAAGTAATTAATCTTACCTTGATAGCAGTTAAACACCAATTACAGACATCTTTTTCTTTCTACCTCGAACCTCAGAAGGATCTTTTTCTTTTCTTTTACTACTACTCTTTGTATTGCTAATGCTTCACACATTCACCTTTCCAACCATTTGAGACATGTCATTCTTCAAATTTAGAATCTCATCCTCTTTTGAATCATCGCTTCCTTCTTCTAAATCAGCACTATCAATGTTGTCATTGCTTGTGTCAAGATCGATATCATTTTTCACCAAGTACTCCTGATAATAGAGCCCCTACATACTCTCCAATATTAATAATGTTAGAATATATTATGTTAAATTTAATCTTTGAAAACGGTTCAATACTAGCATGTCTAAATTTTTTTGCTCTTCTAATTTCCTACATAAAAGAAATAAAAATAATTAATGCAACATTATGTATATAAAAAATTTATGAAATCTGACAACAATAAATAAAATTATTAGAATCATGAGGAATTAACCTCAATTTTCATTTTTCACCACTCATCGTTAGCTGGAATTATTCCTAATTCACTATTGCAACCCATATCAGTTTTAGAAATCAGCTTTATCCATATTCTCTAATTCTTTTTTCATCCATCCCTTTTGTTTTGTAGTTATGTTTTAGTGAATGCATCATCAGTTTGTTCTTTAAATGATGATATATGAAATTTTCATCCTGTTTTATCAAAATAAGTATTAGGTCTCATTCTCATACTAATAACCTTAATGTATAGGTTATAAAATTTATGCAACATTTATTTTGTCCATGCAGTCTTATCTATAAATTCAAGATCTTCTATTATATATTTTAAAACATTTAATAAAAAGAAACAAACAATGATATCATTTTTATATGAAAAAGATTGCATTAACACAAATACAAAATACTTATTATAAATAATAAGAAAAACTAAAAAGTGTAAAATGCATGTTGTGGAACACTTTAGTTTATTGAATATATTCAATAAATCACACTTTAATAACCCTTTTTTAAGAAAAACTGAAAACATGAGGTGTTGATACAATATAATTTTAATAATTTATAAGACAAAACAAAACAAAAAACAACAAGTTATGATGGATAATTATAAAAATGACTATAGGTAAGTTATATGCTTGTTTACTGTAAAAATCAACAATGAAATTTAATTTTTTTTTCCCTTACTTTTTACTTATTGGATTTCAAGTTTTGAAATTGACTATCTTATTTATTTGTTAGGGTTATTATTGGAGCAACAATGATTCCTATTAATTTTTTAAAAGTAAGTTTCAATTATATTTAAGTTTTTGATGGCTCTAGATTTTTTATTTCCCTTAATATGAAACTAAAAGCATAAGAAACATATATCAGAGCTAGCATCACAGTTATATAGTAACTTTTTACAAATCAAATTCAAGACTTTCAACATTGCTGTCTACAAATAAAATTCATTCTACAATTCATAACTTTTGTTTATTACAAATAAGATGATTAATTTAATAAAAAACTTTAAAAGTTCATTAATTATACAACACCTTAATTCAATTCTCACAAAACAAAATATTACACTTTTTTCTAATTATATACAAAAAGAAAATAAAGATCCATCAATTAAATCCAACTATTAGCCAAACTAAAGGAAACCCATTTTAGAACTTAGCCAAACTAAAGGAAACCCATTTTAGAGCAGACAAGACAAAATCTATGTTAATAAATTAATTAAACATATAAGTAATTTTAACAAAGAAAAAATATATAAAAAAATCATTTATTTTCAAGAACAGGTTGCATATGAGTGCAACAATTTGTAGTTAATTAATGACATTAACAATTAATCACAATAAAAACAAAAATAATAGAGAATCATAGAAATTAAAATTTATAGATAATTAAAATAAATTTTAAGATGAAAATAAGGAAGAAACTCACCGTTACTCTTCTTTTATTTGAATTTTCCTAACACAAATCTATTGTTTATTTCTACAAATAAAATAGTAAAGAAATGTTCGAAACATCATATAGAAATCTACGTTGAATTTAATATAACTTGAAGATGAATGAAGAAAGAGTTCAGGAATATACGATTTCAATTTTCAAAAAAAAAAAACAATACAAAGCTTTGATGAATGAGTTTATTAATCGATGACAATGACCTTTGGTTGAATGAGTCTAGCAATGAAAACTTTTAGAGAAATAAAAAGAGGTAAGTTAGAAGAATAAAGACGAGGGAAGGGAACAAAGAGGAATAATAAGGCTGGAAAATTTTGGGAATGAGATGATAATGAGATATCTCAGAAATGGTTGGCAATGATATTTTTTATTTTCAGGTCTACCGGATATTTTTGTATTTTTTTCCGATAGTGTTTTTCCATAGAATGTGATGGATGATGAAATGTATGATTTTATTATTGAAATTGTGCTATTTTGTGATGTTTTGAAATAATTTTTATTAGTATTTTTCTATTGTTTTGATTTGTTGATGTTAAAAAATATTTTTTAAAAATAATAATATTTTTAAAAATAATAATTATCATACTTATAAACACTATTATATTTAATAAAAAAAATTAATGCAGGAACTAATGCTGATTTTTTTTATCTCTAAATAATAATCCAACGTTATTTTAAAAAAGATTGTTCCCCTAAAAAAATAATAAATCATCTGACCCATAAAATTCGAAATAGAATTGATACTAAATATAAGCTATGATCGAATGTTTTGCTTTGTAATGCTGTGACTAAAATTAAATTTGATGTCTTTGAAGATGAAGGGGCCCTTAATTTAATTAAAAATCTTCAGGATACGATAGGGGGCTGTTTGGACAACCCTGGAGTTTTTCCTTTGGGAATTTACCATTTCTTTTTTCTTTTGTTTGTTCGACCATTAATCTTTCTTTTGGCGCGGCGATAAAGATCTCTGGGTAGTGTTCCAGAGTGTCTGAAGTAGTTGCTTTTTTAATATATATTTTTTAAAATGTTAAAAAATTAATAATTTACTTTTTTATTTTTTAGAATTTATTTTTTAATATTAAAAAATATAAAAAAATTATTTTATTTAAAAAATTCAAAAATTACAAAAAAAAAACACGTTCCAACTGTTTTTAATTTAATTGTGATTGAGATTATAGTAATGATGATAATTTTAAAAAAAATTCACTTAAAATTGTGTTAAAATAAATTTATTTTATTTTTAAAAAATATTTTTAATATTAATATATTAAAAACTTTTAAAAATATATAAATTTTTTTTATTAAAAAACATAATTTATACTATTTTCTAAAATACATAGTAATATTATCTTCTGAACACTTAATGATTGTTTTTGCATTTTGTGTTTTAAAAACATTATTTTTGTTTTATTTGTTTATTTTTAATTAATTTTTTTAATTTTTTTAAATCATTTTAATGTATTTATTTGTAAAATAATTTTTAAAAAATAAAAAATTATTATTTTAATATATTTTTAAATAAAAAATATTTTAAAATCCAACTACTGATGCCTCAAAAATAGAATTTGTTTTTAAGTAATTACTTTAAAATTCGAACCTCAAAAACTCAGGAAGGAACAAACCTATCAAGGTCTAACATGAAACCAAGCTGACCAGAAGAAGAAAACTTGTGGGTGAAAATCTTAATTGGGAATTCAATTGTGTAACGATCACACAAGTAGATAAGGTATATGTTGTGCTGGTAAACTTATGTAATACGGTGTTATATATTTTTATAAAATAATTTTTACAATAATTTTTTATTATATATGTATATATATTTAATATTAATACATTAAATTTATTAAAATTATATATGAAAATAATTTATTTTAAAAAAATAAAAATTGTTTATAAACACTTTCAAATTGATAAATCAAGTAAAACAAACATAATGTTTTTATGTTTAAAAAATACATTTAAATTTTTTTATTTTAAATTATTTTGATATATTAATTGGGGAAAATAAAAATATATTTTTTAAATATATTTTTAAATAAAAAATATTTTAAAAATTGAAGATCGACACATTACGATACCTACGAAAACCAAAGAAAAACATCAAAAGAGACAAAACCTAAAGCCCCCCGTCTCATGCAATGGATCCACATGTCCTGTTGTTAAACGGCATCATCACACTTTGGCAAACCTGAAACAACAGCAAGAGCAAAAACCCTATCTCTTATTCCTTCCCCACCAACACAACCCTATCTCCTTGCCCTACCTCACCAGACCAGAGATTTTCCTTCCTTTGGCATTTATTTGTGTGTTGTTATACCGTGTTTACTGATAAAAAACAAGAACTTGAAGCCATGGCCTCAAGGATCCACGTCCCTGTTTCCACAACACAAGGAACACCACCTTCACTACCATCATCTGCAGGTTTTCTCCCTATCCGAGCTCCTATAACTGTTGATGATTTTCAATCAGATGGTTATAAAACTGACACCTCTGATAGCGACATTGGTAGTAGTCGTAGTGGTACTGGTAGTAATATTGATAACGGGTTTGTGAGTGGTGAAGAAGAGTTTGATTCTGCATCCGAGAGGCCTTTTTTAGGCGACCCAGATGAGGAAAACAGTGAAGAGGGTGATTTTGGTGGCATGTATCGGGTTTCTAGGCCTTTTGTGGCTGACCCAGATGAAGAAAATTCAGTTCTTGAGGAGGTAGAGGAGGAGGAGAGTGGTGTAACTGATGAATTTATCCCTGTTGTTGGGTTGGGCAGTGCGAATTCGAATGGAGTTAGGCCTATTGCACAGTTGTCAATGGATGATGATGAATTTGATAAGGTGACTGGTGATGAGGGAATGGTGAGTGAAGTGGACTATGGAAGCTTTTCAGGTGTTGTCAAAGTTCCTAGTTTTGGGGCTCAAGAGATTGTGGATGTTGCACCTCTAGTTAAGGTGCTGGATATTGAAGAAGATAAAGAAGATGGGTTATTGGTTCAGAGTAATTCTTCTTTTGATGACAACAAATCTAGTCTGTCAACGGAGAGGGATTTTGGAGCTGATAGTTGTGTTTTGGGTCCTAAAGATGCTGTTGTGACAAATGGTTCTGCTAATGACTCTGGTTCAGTTAAATTGGTCGAGGACAATGGTCATGTTGTCACAGTTACTCATCCCACGAACTTGTGGGTGAATGGTGATTCTCCAGAAAACTCCGAAGGTGATAAAATGGAAGATGTGCGAGAAAGCAATACAAATTCCTCTGGTATCAAAGATGAAGCAAACGGTGATTCAGAAACAAAAGGAGGACAAAAAGGCTTACTTTCTCCTGAAAACTTCGAAGGTGATCAAATGGAAGATGTGCGAGAAAGCAATACAAATTCCTCTGGTATCAAAGATGAAGCGAACCGTGATTCAGAAACAATAGGAGGACAAAAAGGCTTACTTTCTGATGATGACATTGAAGAGTTAATTTTTGGTGGCTCTGGAACAACCAAGCTCATCATGAATGAATTAGAGCAAAATTCACCCTTCTCTTCCACCCCAGGTATTGAAGCTTATCATGATCATCCGCAGACGATAGATGGAGAGATTACTATGGACTCAGATGAAGATACAGACTCAGATGAAGAAGCAGACGTGGTTAGAGATCCAGTAGGAAAACAGCTATTTGATTCTGCTGCATTTGCTGCTCTTTTAAAAGCAGCAACTGGTGCTGAATTGGATGGAGGCAGAATAGCACTAAGCTCTGTTGATGGTTCTGGATTATTTTCTCTTGAAAATCCTGCTGGTTCAGGTTTCCAGTTTCGCACAAGGAGACATGCTCCCCCACCAGATATGGTAAAGCGTACTTTAAGTGAAGAAGAAAAGAAGATTTTAGAGAAGATACAGCACTTAAGGGTGAAGTTCTTGAGGCTTGTCCAGCGACTAGGACAGTCTCCTGAAGATTCTATAGTTGAATCAGTGCTACATCGGCTGGACCCAGATGAAGGGAGACGTGTCAGTCGAGAGTTTAGCCTTGAAACTGCTAAGAGTATGGCCATGCAGCTTGAAGCAGAGGGCAAAGATGATTTAAACTTCTCTGTGAACATTTTGGTTCTCGGGAAAACTGGAGTGGGGAAGAGTGCCACCATTAATTCTATTTTTGGTGAGAAGAGAGTTGAGATCAATGCGTTTGCACCTGCCACAACTAGGGTTAATGAGCTTGTTGGAACAGTTGATGGAGTTAAAATCAGAATCATCGACACACCAGGTCTCAGGTCCTCTGTAAAGGAAGAGGCTACCAACCGGAAAATACTAGCATCTGTAAAAAAGCTGATTAACAAGTTTCCTCCAGATGTTGTCCTCTATGTTGACCGGTTAGACACCCATGATAGAGATCGCAATGATTTGCTGTTGTTAAGTTCGCTTTCCAGAACTCTAACTTCATCAATATGGAAAAATGCAATTGTCACTCTGACGCATGCCACTTCTCCTCCACCTGATGGACCATCTGGGTCATCCCTAGCTTTTGAGGTGTATGTTGCTCAACGATCTCATGTTATCCAGCAAGCAATCAGCCAAGCAGTTGGTGATTCGTACCTGATGCATCCGAGTATGAA
The DNA here is from genome assembly GCF_000495115.2 of Populus euphratica. NCBI lineage: Eukaryota > Viridiplantae > Streptophyta > Magnoliopsida > Malpighiales > Salicaceae > Populus > Populus euphratica. The sequence goes on along the minus strand of NW_011500176.1, from coordinate 182,527 downwards.
GCATCCGGTGTCTCTTGTTGAGAATCATTCTTTGTGCCAGAAGAACGAGAACGGAGAAAATGTCCTCCCTAATGGACAAAGCTGGAGACCCCAATTGTTACTGCTGTGTTACTCACTGAAGGTTTTGTCTGAGGCAAGTTCTATATCCAAGCCTCAAGATCTTATTGACCATAAGAAGCCTTTTGGTTTACGGCTCCGCTCTTTACCTCTACCCCACCTCGTGTCTTCTCTGTTGCATTCTCGCCCTCATCTAAAACTCCCTACTGATCTGGTTGATGAGGACATTGATTCAGACATGGACTTGGTTGACCTCCCTGATTCGGATGCAGAAGATGAGGATGAATATGACCAGCTTCCACCATTCAAGCCTTTGAGGAAATCTCAGGTTCAGAAGCTCAGCAAAGAGCAAAAGAAAGCTTATTTTGAGGAGTATGATTATCGGGTGAAACTCCTTCAAAAGAAGCAGTGGAGAGACAATTTGAAAAGGCTGAAGGAGATAAAGAAGAGAGGCAAAGATTGCAGTAATGACATTGGGGAAGATGTGGACCAGGAAGATGAAGGTCCAGCACCAGTGCCTGTGCCTCTGCCTGACTTTGTCCTTCCACAATCGTTTGACAGTGACAATCCTTCATACAGGTACCGAGCTTTGGAGCCTGCATCACAGTTTCTTGTCAGGCCAGTTTTGGATGCCCAGGGCTGGGATCATGATTGCGGATATGATGGTGTTAACATCGAAAGTAATCTTGCTATTGCTGGTCGGTTTCCTGGTGCTTTTACTGTTCAAATCACAAAAGATAAGAAGGACTTCAATATCCAATTAGATTCTTCAATTTGCGCTAAGCATGGAGAAAATGGATCGACTATGGTGGGATTTGACATCCAGACTATTGGAAGGCAGCTTGCTTATATCTTGCGAAGTGAGACCAAACTCAAAAAGTTTAAGATGAACAAATCATCAGCCGGGATATCTGTTACTCTACTAGGTGAAAATGTAGTCACTGGATTCAAGATTGAGGATCAGATTGCAGTTGGAAAGCGCTTGGCTTTGGTGGGAAATGCTGGCACTGTGAGATCAGGTAACGATACTGCCTATGGAGCCAACTTTGAAGTGCGGCTCAAGAGTAAAGATTTTCCTATAGAGCAGGACCAATCCACGTTAGGCCTGTCCTTGATGAAGTGGAGGGGTGATTTAGGTCTGATGGCCCATTTACAGTCTCAATTCTCCATTGGTTGGAATTCCAAAATGGCTGTCCATGTTGGAATGAACAATAAGCGAAGTGGCCAGATCTCCATCAAGACAAGCAGCTCAGAACTGCAAGCTGCACTTATTGGTATTGTGCCAATTGCAGTGTCCATCCTTCAGAGTATTTATCCTGGTTCTAAGGCAGGACGCACAAATATACTAGATCATTGAGTGCTTTTTCCCAGTTTAATTAGTGCTATTAGTCATCACCTGGGTTTTCATGGGGAAATAAACTTTGGTGTTGTGCCAATTGCAGTGTCCTTCATCCTTCAGAGTAGTTATCCTGGTTTGAATGCAGGACACTCAAATATACGAGATTATCAAGTGCTTTATTTCCAGTTTAATCAGTGCTATTAATCATCACCTAAGTTTTCATAGGGAAATAAACTTTCAGCAAAGGCTATTCACTGTCTTGCATATGTTCATGATCACAATAGCTTTGTTCAGTCTTCTGTACATTTTATTTATTTATTAGGCTTGCCAAGTTTGTACAGTAGGAGATGAAGGCTACATATAGTGCTCTATGAAGTGGCTTGTTAACTCTTTTGATTCCTGTTTTCACTAGTTATCTTAATTAATATATGAAAGAGCATATAGGAAGGTGAAACTCAAAATTAAAAGGACTTGGGTTCATTGTATTTTTTGACAGTGGTTTACTGCTGTAAACTTAACACCAGCCATGTTTATTTGTATTTTAATTCCAGCTAACTATTTATATAATATACAGTATTGCTTTGGATTCACCTGGATTTGCCCACCTGCAAGTATCGTTTTGACATGCCTTGATCATTGTCAAATGCGTGAATCCTGGTTTTGCGGTGGTGAGGAATTTTATTTGCAAGTTGTGGAATTCAGTTTGGCCATGGTCAGGATATTTTCTCTTGTTTTGAAGATGGAATTATTTTGGTTTTCCCTTGGGCTTTTGTGTCGGTCATGTTCTTAGTCTTCGTCGTGCTCCTTTGGATATGGTTTCTTGTGTTTTTTTGATCGGCTATTGTTTTCTGGAATCCATAGTTATCTGATGTGTTTTGGTCTCTTTTGTTGGTAACTGTATCTGCTTCTGGTTCCAATTGATTCTCTGTTGCTTGTGTTGCTGATTTGTCTAGTTCTTAACTGCCTCGATTCTGGGTTGAGCTGATTGTCTGCTTGCGAGTATGTGTATAAAACTTTGTAAAACTACACTAGAATGATTAGTGGATGTTTATTTTATTAATTTAGATAACCCAACCTGGAAACGCTAAATGTGAAAGTGTAGGAGATGAATTTTGGAGAACTAGGTTTCCTAACCAATTGAAGGCAAAAATGAAAATTCATTTTGTTTTACTTTCTTCCCTCCATAATATGGTTCGTGGTCAGTTGTGGGGACTTGAGGGCATGGAAACTTGTCATATGCTTTAGTCATTAGTCAATTGAGTTCCATTCTTTTATCTGAAATTCTTTTGATCAGTGTGGTCTCACAAATTTGTTCTTTAATTGCTTGGAATTTATCTTAACCACCTAATCATCTTTGGCAGGAATCAACTAAAATATGTATGTAATTCTATCTTCTCAGCACACGTTGTAAATCAATAATTGTATTTTTAGTAAAGGAATTTATAATTTTGAAATCATGGTACTTTCCTTCCTAATCTTCATTTCGTTTTGAAATTTTCCTTTCTGGGAAGAACATAGTCAATTACTCTGTTTCAAAAAATTTCTGACAGCTTTGGCAGGGATCGACTAAAATATGTGTTGCTTGTTTCATTGCCTCAACTTTTTCAGCCACTTGCGAGTATGGACTTGTTTACACAGGGATGCTTGTTGGGAATGGGCAATTGCTCCTCCTCGTGTCTCTCCGTCTCCAAGATATCAACATGCAGCAGCAGGTCTTTTTGCTTGAATATATTTCGTCTTAATTTACTTGCTACTTTCCATAAAGGCTAATCGCTCCTCAATGTTGCAATTTAAGCCTTTGCAAATGCAAGGCTCCATGTATCTGGACTCTGAAAATTCATTTTGTTTTACTTTCTTCCCTCCATAATAAGGTTCGTGGTCAGTTGTGGGGACTTGAGGGCATGGAAACTTGTCATATGCTTTAGTCATTAGTCAATTGAGTTCCATTCTTTTATCTGAAATTCTTTTGATCAGTGTGATTGCATGGTGGAAGATTCATCAAGTGTTGCAGGTAAATCCTGAGTTTGCAATCTTTAGGACTTTTACCTATGGTTTTTTTAGAGATGGTTTTAGACACATTGCTCAAAAACATAACACAGCCTGCAAATATTTAGCCGTTTAGTCAGCCTAGGTTGTTGAAATTGTCTGCTTTTCTGGTAGATACCTGATTCAACTGGTTTCATGGTGTACATGCAACTATGAGAGAGATTTTATTTATCTGAGTGCTATGTGGTCCTACAAGGATGCAAAACTCTTGCAGCTGATATTGCAAGGTTTTATGGTTTTTTTGTCCCTTTTTCTGCACTGTTTGCATCTAATAACGTCGCATCCAACATCATTATCATTTTCATTTAGCCATTATCATTTTCATTTAGCCGTTAGTGTGGAGTGGAAACCAATCCAGTTCCAGTGATCTTGTTGCTACTTGTTAGATTGTGCCCCTGTTTGGCAGTGCTGCCCAAACAGAGGCTGGTGCCAAACAGGGGCTGGCCAAAACTCAATTTTTTTTCTTAGTTTTTGTTTTTTTATGTTTTCGAATTATTCTGATATGCTATTGTCAAAAATAAATTGAAAAAAAAAAATTGATGTGTTTTTTAGCTAAAAGCACTTTGAAAAGAACTGTCATCACACTCCTAAACACCTTCTAAATTTATTACTGTGTAATTACTATATTGTGTCAATAAATGATTCTACCTAGTATTCTAACTATAACCCCATGTTTTCCCACATATAGTGTTGGCTACTGCAGCAGGAGTTTGCTGCGAGACCAAATCTGTTGTTAGCAGTCCAGGGACATGCTGCTGGTGGGGATACCACAGTTGAGCTAACTAGATGTTGTAGCCGCTGCAGTGGGTGACTTGATATTTATTTATGGTGTTTTATGCGGTGGTATGAGATGATCCCACTACAACAATTGCTGCATTTGCTTGCCAGTTTTCTTTTGCCCTTTTGTCCTACGTGGTTCCAACACCATAAAATCACTGTATAGGTAAATTCTACGTTGTGATGAGCAAAATTATCAGGATGTTATGAAAAGATGGATGAGGGACACCTGTTAGAGGATTTTACTTGATGCTTCTCAGTAGGTTCTGAAATGAAATGTGACTGGCTGAATATGACATAATGCTAGAATTTGGTGGGGTAAATTCGACAAGACATGGAATGCTGTTAAAAAATCGAGCAGATTTGCTAATATATCATAAATAGCTTTTAATTACTCTATTGTTTGATGAAGGCCACAGGCTAAATGTTCCTTTTAAGGGTGAGCAAAAAAAAAAAGGCCACAGGCTAAATGTTCCTTTTAAGGCTGAGAAATTTTTTTTTAAAAACTGATTAAATTGAGAAAAATAAAAAAAACAATTAAAAAATTAAATTGCAATTTTTTTTAATTAAACTGATTAAAATTTTAAAAAATTAATCAGTTTAATTCAGTTTTAATTTTATAAACCTAAAATTAAAAAAATCATATTGAATTATAACCAAATAAAAAAATTGAGTTAAACTAAAAAAACTAAGTTAAACTGAAAAATCAAGTTAAATTGGTTTGAATAGATTTCATTATTTTGAGTTTGAATTTTTTTTTAAAAAAATTTGGTTTTTTGAGTTTGATTTTTTTTAAAAAAAATAATTGATTTTTCATATGCTTTGGTACAATTTTTATTATTTATATTTTGGAAGGTTAGGAGCCCAATTTCATTAAGACAAACAACTCTTCGTGTATATTGTGATAGCCTGTGATATATCAAATTAATGTTAGCCATTACCTTTTTTGACTTCCCATAAAGAAAATTCTCTTTATTACACTCAAAATAAATAATTTAATTTAATGAAGGGTTAATTACATTAATATCTTGTAGTTTATTTATTTTATTATTACTTTGTTTATATTTTTTTAATTACATTTTATATTATGGAATAAAAATTTCTTAATTTGAATAAAATAACCAATATATAATATATCAAAAAACTCTACAAACAACATGTCATAATCTCTCTTTTTATATCTAATTTCTTTCTTTTCAATCTTTATTTCTCTCTCTTCTCATGAATATATAAACCCCCAATCAAGTGGCTAAATTAATGTTTTTAATTGATCAATACATGAAATAAAATAAAATAAAACTTCACTGTTATTATTATAATTATTAAAAAAACCTAAAACTAATTTCTTTTTAATTTTAATATGGATCAGCATAGTGAAAATATCTTTTTGCCCTTGATAAAACACAGCTTATAACTTAGTTTGAGAAGTAAAATAATTTTTTTATATTATTAAATCGATAATTCAAAATTTATAAGGATAAGTAGGATCTTTTGTTTTGTAACTGCATAGTAAAATTATTAAACTATCCTTAAAAGTTAATTTAGTTAAACGAAGGAGTGAAAGGATTTTCAGGCATTTCAAAGTTTTTTTAAAAATAGCCAAATCACTTTTAGAATTAAAAAATTTTGAGGTTAAGGTCAATGGTGTTTTTGTCCTTTTATATAGGGTTTTTTTTTTTTGTAATAAGATAATTAGTGTAGAACTCACACTCTTTAAAAGTTGTTGGTATGCATTTTTTTTGTAATAAGATAATTAGTGTAGAGGCATTTAAGTCTTTTAATTGAAATATAATATTATTCTAAATAAAAAAGTTGTTGGTATGCGCAAAACTCACACTCTTTATGCGGTGCGTGTAGTGTCATCCCGATAACCGAATACCACATTTTGAGAAGGTGTTTGATGTATTTCGTCACTCTCTTCACAGTGGTATAGTGCATATAGTCACCCTTTACATGATAAAGCTCCTATAATCTTTTTTTCATCTTTTTTATTTTCTTTCTTTTTAACCTTGAAAAACACGTTGCCTTTGTAAAAATAAAATAAATGTGTTTATTTGTTAATTTTATCACATTTAGTCCTCATTCTTCTGATTGTATCAAATCTGATTTATTTATTTTTTAATTTTTTCCTGTGATAGTTGGTTTTTATATCAAAATTGGTTCTCATTCTTTTGATTTTTTTTTTGTTTTTTCTTATACTTTTCTCTATTGATTTTTTTTTCAATTTCATCTCTCATGATTTAATTTTATTTTCTTTTTATATTAATTTTGATTCTCATTCTTTTCAATTCTATTTTTTTGTTCCTTTTTTTTAGCTTTACCCCTCATAAATAATTTTGGTAGACTGAAAATTTAGCTTCATGGTTTTTTTAGGTTTGCCTTTTATGGTTCAATCTGATCTCATGAGTTTAGACCGATTTGAATGCAGTCTTTTTTGTCCTGTTTTTTAAAATTATTATTCTTTCAATTTTATCCTTGAAAATTGTGTTGGTCGAGGATTTTCATTCGTTATTTTTTTACTTTCCTTTCTATGGATTTGTTTCAACTTCATGTCTTAGGTTATAGATTCAGCTAGTTTACCAGGGTTCACTCAAATCGTTTTGTGATGTTGTTTTTTTAGAGTCCTCATTCTTTTTATTGTATCAAATTTTATTTTATTTTTTTCAGTTCCAACCCTTGGCATTTAATTTTTATATGAAATCTGGTTTATATTTTTTTGGTTGTTATTCATTTTTTTCTTGATTTATTTTTTTAATTTCATCCTTTAAAATTTTATTTTATTTTCTTTTTATATCAGTTTTGGTCATTATTATTTTCAATTCTATTTTTTTTGGTTTCATATCATCTTTTGTTGATTTTGTTTTCAATTCTACCCCTCATTATTTGGTAGATTGGGAATCTAACCTTATAATTTTTTAGGTTTGACTTTTATGGTTCAATTCAACCCCATGGCCCATGTCATGGGTTACAAAGATTATACCGGGTTAGATTCAGTCTTTTTTCTAATAATTTTTTTCAATTTCATTCTTCAATATTATATTAATTAGGAATTAGTAGTTGTTATTTTTTTACTTTTTTTATGAATTTATCTTAATCTCATATTTCAAGTCATGAATTCAGCGAGTTTACTAGGGTTGACTCAAGTCTTTTTGAAATTGTTTCTTTTACAAGTCTTATTGTTTTTAGGGTTTCGTATTTGCAACACCTGATTCGTTTGAAAATTAAATTTCATAATTTTATTGAATTTTCTTTTCATATAGTTATCTCAGTGATGCAATGATATTATTCGATAGTTTCACCCACATTTAACTAGTGTTTTGCCTATGTTTTAATATAAAATACCTTAATATTCTTTTTTGTATGTTTTAAAGGCACTTTTGGATGAAAGATGCAAAAAGGAGTAAATTTGAAATAATTGGTAGATTTGACCTTTAGTCGATGTTTTGTGCAGAGCGTGAGCTCTAAAGGTCAAAATGAAATGATTCTAGTGGCATTAAAAAGAAAACAACCATACCTTTCTGGACATCTAAGGCAAGAAAATAAAATAAGAAAGAGCATGGAAATCACAGCTTTCAAAGTCAAATTTCGCAATCTGCTAGTGTTAACCTTTGGCCATTCTGCCTTAAATATTTGAAGCTGCAAAAGTCTAATTGATGCAAACTCAATTTTATTGGATTCCTGACTCAAAGGTGTATAAGCTCACATTTTCAGCCAAAAACGATGTCATATGAGGGAGATATGATTTTTCAAAGATAACAACTGAATTTAGCCAGCAAACAGGTTTCGTGAAGAAACGATTCCAAATTATGTTTCGAAGCATCTAAACCGATATCCAAGTTTTTATTTCAACAATTTAACTCCTCTAAGTCAAAGCTTAAAGATTTCATGCAAGGCTATTTCTTCTTTTTTAGGAAAATAGTTATTGAAGTACTTAAATGTAAACTGTTTACTTAAAGGAGGACTATTTTGTAAAATAGAGACTAGGGTTTCTTAGGATATAAAAAGAAAGAAAGAAGAAGGAGGGAGGAGCCACCCAAGAAGAGAAAAACACCCCCCCTCCTCTAAGCAACTCAAAATTATGCATTATTCCTTCTTTTTTATTAGTTGTTCAACAACCATGCAAGGCTAAATACTTTTTCTTGATTGCAAGGATATGAAAACCTTCATATTTCAATAACTGTGAGATTTATTTTACATTTTCTTTTTGATTTCAAGAACTGTGAGATTTATTTTACCTTTTCTTTTTAGTTTATATGATGAATATATTTGTTCTTCTATGTTTATTTTTCCTATGATTGTTTATTTTAATTATTAGAGTGGACTCTAAGTTATTATTATAGACAATCTACTACTAAGTTTGATATCAAAACCAGAGTTGTGGTATATGAACTTGTGAGCAACTGAGTTTAATAATTGTGGCAGATCTATGTTATTAATCTAAGGGGGAACATTCAATCAAATCAAACATAGATTGCGGAAAGTTATGTTTTCTTGATTAATCAACTTATCTAGTTCTTTATTGAATTAAATTACTAGTGCGGACATTGTGGTTGTTTGATGGTTATGGTTAGTTATACAGCGGATTCGTTAACTAACCAATGTTAAAAAAAGATAAATATTTAGAATATAAATTGATATTTTATTTCCATGATCAGTTCTGATTTTTGTATATGGATGTGTGCTTGTAACCAAGGTTTGTTCTCTCAATAATTTTCTGATTTTATTTAATTTTGCTTAATAGTTTTCTAATTTCTTTTGCTTTAGCCTAGATAGCATCCAAAACTCCCCCAAGTTGCATTTCATCTAGCATAAAAATCTGACTTGAACCTTCCTCGTGGGATCGACCCCTTGTTTGCTTTATATTATCTTGTGTATTGTGTTTTAAGCTAGGGTAATTAATTTGTGCGACAACGAAATAAAAAAAAATTTTGGTGTCATTGCTGAGGAAGTAATTTTAGTTGATTTTTGTGCTATTATTTTTATTTGCTATGATTTTTATTTTTTTCTTTTAAAAAAAAGGAATTTTTGCTTGTTGTGGCACTGTTCATTACGGCAGTAGTATTGTTCAAAACATATTTTTTGGTGGAATTAGGTATCAGCCTTTTTTTTTCTAAAGGGAAACGACGTTCTAAACAGGCCTAGTGGTAACCAGTAGCCCTACTCTATCGAGGCCAAATTCCACTGTTTTCTAGGGTTTTTAGGCATTTTTAATTTTCTAGCATATGATTTTTGTACAATTTGTATTGTTTTTTTTATCTCTTGTGTGGTTGGTTTCTTTTGAGTTTTATTGATGATTTATACTAGCAACTCATTCTACTAATTAAAGTCAAGTGCAGTTAGATTTTGAAATAGAAAAAACTTTACGCAATTATAAAAGGAAGCTCGCCTCAACACCATGGTTGTTGCATGACAATAAACACTCAAGGAGCTTGCTGCTCCTAACGTGAAAAATCATCCATTATGCATAAACATTGACAATAATGTAAACTTTGAGCTCAAATCTGGTTTTATACATTTGCTACCAATATTTAATGGTCTTGCAGGAGAAGATCCTCACACTCATCTCAAGGAATTCCATATGGTTTGTGTTGGCATGAAACCGAATGGAATTGATGAAAAACAAGTTAAGTTGAAAGCTTTCCCTTTCTGACATGACGAAAATATTAATGTCTTCTCCCAAGTGCAGAAGTGTCGAAGTAATAAATAACCCGGCAAGACCGGGGTCGAACCACAGGGAGGTTAATTGTATAAATTATAAATAACAATAATA
>NW_011500176.1:159724-171763 GCF_000495115.2 Populus euphratica | reverse complement strand
TACAATTAACCTCCTTGTGGTTCGACCCCGGTCTTGCCGGGTTATTTATTACTTCGACACTCCTGCACTTGGGAGAAGACATCAATCTTTTAGTCGTGTCAAATGGCATCGGTAGAACTAGTTGAACTAAAATTTTAGTTATAAGAATTGTTAGATGAAGGGTTTATACACCTCAATAACTCACCTTTGGGAGCTCTAGTGTTAGTTGTAAAGGAAAAAGATTGAAATCTCCAGCTTTACAATGATTACAAGCAATTAAATAAGGTGACAATAAAGAACAAATATCCACTTCCATGAATCGAAGATTTATTTGATCAACTCAAGGGAGCTAGGGTATTTTCAAAGATAGATCTAAGATCCACATATTGCCAACTAAGGATTAAAGATCTAGACATATCAAAAATTGCTTTTAAAACTTAGGATCGACATTTTGAGTTCTTAGTAATGCTATTTGGATTAACAAATGCTCTTGCGATATTTATGGATTTAATGAATAGGGTCTTCCGACCCTATTTAGATAGGTTAGATGTGATGTTTATTGATGATATCTTGGTGTATTCCAGTTCATAAATAGAACATGAAAAACATTTAAGAGAGGTACTATATACTCTAAGAGAACATCAACTATATACCGAGTTGAATAAATGTTAATTCTGGTTAAAAGAGGTGACTTTCTTGGGGCATGTTATCTCCAGTTGAAGGAATCTTGGTGGATCCAAATTGATTAGTACTTAAAAGTGTATTTTTATCAAGGTTTTATATCATTATTTTATACTTGAAGTATTAATAACTCTTTAACTAGAGCATGTTTTATAATATCATATCTAATACTATAAGATATCTTTAATTTATAGTAAATGTTCATCTTAAATGCAGGCCTATCACATAAATCAAAGGATTGATTGGTGAGTTTAACTACTAAAATTAAGAAGATAGAGAGAGGGTCAAGCTTAGAAAAGAGATGCTAGGTTAGTCCAAACTGGAACACCATTCTGTTATTGAATCATAAATAGAGATATAAAACTTGGATTTAGGTCTGGTATATATGGATGGAAAGCTAAGACATAAGCGTAAAACTTTCATACAAAGTCAAAGATTCAAAGGGGTCATTTTCTAGTTCAAGTTGAAGCAACAACGAAAAAGTTAAAATCTGTCTTACAGCCTAAACACTATTTAGTATTTAACATATATCTTGAGTTCTAGATGTCTAAATAAATCATTCTTTTTATGTTGGAAAGTTGAAATAATTTCCTAAAACTTTTATGCGGACTATCTGTTCAAATTCTAATGTTAGCAATGATGTTTTTGGCAGATAAAAAGATAAGAATTGTCACCAAGTCAACATATGGTCATTCACTCAACAATTAGTCATCAAATCAATAGTTTTAAATTTTTGCCTATAAAAGAAGACATTTTTCATGTATTTAGGCATCTTGGTTTTTAGATCAAGATCATATTCTTGCTCTCTTTCTTTATATGTTTTTTTGTAATGCTTAAGTTTTGCTTTCATTAATCTCTTGTTTATGTCTTTCATTTCATTTATTATACTTATATAATCATGTTTTTCTCTTGTTTATTTATGTTTCTCTTTTTCATTATACTTAGTTAAGTTTATTATGTCATGGTGAAAAGGTTACACTAATGGTATAAGAATAAGTATAGTATAAACTCAACATGGACTCTAATGTTTCATGCTAAAATGTTTTGTATTTGTTATCCTATTTACTCTTAATACTTTGTTTGTTAAATGATTAATCTAGACTTATGTTATATAACCTTTGGTACAACAAATACTTGGCACTTTCATAATCCAACCATGTGATATAATTGACACCTGTGCTATGAAGGAATTTGATTTATTGTTAACATAAGTTATAGCATGAATACCTGACAACATTTACAAAGTATTAACATTATTCGAATAAGATAACTAATGTAATCATATTAACAATTTATAATCCGATTAGAACCTTCTTTTTGTGTGGTTTCCAATTGAGTAATAAAAAAAAAATTATACTATTCTTATTTGAAATACCATTAGTGGATCCTTTAACCTTGAAAATTATTTTATCCTTGTTCAATTCTTATATTAATATCACATTTTAAAGCTCTTTTCAACTCTTTTTTGTTATTATTTATTTTTATATTTATAGTTTATACAATTAACCTCCATGTGGTTCGACCCCGATCTTATCGGGTTATTTATTACTTAAAAGATATCAACTCTTTGGTCATGTTATAAGGAAAATGGAAGCTATGTTAAAATGGGAGAGGCCTATAAATGTAACAAAGACACGTAACTTTCTCGGGCTAGTAGGATATTATCGGAGGTTTATCGAGGGGTTCTCTATTATAGCGGCTCGAATGACTCGTTTGACTCGAAAAGAAACGAAGTGGAAATGCACAGCAGAATGTGAAAGTACTTTTCAAGAGCTAAAAGAAGACTCACCACTGCTCCTATGTTAATTTACCCTCTGGAATGGAATGGTTTGTCATTTGTAGTTGATTAGTACTTAAAAGTGCATTTTTATTAAGATTTTATATTAGCATTTTGCACTTGAAGTATCAATAACTCTTTAACTAAAACATATTTTATAATAACAAGTCTGATACTATAAGATACCTTTAATTTATGGTAAATGTTCATCTTAAATGTAGGCCTATCACATAAATCAAAGAAATGATTGATGAGTTCAATTACTAAAATTCAGAAGACAAAGAAAGGGTGAAGCTTAGAAAAGTGATACTGGTTCAGTCCAAACTAGAACACAGTTCAGTAATTGGGTCATATCTGTAGCTGTAGATTTGTATTTCAATTTGGTTTATATAGCTAGAAAGCTAAGACATAGGTCTAAAACATTCATGAGGAAGGCAAGACTCAATGTTGCTGTTTGGAAGTCCACATCTTAGCAATAACGGATAAGTCTGAATCTATACTACAGCCTAGATACTATTCAGTGTTCAACCTATATCTTGAGTTTTAGAAGTCCAAATGACCTCATTTTTTTTTGGAAAGCTAATACAATTTCCTAGAACTTTTATGATTTAAGTCTATTCGAATTCTAACATTAGCAATAACGTTTTTGGCAAACAAGAAGATAATGATTGTCACCAAGTCAAGAGTTGGCCACCCACTTAATAATTAGTCATCAAATTAATAATTTCTAATTTTAGCCTATGAAATGAGGCATTTGCCATGCATTTACGTATCTTAGTTTTCAAATCAAGATCATGTTCTTGCTCTTTCTCTTTATAATTTTGTAATATTTAAGTTTTTCTTTCATTAATCTCTTGTTTATGCTTTTTATCTCCTTTCCTTTACTTAGTTAACTTATATCTTATTTATGTTCTTATCTTGTTTATTTGTGTTTCTCTTTTTTTTACTATGTTTAGTCAAGTTTATTAAGTCAAAGTGAAAAAGTTGCACTAATGGTATAAGAATAAGTATAATGTAAACTCAACATGGACTTTAATGTTTGATAGTAACGTGTTTTGTATTTGTTATCTTGTTTACACTTAATACTTTAGTTGTTGAATGGTTAGTCTAGATTTATGTTGTATAACACATGGTATAACAAATACTTGACATTTTCATAACCAAACTATATGGTCTAACCAATGTGTGTGCTATGAAAGGAACTTGATTTGTTGTTAACATAAGTTATAATTATGAATGCTTGATAATGTTTATAAGTATTAGCATTATTCAAGTAATATAACTAATGTAGTCATATTAACCATTTATAATCCAATTGAAACCTCCTTTGTGTGTGATTTCTAGTTGAGTAATAAAAAGAGTTTGTACTATACTTGTTTAAAATATCATTAGTGGATTCTCTAACCTGAACATTTATTTTTATCATTGTTTAATGCTCACATTAATCTTACATTTCAAAGTTCTCTTTAATTTATTATTATTATTATTATTATTATTAATTTATAGAGTTAGTTTCCATGTGGTTCGACCCTGGTCTTACCGGGTTATTTATTACTTCAACACTCCTGCACTTAGGAGAAGACATCAATTTTTTGGTTATATCAATAATGATACGTTTAAGAAGGGTTTGGGATACGTATTGATGCAACATGAGTAAGTAATTGCTTATACCTGAAGACAATTCAAAACCCAGTATACAAATTATCCGACCCATGACTTAGAATTGACTTCAATAATTTTTTCCTTACGAGTTTGGAGACATTAGAAGACAATTAAAAACCCATGATACAAATTATCCGACCCGTGACTTAGAATTGGCTGCAATAATTTTAACTGATCAAAGTTTATAGTACTTAATGACTAAAAAAGAGTTAAACATGCGACAAAGTCAATGGGTGAAGCTGATTAAAGATTATGATTGTGTAATAGATTATCACCTAGAAAGAGCTAATATGGTGGCAAATGCACTTAGTCACATAGATAAGTTATTAGTTATAGAACCGAAAGATTTGATGAAATAGAACTATTAGAATTAAGAAAAATTGATGCCAAAGTTGAGGTTGGACCTAAAAGTTCTTTATTAGCTCAATTAAGGGTAAAATCAACATTTTGAGAGAAAGTGTTAGAGGCGCAGCAAAGGGATATGGAAGTTGACATGACTAAAAGATTGATGTCTTCTTACAAGTGCAGGAGTGTCGAAGTAATAAATAACTCGGCAAGACCGGGGTCGAACTACAGGAAGGTTAATTGTATAAATTATAGATGACAATAATACAACAACAATAACAACAACAACAACAACAACAACAATAATAGTAGTAGTAGTAGTAATAGTAATACCAATAATAATAATAATAAAGAAAAAGAAGGAGAAGAAGAAGAAGATGATGAGAATCTTGAGATGGAATATTAATGTAAGGATTAAACAATGATAATAACAAATGTCAAGTTTAGAGGATTCACTAATGGTGTGTCAAACAAGTATAGTATAAACTCTTATTATTCAATTGGAAACCACACACAAAGGAGGTTCCAATCTGATTATAGATTGTTAACATGATTACATTAAGCATCTTATTCGATTAATGCTAATACTTTTAAATCTCGTCAAGCATTCATGATTATAACTTATATTAACAACAAATCAAGTTTCTTTCATAGCTCAGATGTCGGTTATACCATACAGTATGGGCTATGAAAGTGCCAAGCATTTGTTGTACCAAGTGTTATACAACATAAATCAGGATTAGTCATTTAACAAGCAAAGTATTAAAGAGTGAACAAGATAACAAATACAAAAAATGTTAGTATCAAACATTAAAGTCCATATCAAGTTTACACTATACTTATTCTTACATTATTAGTGTAACCTTTTCACCTAATGAAAGAAAATAAATAAATAAACAAAATAAGAACATAAATAAGATAAGAATTAACAAAGTAAAGGAAAGAAAATGAAAGGTATAAACCTGATATTAATGAAAGCAAAGCATAAACATTACAAAAAATACAAAGAGAGAAAGCAAGAGCATGATCTTGATCTGGAAACCAAGATGCCTAAATGCATGGCAAATGCCTCATTTTATAGGCCAAAATTGGGAACTATTCATTTGATGACTGATTGATAAGTGGGTGACCAACTCTTGACTTGGTGACAATCCTTATCTTCTCCTGTCTGCCCGAAACGTCATTGATAACGTCAAAATTGGAGCCACTTGAAAACATGAAAGTTGTAGGAAATTGTCTCAGCTTTCTTGTAAAAATTCAGGTAATTTGGACTTCTAGAACTCCAAATATAGGCCAAACACTGAATAGTGCTCGGGCTGGAAGACAGATTCAGATTTCTTTGTTGTTGCTACAATTTTGACTTGAAAATGGGCTTTTTAGATCTTGGGCTCCATATGAAAGTTGTAGGCCTATGTCTTACCTTTCCATCCATGTAAAGTAGACCTAAATATCTAATCTACAGCTCCAGATATGACCCAATTACAGAACAGTGTTCCGGTTTGGACTGCACCAGCATCTCTTTTCTAAGTTTGGCCATCTCTTTGTCCTTTCAATTTCAGTTGTTAAATTCATCAATCAATCCTTTCATTTATATGATAGGCCTGCATTTAAAAGGAACATTTACCACAAATTAAAGGTATCTTATATTATTAGATACATTATTATAAAACATGCTTTAGTTAAGAAGTACAAATCACACCCCCCAACCAGCTTATTACTAGTCCCTAGTAATCAACGCGTTAAAATATAAAAACAATTAGCAAATTCCACAAAGCAAGGTATTCATCATTCAACTTCCATTCATCTATCTAGATAAACAAACTCTCATTAAATTTATATATCTACTCAACACCTCTTAACGAGATATTAATAAACCTTTCTTTTGTGCTCAATATATCAACACATAATTATGGGGCTTTTCTTGGAAGAAAAGAAAATTGTTGTTCTAATGTTTAAGGTTAACTTCCTTGGGTTGAGATTATTTTTTTTTTCTTTTTTTTAAAATATATACACATATAACTTAAAACACCATGCATCTTTAACCCATGTAACGAGCTTTCAACTAATGACTCCCAAACCAGTTGGTCGTAGGGCATTAGGTGTTGAGACACCCCTACGAGCTTAGTAACTTGGGTTGCAGATACTGATACGTAGATAGTGCAATGTTTGATTCCCTTAAGCTTTTCTCCTCAACCTATATAACAAGTGTTGGGCCAATAGCTCCCAAATCAGTTGACTTTAGGATATTGGGTCTTAAAACACCCCTTTGGGCTTAATTGCTTAGGTTAGGGAGGCTACGAAACCAAACTTATCTACATTTTTATTATCATTATTTTTTTTCTTTTTCTTTTCTTTTCTTTTTCTTTTTATGTTGTTTTTTTTTAATTATATACTATCCCTTTCCCTTAGTTGTTACCTTTAACAAAAGAGCATAAATAATGTAATAATTCAATATGCAACCCACAATCATATATTAAAGTGTGTGTAAATTAAAGTTTAAGAATACATGTTAAATGAGAATTAAGTGGTAACAATGCTAGAGTTTGTAAACCTGAATATTTCAAGAAGTGTTATGATAGACCTTATTAAGAATGGTTATTAAGATGCGTCTCAAAAGTCATAAAAAGATTTCATTTACTCTGTCATCATAGTAACAACAATTTTGCACATGCTTTATGAAATAGAAAACACAGTTAGTTATATTTTTTTTTAGCTGCCACCCTCTCCTCCCAACCAAAATGAGACATTGTCCTCAATGTTCTAAGGTAGAAAGATAGAGTATGGAAGATATCACTTGAAATAAAAAACACTGACAAACCTGAAACACATTAAAACATAAATAAGAAAAAACAAAACACAATAATAAAACAAAAAGAAAAAAAATACAAATGAAGACTCAAATCCAATTTAAGCTTTTTATGGCTTTCCTTAGATGACCAATTTATATGACTCATGGAGGGATCAATTACAGGAATGAAAGATTGTAGTTGGTCAATCAATTATTCAGCAGTAGTAGCAGAGATTATGATTTTTCGTGCAGAAGATGTTAGAAATTCCTGTTCCACAGCATGATCAAGAAAAGACAACAACTTATCATAATAACCATTAACATTTAACAGACCTATGGGTTTATGGTGAATGTGCAGTTGGGCCCAATAAGAAATATGAAAGATCTCTTCTAATGTGCCTAAACCACCTAGTAAAGCAATGAAGGCATCAACATGGTTAAACATTGCATTCATTCGAGCCAACATTATGGAGACCTGAAGTTCCTCTCCAATTGCTTTTCCAATGATGTCCCCTTGTGCTAAAGCTTCGGGGACGACCCCCAAAACTTAACTATCTCCTAAAAATGTAGCTATTGACATACCTCCCATTAACCCAAGACTGCCTCCCCCATACATTAAATGAATCTTTCTCTCAGCTAACACCTGATCAAGATGATTTTCTGATTCTAAAAACTCCTTTTCTTTCCCAGGACTAGATCCACCGAAAACACAAATACTTTTTATTTGATGACTTGAGGAACTTGCCATTTCTACACACTTCTATATTTGATGAATGTATGCGTTGAGTAGAAATGAAAGGAAGGAAGAGAGGATTTTATAGATGAGAAATTAGAAAGGCAATCATACCACCTATATGTAGGCCAGCTGGAGTCTCACACTCTCTCTCTCACTCTCTCTCTCTCTCTCTCTTTATTTATTTATTTATTTACTTTTGAAAAAGCATGTGTATGTACAAGTAGTTGGAATTGTGGCTCACATCTTTCCTTGGTTTCACGTCCAAGAATGGCTTCAACGCCCTCTATGGGTCAGGGATAGGCTTCTCATCCAGTTTTCTTAAAAACTGGCAAACAAGGTCTTTTTTAGTTAAATTCCCAAGACTAAGTTAAGTATGTTCTTTATGAAATAGTAGCCATAAATCATGAATTGCACGATGCACATCTCCACTAGGATGTGTCTTAAAAGTCAATAGAAGATTATCTAACGACTCCTTACTCAGGTCATCCTTAATGAATTGTATTTTATCTTCACGGTTTATAGATATCATTCTTAAAGAATGACATTGTGTGTTACAAGTCCATCTAGCACATTGATGACAGACTTTCAGTCGTTTTGCACGATGTTTTTTTGTAAAAGTGATTTTACCTATTCCAGGCATGTGTGAAATGAAGGAATTCGAGGACTTACATGATAATCGGACCTTTGCTTCAATCAACCAGCGAATATCTTCAGGAATTCCATCATTCATTAACAACCTCAATCTTGCACATCTAGCACGGTAAATTTTTGTAATCGCATTCTGAGGTAGAGCGGGAAAATACTTTTTCAATTTTTCAAGATGAGTGTCCATTTTCAAATGAGAATTGGAAGAGAGATTCAAAGAATTGCACAAATATATACACAGATATCAGTTATTGTGGAAAACTAAAAGAACCGACTTAAGTCACGGAGTACCGTTGTCCGCCATTTAACCGGGGTGAGAGAAACTAGAAAACATCACTAAAAAAGAAACACAAAAACAATGTAAGGAAAACAAAATAATCAACCTTTATCTTCAAGATTATTCAAACCAGTTGATTCATTTTCACTAGGAAAATTATCAAAGTAAGCTTTCAAACGATGTCCATTTTCCTTAAAAATATTGTCATTCATTGAATTCTCAATATCACAAGCCCTATAAGGATTGCTCCATCTTGATCTTAACTCTCTAGGGAATGCATAGAGTTGAGAATTATAAAACAAAACTTTTTGACCAGTATCAACTTTTTGACAATTTTCACAAGTTTTGCAGAATGCATGCGTATCCTTGAACATGGTGGGCCAATAAAATCCGTTTTGAAAGATTTTTGTAGCTGTTTTTTTTACGAGAAATAACTTCCACATGCTTCAGAATGACAGTTTAATGACACTACTTACCTCATTGTTGGGAATGAATCTTTGAAATATTTGATCAAGACAATATTTGGATAAGTTAGGGTCATCATAATAAAAGTTCTTCACTTCGTTCAAAAACTTTTATTTGTCTTGGGTACTCCAATCAGCTGGCAAATCTCTTAAAGCAAGAAAATTGATATTTTTATCATACCAAGGCATTGGACTAAGAGAAAGTAAGGATTCGTTAGGAAAGTAATCATCGATTGGTGTGATGTCAGATGTCGAATCTGTTGTAACTTTTGACAAAAGATCCGCATTAACATTTTCGGTGCATTTTTCATCCGTGATTTCTTCCCAGAATAAATCATTTGCAAATCTTCATATTCATCCAACTCATTTTTACTTAAAGTAAATTCAAGTTGATCATAAACTAATTCGTCAATATGATTTACTTCTTGTACATCATTATCATCTCCAGGTTGCTTGCAAATATTGAAAATATTCATCTTCAATGTCATGTTTTCAAATGATAGCTTCATTAGTCCATTCCTACAATTAATCAATGCGTTAGAAGTTGCAAGAAATGGACGTCCTAAAATAACAGGAAATGAATTACATGCTTCAACAGGTTCTGTGTCCAAGACAACAAAATCCACAAGATAAATGAATTTATCGACTTGTACTAACACATCTTTAACTATTCCTCTAGGAACTTTTACAAATCTATCGGCAAGTAAAAGAGTTATAGAAGTTGGTTTTAACTCACCTAGATTGAGACTCTGAAAAACTGAATATGGAAGTAAATTCACACTAGCTCCAAGATCAAGTAAGGCTCTTTTAATTTTATATTCTCCAATAAAGCAAGAAATTATAGGACAACCAGGGTCTTTATATTTCAAAGCATTATTGTTCTGAAGAATAGCACTTACTTGTTCGGTTAAAAAGGCTTTCTTTTTCACATTCAGTTTCCTCTTCACCGTGCATAGATCTTTCAAAAATTTAGCATAGGAAAAAACATGTTTAATAGCATCCAACAAAGGTATATTGATTCTTACTTGTTTGAAAGTTTCAAAAATTTCAGACTTGTGATTGACTTTCCTTTGTTTGGTCATGACTTGAGGAAATGGAAGTGCTGGTGGGAAATCAGTCGTTTCTTTGCAATTTTCAAATTCAACACCTTCCTTACCCTCAAAGATTGACTCATCATCTTTCTCATAAGGTTCAAGAGTGGGTTTTTCAATAACCTTACCACTGCGAAGAGTAGTGACTGATTTGACTTGATCCATGTGTTGGCTTCCGGAACTACTTGCATTTGCATTGTATTGCCCCTTGGGATTTTGTTGTGGTTGAGATGGAAACTTACCTTTCTCTTGGAAACTGAGAGCAGATGTCAATTTTGCAAGAGTATCTTTAAAATCTATCATGTTTTAAGCAAGTTGAGTATTGATTGTCTCTTGCTTTTCAATGAATGCATGCAATGTCTCCTCAAGATTTCTTCTAGGAGGTGGAGCATAAGAAGGTGCATATCCATGAGAATTTTGAAAATTATGGTGTGCTTGGAATGGTGGTTGTGAAGTTTGTGCATTGTTGTTCTTAGGGGTGTTCATTTTCGGTTCGGTTCGGTTTTTATCAAAAAAAATAACCAAACCAAAAAACAAAATTTGAAAAAAAACACGAAACCGAACCGAAACCGGGTCAAACCGACCGGTTCCAGTTTGGTTCGGTTCGGTTTTTTAGGGAAAAAACCGGTTCAAACAAGCTTGGCTCGGTTTTTCCGATTTGGCTGGCTTGGTTTTTTCGATTTGGCTCGATTTTTTCGGTTTTTTTTTGTTTTGGCTCGATTTTTTTCCAATTTTGGCTCGGTTTTTTTCCAATTTTGGTTCGGTTCGGTTTTTCAGTTTTTCAATTACCAAATCGAACCGGTTGGTTTTTACAAAATTTTAATTGGTTTAATCAGTTTTTTCTTTCGGTTCGGTTTTTTCAGTTATTTTTTTTCCGGTTTTCTCGGTTTAATCGGTTTTTTGGTTTTTTTATTCACCCCTAGTTGTTCTCACTCTTCCAACTAAAATTTAGGTGATTTCTCCAACCAGGGTTGTATGTTTATGAGTATGGGTTGTGGTTGGCCTTTTGGAAACTATTTAAAGCATGGGCTTGTTCATGGAGACATTCCTTAAAAGAAGGCAAGGTTGGACAGTTATTGGTTGAGTGTTCATTAGTTTCACAGATTTTCAACATATTTTAATTGACCACTCTTTTTCAATTCTAGTGCCTCGACTTTTCTAGCTAAAGATGCAAACTTGGCTTGAAGGTCATGATCTTCCCTAAGGTTGTACATACCTCCACTAGATGTATGAGGTTGAGTTTTACTCGGTGCCTCATAAGCACCCGCGGTGTCCCAATTTTGAGCATTTTTAGCTAACAAGTCTAAGTACTCCATTGCTTCATCAGGGTCTTTATCTTCAAAAGTTCCATTGCACATCAATTCAACCATTTGCCTATCTCTAGGTGTTAACCCTTCATAAAAAAATGAAACCAATCTCCATATTTCAAAACCATTATGAGGGCAAGTACTAAGCAAGTCTCGATACCTATCCCAACATTGGTAAAATGTTTCTCCTGGTTTTTGAGTGAAAGTGGTGATTTGTCTTTTGAAAGAGTTTGTTCTATGAGATGGGAAAAATTTCTTTAAAAACTATTGTTGCATTTCATCTCAAT
>NW_011500176.1:148616-159397 GCF_000495115.2 Populus euphratica | reverse complement strand
TAGTAGTAGTAGTAGTAGTAGTAGTAGTAGTAGTAGTAGTAGTAGTAGTAGTAGTAGTAGTAGTAGTAGTAGTAGTAGTAGTAGTAGTAGTAGTAGTAGTAGTAGTAGTAGTAGTAGTAGTAGTAGTAGTAGTAGTAGTAGTAGTAGTAGTAGTAGTAGTAGTAGTAGTAGTAGTAGTAATAATAATAATAATAATAAAGAAAGAGAAGAAGAAGAAGATGATGAGAACTTTGAGATGGAATATTAATGTAACGATTAAACAATGATAATAACAAATGTCAAGGTTAGAGGTTCCACTAATGGTATATCAAACAAGTATAGTATAAACTCTTATTATTGAATTGGAAACCACACACAAAGGAGGTTCCAATCAGATTATATATTGTTAACATGATTACATTAGTCATCTTATTCAATTAATGCTAATACTTGTAAATCTCGTCAAGCATTCATGATTATAACTTATGTTAACAACAAATCAAGTTCCTTTCATAGCTCAGGTGTCGGTTATACCATACATTATGGGCTATGAAAGTGCCAAGCATTTGTTGTACCAAGTGTTATATAACATAAATCAAGATTAGTCATTTAACAAGCAAAGTATTAAAGAGTGAACAAGATAGCAAATATAAAACATGTTAGTATCAAACATTAAAGTCCATATTAAGTTTACATTATACTTATTCTTACACCATTAGTGTAACCTTTTCACCTTGACATAATTAACTTAGCTAGACATAATGAAAGAAAGCAAAATAGATAAACAAAATAAGAACATAAAAGTTAACTAAGTAAAGGAAAGGAAATGAAAGGCATAAACTTAATATTAATGAAAACAAAGCATAAAAAATACAAAGAGAGAAAGGAAGAGCATGATCTTGATCTGGAAATCAAGATGCCTAAATGCATGGCAAATGCCTCCTTTTATAGGCCAAAAATGGGAACTATTGATTTGATGACTAATTGATAAGTGGGTGACCAACTTTTGACTTGGTGACAATCCTTATCTTCTCTTGTCTGCCCAAAACGTCATTGATAACGTCAAAATTGGAGCCAGTTGCAAACATGAAAGTTGTAGGCAATTGTCTCAGCTTTCTTGTGTAAAACATTCAGCTCATTTGGACTTCTAGAACTCTAGATATGGCCAAAATACCGAACAGTGCTCGGGCTGGAAGACAGATTCGGGCTTCTTTGTTGTTGCTACAATTTGGACTTGATAATGGCCTTTTTAGATCTTGGGCTCCATATGAAAGTTGTAGGCCTATGTCTTACCTTTCCATCCATATAAATTGGACCTAAATCTGAGATATATAGCTCTAGATATGACCCAATTACCGAACAGTGTTCCGGTTTGGATTGCACCGATATCTCTTTTCTAAGTTTGGCCATCTCTTTATCCTTGCAATTTAAGTTCTTCAAGTCATCAATCAATTCTTTCATTTATGTGATAGGCCTGCATTTAAAATGAACATTTACCATAAATTAAAGGTATCTTATATTATTAGATATATTATTATAAAATATGCTTTAGTTAAGAAGTTATTGATACTTCGAGTGCAAAATGATGATATAAAACCTTAATAAAAATGCACTTTTAAGTACTAATCACTTTCTCTTTAAAAGGGGCAGTAAAGGCATGGTTTTTCTCCATTCTTCCAGGTTCAATTGGAACTTGGAATGGCATGAAGAAGATCTTTCTTAAGAAGTATTTCCCAACATCTCGACTTGCTAACATAAGGAAAGAAATATGTAGGATTTGATAATCTCACAAAGAGATACTTTTTTAGTATTGGGAAAGATTTGAGCAATTGTGTATTCAATGCCCTCATCGTCAAATACCCGATCAGCTGCTCATTCAATAATTCTATCAAATATTGATGCCTACTGACCATAGTATCATTGATGTTACAAGTGGAGAGGCATTGGTAGATAAGACACCCGAGGCTATACGTTAATTGATCTCAAACATGGCAGCCAACTCAAAACAGTTTGGCACCTGTAGAGACTTCGCAAACAAATGAGTAAATGAGGTAAGTATTTCTAACCTTGAGAATAAAGTTAATGATCTTACTTCTCTTATGTGTTTTTTGGCTTATGGCAATGTACAGCAGGTGAAAGTTTGTAGCATATGCTTTTTACAATGACATCCTTCAGATATGTACCCAACAATGGAAGAAGATTACATTGAACAAGCTAATACAGCTGATAGAGCATTTAATAGACAGTTTTAGTGTAAGTATGATCCCTTTTCCAACATGTACAATCTTGGATGGAGAAATCATCCCAACCTACGGTATACGAACCAGCCTCAACAAGGCAATCAAGGTTGACAATTCCATCCCTATAGATTTCAGCCTCAACAGAATTATCAAGCAAGACAACCCCCTCTATTTACAACCTCTAATTTTATGGGGTTGTTATCTAGTGATAATCTTCGTGAGATGATGAAAACTTTATCTTCTAACACTGTGACCTTGTAACAAAATGTCATGCCTTTTCAATAGGAAACAAGGTCAAGTATTCATCACTTGGAGAAGAAAATGGGGCAAGTAGCTTCAAGTGTAGGGAAATTGGAGGGAAATTGGAAGCATAAATAAATGGAAAAATGTCCTCCTAAACATTGAATCCAAAAAAAAATGTTAGTGTCATCATGCTGTGAAGTGGGAAAGAACTTAAAGAGAAAAGTTTGAAACAAATTAAGATGGAGGAAAAAGAAGAGATAAAAATTGAATTGAGTACAAAGAAGGAACATCCTCTTCCTCCATAAACTAAAACATCTACCAACACTCCAAAAGTAACTCCTCACTTAATGAATTCCAGTTTTAAAACAATTCCACCCTTTCCTATAAGTTCTTCTAGGTCAAATAAAAAGGACAAAGAAAAAGAGATTTTAGAGGTTTTCAAGAAAGTAGAACTCAACATTCCTTTACTTGATGCTATCAAGCAAATTCCCAAGTATGCCAAATTTTTAAAGGAGTTGTGTACTGCTAAGAGAGCTTTCAAATTGAAAGGTCATGAAATGGTAAGTATAGGTGAAGTTGTATCTGCTGTTGTTCAAAAGAATATGCCTTTAAAGCAAAATGTGTTTACTATCCCATATGTTATTGACAATACTAGTTTCAAAAGGGTCTTGTGTGATTTAGGTTCATCCATTAGTGTTATGCCTAAATATGTTTATGATTCTCTTAGTCTTGAGCCTTTGAATAAAACTAGCATTGTAATACAACTTGCGGATTGTAGTTTTGTTTACCCACTTGGTGTGATAGAAGATCTCCTAATCAAGATTGATAGTTTAGTCATTCCATGTGACTTTTATATTCTTGACATCGAACATGATTCTTGTGATTCATCAAATAGCACTCTTATATTATTTGGAGACCGTTCTTGAAAACTGCCAATACAAAGATTGATTGTGGTAAGGATACCTTGTCTATAAAAGTAGGAGATAAAAAGATTACATTTAATTTTTATGATGCAATGACATATCCTTATAGCAATGTTTATTCTATCATATATTATGACCAAGTTGATAAATGTGTGCAACAAGTTTATGATTTTGATAATGAGGATGGATTAAGCATAGCTTTGAGCTATGGCTATGATTTTACCAAGATAGAAGAGATAGAGAGGCATATATGTGTTCCCTGAAACATGTATGACTTAGAAGCTTTGTAAATTGTCCTCCATGATGCACGAGTCATTTACCTTATCATGGACAATGAATGGGTGGCGCCTATCTTTTTTATGCCCAAAAAGATTGGAATTACATTAAGAGAAATACAAAATAATGCTTATGAAAATATAAGAATTTGCAA
Organism: Populus euphratica; assembly: GCF_000495115.2. Classification (NCBI taxonomy): domain Eukaryota; kingdom Viridiplantae; phylum Streptophyta; class Magnoliopsida; order Malpighiales; family Salicaceae; genus Populus; species Populus euphratica. Next base: position 155,582 of record NW_011500176.1, on the reverse strand, counting down.
AGAAAAGACTAAGAGTCTCCATAACCAAAAGATTATAAGAAAAGAGTTTAATGTTTAAAAAAAGTCCTTCTTTATCATTCGTGTTTGAAACTTTTTCCTGGAAAGTTGCCTCTCGTTGGATTGGACCCTTTGTTGTTTCTAATTTTTTTCCTTATGTTGTAATTAAAATTATAAGTTTAGAAACTAACAAAATACTCAAGGTTAATGGGCATCACTTGAAACCTTTCTATGAAGGTTGGATGGTAGAACTCGCCGCTTCTGCAGGATTAGCTGAACCAATCTATGAAGAATAAGCATAAAAAAAATATATATATCAGATTTGCTTTCTTTTTCCTTATCTTTTATTTTTTTTGTATTTTAATTTATTTTCTGCCATTCTCTTATGTTCCTTTGCTTTTATTTCAACATTAAGGACAATGTTGTGTTTTAAATATGAGGGTATTGGGCGAATGTTGGTTTTCTTATTTTGGCTTTTTTTCTTGTTCCAAAAAAAAAAAATCTATGTTTGGCTTTTTTTCTTGTTCCAAAAAAAAAATTTCTATGTTTGATCTTTTGAACTCCTATTAGTTTATAAGAATGTGAGTATTACATATAGATGGAGATATGAATCAAATAAAGTAGTGTGCATGCAAATTTTAAGGTTTAATTGGTTTAGGGATTGACTTTGAGAATATGCCATGTTGATTTTATAGTGTTATACCACTGCAAGTTTTTGAGCCTTCAACATTGTATTCTTTGAGTGTGCATTCTTTCAATGATATGTATCTCTAGAACTTGCTTCATATCTTATTGAGATTATATTCCATTACAAATATACATGAAGATGATAAAGGCATTAGGAATTTCAATCACTTGAACCAAAAAGCCAACCTAAAGCATATTATCCTTAGTGAGCCCCTTTTGAATTTGTTTATCTTTTCTTTGCTTATCAATGTATAAGCCTTAACTTTATATTTTCTTTTCTTTTCCCCTGGCCCAGGATTAGTAAAGCATATACTTGTGATATTTCATGGAATTATGGTTGGAAATTATATGAAAAGAAAGAAGAAGTGATGCTTGATGAAAAGATAGGTAAAATTATGGAAAAGAAAAAGGAAAAGAAAAAAAGAAAAAGAAAAAAATTATTCGTTTATGTTCTTAAGATTTTATGTTGAAAAAGCTTGAAATCAAAAGAAGTTAAGCATTAGTGATTAAAGATGAAAAATTATGTGTTTTGATAGAATATCTTGTTTGAAATATCATTTTTTTTAAATGCTCTACCTTCTTTGGTTTGAACCTTTTCTTTTACTCTCTTTTACCTCACCTTAACCTTAGCCCCATTACAACTAGAAAATAAGACCTTTTGATTCATGTATTGTTTGTAATGTGTTAGTAATGGAGATGAGATTGAAGAGCAAGCTTATGGTAGAACATATTCATTGATTGAATTGGAGAGATTTAAACACATAAGCCTTAAACACGTGAGTGTTAGAGTATACCAATGAGAGGACCTATCACTTTGGCATAGCACAGATTTCATTTAAATCCCGATGATTAATTGAGTTTGAAGTTTACATGTAAATAAATTCATGAAAATTTATACTTTTTATCCTTCTTGATTGTGTTCTTATTTATAATTCATATATTTTTGGATATTGATAGGAGATTAGTCATAGTGATTTGATTTAATTTAACTTCAATTTAACTTTACCTATCCTTTCTTGAGGACGAGAAAGAGCTAAGTGTCGGGGTATTTGATGCAATAATATTATTCGATAATTTCACTCACATTTAACTACTGTATTGCCTATGTTTTATATATAAAATGCCTTGATATTCTTTGTTATATGTTTTGAAAGTACTTTTGGATGAAAGATACCAAAAGGAGTAAATTTAAGGTAATTGGCAGTTTTGACCTTCAGTTGATGTTTTGTGAACAACGTGAGTTTACCTATCCTTTCTCAAGGACGAGAAAGAGCTAAGCGTGGGGGTATTTGATGCAATAATAGTATTCAATAATTTCACCCACATTTAACTAGTGTATTGCCTATGTTTTATATATAAAATGCCTTGATATTCTTTGTTATATGTTTTGAAAGTACTTTTGGATGAAAGATACCAAAAGGAGTAAATTTAAGGTAATTGGCAGTTTTGACCTTCAATTGATGTTTTGTGAAAAGCATGAGCTTAGAGGTCAAAAAGTAGTGATTCTAGTGGTATTAAAAAGATAACATCCATACCTTTCTGGACATCTAAAGCAAGAAAACAAAATAAGAAAGAGCATGGAAATCGCAGCTTTCAACCATTCCAACTTCAAATATAAGTCCAACTTGAATATCTGAAGCTATAGAAGTCCAATTGATGCAAACTCAATTTTTTTGGATTCCTAGCTCAAATTTGTATAAATGCTCACATTTTTAGCCAAAAAAGATGTCATATAAGGGAGACATGATTTTTCAAATATAACAACTAGATTCTGCCAGCAAACAGGTTTCATGGAGAAATGAGTCCAAATTACATTTCGAAACATCTAAACCGATATCCAAGTTTTTATTTCAATAATTTAGCTCCTCTAAGTCAAAGCTTGAAGATTTCATGCAAGGCTATTTCTCTTTTTTTAGGAAAATAGTTGAAGTACTTAAATATAAACTATTTTACAAAATAGAGACTAAGGTTTCCTAGGATATAAAAAGAATGAGAGAAAAGAAAGGGGGGAGCCACCCAAGAAGAGAAACACACCTCCTCTAAGAAACTCAAAATTATGCATTATTTCTTCTTTTTGATTAGTTGTTCAACAAACATGCAAGGCTAAACAGTTTTTCTTGGTTGCAAGGACACGATAACCTTCAGATTTCAATAACTGTGAGATTTATTTTACCTTTTCTTTTTAGTTTATATGATGAATATGTTTGTTCTCCTATATTTATTTTTTCTATGCTTGTTTATTTTAATTGTTAAAGCGGACTCTGAGTTATTATTATAGACAATCTATTGCTAAGTTTGATATCAAAACCGGAGTTGTAGTATATGAACTTGTCAAGCAACTGAGTTTAATAATTGTGGCGGATCTACGTTATTAATTTGAGGGAGAATATTCAATCAAATCAAACAGAGACTGCGGACAGTTATGTTTTCTTGATTAATCAACTTATCTAGTTTTTAAAGCTGCCATTGAATTAAATTACTAGTGTGGACACTGTGATTGTTTGATGGTTAGGGTTATTTATATGGCGGATCCGTTAATTAACCAATGTTAAAAAAAGATAAATATTCAAAATATAAATTGATGTTTCGTTTCCATGATCAGTTCTGATTTTTGCAGGTAGATGTGTGCTTGCAACCGAGGTTTGTTCTCTTGATAATTTTCTGATTTTATTTAATTTCGCTTGATAGTTTTCTAATTTCTTTTGTTTTGGCCTAGATAGCGTCCAAAACCCACCAAGTTACATATCATCTAATATAAAAATCTGACTTGAACCTTCCTCGTGGGATCGACCCCTTGCTTGCTCTATATTATTTTATGTGTTGTGTTTTAAAATAGGGTAATTAATTTGTGCAACCACGACGTCACAACATTCAGTCTCACAACTAGGTTGTAGATTTGGTTTGCTAACTTGGATAGACTCAAGTTGTTTTTGTCTTTGCTTTTCTTATATATATATATATATATAATAAGATCATATAGACCTTTTAATAATATTGAAAAGCTATATTTTATGGTATTAATAGGTATTTGTATTTTGCATTAAATCATTGTTAGTTTTTTTTTTCGCTTTACTTATTGTCAATATTTTTTTTAAATCATATTATTAGATTAACCAAACTTATCAAACTCAATCAAATCATTTACTCAATTCTCACATTTTTCTTGATTTCTTAAAAACATAAGCATTGCCTTAACATTTTTTTATGTTAAGAAAAAAGTGGTTCGGCCCACGGCATAGTACTAACCACCTATCTAGTAAATAAATCTATAAGATATGGGGAATTCATTGAATTCACTATGCCAAAATACATCGTGGATCCTCTTATTTGGTATCGTGGATGGATTGTTCACAATGCTTTTTTTTTATTCTTTTTTTTTATTTGGCCAGTATTGGACCAAATTTTAGACCAATTTGTTAGGGGAAGGGTGGGATTGAAAAATGGGGGATTAAAGTGAAAACATAGTGGGAATGAGTGGTTTTAACAAGTTTATGCAGATATTTATTGTAATCCCCATACTTTTTAAATTATAAATATTAGGTCCCTTCATTTTTCATAAGTTGAGGGCAAAATCAATTTTGGTTCCTAACTTTATTTTTTTTATTTTTTTGCCCCTGATATAAGAAAGGTGAGAGAAAAAAATTGGAATTTAGTTCTAGAGAAAAAATTTTTGCTGACACTGATTCTAACCACAAAATACAATCAATATTGTTGTCAAATTATTCTATTTCATAAAAAGGGTTCACATTAGTTTTTTTTATACCTTGAACTCGCCTTATAACACATATTTGAGCTTGCTAAGACTTTTGTTTTTGGTTGACTTTGGATTTCAATATGGTTTTTTAAAACCATGAATGAGTTTATCAAATTGCCTATGATATTTTGAGGTGTTATAGATAATTAAAAAAAAATAAAAAATAGGTTTTTGGATTGAAAAAACTTTTGCCTCCATTTTCCTACCATTATAATAGCATGAAATTTGGCTATATTAGATGATACATTGGCGGACTTATTTTTTAAAAACAAATATTAAAGTAGAAAATATTTAAAATAAAATTAAAGGTCAAAATGTGCAAGCCTTTTTAGATGGGTTAAACGTGTTGGCTTGGCTTACCAAGCCAACTAATGCTTGATTTTTTAAAAAAAAGTTAAATATTTTTTAATTAATGTTTTTTTATATATACTTTTTGAAAAAATAAATAAATTTATATTTAAATTAATATTCTTTCTCTTTTTTATTTTGTTTATTTAGCCTCTTCTAAATAGTGATTAGTTTTTAGTTATTTTATATGCATTTATTTTTTTTGACGAATTGTTCTAATTCATTCATAATTTCATTTATATTTTATATAAATGAGATTTATTTTTAAAAATAAAAGTATTTATTTTTGAATAATATTTTTAATATCCATAAACTTGTATATTATTCTTTTTTTTACTTTTTATTTTATTCAATCAATTTCATGTGTTTATTTTTATTATTATTTAATTAAAAAAATTGATTAAAGTAAACAAAGTCATTAAACATAACCATATCAAAAACACAAGTTGGAGATAAAATATTTTAGCTATACACACTTCTTAATTTTTCAGTTTTCATCTTTATTTATTTATGATTATTAACTTTTTTATTTCTTTAACATAATTTTTAATTATTTAATTAGATATATAAATAAGCTTTTTAATTTTCCCTATGATTTTTTATATAAAAATACACATCAAAAAAGTTTACACATTAATTTATTTTTTTTAAATCTGACCCGTAATAAAATAAAACGCAGTAAAATAGCTAGTATTTATTTATGTGACAATTATGTGCCAAACAAACAAAGGCACAACCTTTTATCACAATGCTACTCTTAATTACAGTTTATCAAATGAGATTAATGTGAATACTCGTTAATTACATGATTTTCTTAACACAAGAACTTACGGTTTGTTAATTAACATAAAAACTATTTTCTTTTTTCTTTACTTTTTCATATATTTTTCTATAAAAAAAATTAAATAAAAAAATGCTCATTTGTTAAAAACGGGTTTTTTTCATAAAAAACATATCACCATTGCAACTTTTTTTGTGAAAAATCAAATTATGATCATTTTAATATTTTATATTTATAAAAATATAATTATAATGTATTAATTTAATTTCATTCAAATTTAAAATTACCATGAAAAGGTTATGTTTATTAACTAAAAAAATTCGTTTAACTGAAAAAACATTCAAAAGCTGGGCACTGGCAAATAAACCTTACCAAGTAACAGTGGAAGAAGGACATGGAGTTTGAGGGAAATGACAGGGGATATTGTAAACTTTCACTATATGCAAATTGAACTGAGAAGAGATAGATAGATAGATAGATACTTGATGAATGCCTTCTCTTTTGTTTGATTGGTGTCATGGAAAAAAAACTGTAATCATGGAGGAACCTTGTAACTCTAAATTTTCCCATTTTCTATGCAAATTTAAATTATCCCTCTGATGGGAAAGTTACAGGAAAAGAAAAGGATCTTTTAAGGAGCAGACTCTGATTAAGAAGAAGACACTGTTAATGAGCAAATGGGAAAAAGAATTAGTTGATTCTCCTTCAGCTACCGGGGTATTGTTGGGAATTCCGACCGGTGATGTACTGATATTTGCTTATAAAGGAGGAAGCACACTGACACAATATTTATGTGATTCGGCAAAACCACCTACATCCACGGGAGAGAGTTTATATTATTAGAGATTAGAGAAAGAATACAAAACAAATACATGGAGGAGAAAAATCAGTTCTCTCTACTCTACTCCGAGCTCTCTTTGCTGCACTTGCAGCTCTCTCTTCCTCTCTACTATCTTCACATTTTCATAATTCTCTTCACATTTTTTCTCTCTAACATATGCCTCTATTTATAGGCATTCATGGAGGTTCTTCTTGGTTTGTTGTCAACATTAGTGGCCACCAACTCTAGCTCATTCAACAATGGTGGCTACCAATAGTCAATGGTCAATGGTTGGTGCCTTACATGAAATGGCAACCAACCTAACAATCACCCCTTTTGCCATTCATGTGGGGCAACTGTCCTCTTGCTTCTTCAACACAAGCTTGCATCTTGCAACTCTTCCAAGCTTTCCATTCTAAGAGCATTTTTGGCCAAGTTTATAGGTACTCGTCAAACCTTTCAATCATCAGAGTAACCAAAGCACACATTTTCTCACATAAAAGGATCACTATAACCAGATGGTTTGCCACATCATATCTGAATAGTGTTAACGCTTGTCTCTGGAACAACATTCCCCTT
>NW_011500176.1:97617-146656 GCF_000495115.2 Populus euphratica | reverse complement strand
TCCAAATCGCACTTCAGACGGCTAATATTTGATTAAAACAATTCTGGCCTGATAAACGGCCCAGATTCAATCTCAGAACCGGTTGCACGTAGACTCCGCCACATAGAATCCTGTCCCTCGGCTCACGGCTCGGCTCCAACTCAGCTCGGATTGGCTTCGAATTTGCAAAATCCAACCTTACAGATGTGTCCTGAATGGCTAAAAATATTAGAAACGACACTAAGATCACCCGACTCGAACTTTGCTTCGAATTTGCAAAATCCAACCTTACAGATGTGTCCTGAATGGCTAAAAATATTAGAAACGACACTAAGATCACCCGACTCGAACTTTGGATGGCTCAAATTTAAACAATCAAACTTTAGGATCATCAGACGCTGCAGATGATGCCACGTGGCAGGAGGAATAGTCGCTGCACCACATTGGATCAAAACCCAGGGAGCTGATGTGGCTGTGATGACGTGTTAGCCACGTAGGATATAGGGGTCCACCAAATCTGATGTGGCAGTCCCAGGTGGATTTTGGGTGACATATCATAGCTGATGTGGTCGATGACGTGTCTAATGACGTGACAGTTTGACTGGTCAGGGTGCTGATGTAGAGATTAGAGAAAGAATACAAAACAAATACATGGAGGAGAAAAATCACTTCTCTCTACTCTACTCCGAGCTCTCTTTGCTGCACTTGCAGCTCTCTCTTCCTCTCTACTATTTTCAAATTTTCATAATTCTCTTCACATTTTTTCTCTCTAACATATGTCTCTATTTATAGGCATTCATGGAGGTTCTTCTTGGTTTGTTGTCAACATTAGTGACCACCAACTCTAGCTCATTCAACAATGGTGGCTACCAATAGTCAATGATCAATGGTTGGTGCCTTACGTGAAATGACAACTATATCTCATGATTATTCACACCGGCAAGTTATTGTTTACATGAAATGGCAACCAACCTAACAGGTATCTCATGATTATTCACACCGGCAGGTTATTGCAGATCCAGATGAAGCAGCAGACATAGTTAAGGAGAAAAGCAGAGACGAATCATTTAATTCTCCTTCAGGGAGAATTGATGAGCAGATTGTTGCAGATGCGGATGAAGAAGGAAACATAGTTACAGAAAAGATTGGAGCAGAATTCCTTGTTTCTCCTTCAGGGGCTGAGGTTTCTCATGATCGTTCATAGAGAACTAACGAGCAAATCATAACTGACTCGGATGGAGAAGCAGACATAGTTGAGGAACAGATGGCAAGGGAATTAGTAGAAATAGTTAACGAGCAAATGGCAACGGAAGTATTTGATTCTTTTTCAGGAGTGGAGGTTTCCCATAATCATTCACAGAGAATTCATGAGCTGATTATTGCATACTCGGATGAAGAAGTTGATGCAATCAATGAACAAATTGGAGAGGAATTATTTGATGCTTCTTCAGGGAGAATTGATGGCCAGATTACTACAGGATCGGATGAAGAATGGGACATAGATATGGAGCAAATAGGAAATGACTTATTAGAATCAGATGCTTTGGCTTCTCTTTTGAAAGCAGCAACTAGTGCTGGTGTGGATGGAGGCAGAGTTGCGTTAACCTCTCCTGACGGTTCCAGACTATTTTCTCTTGAACGTCTTGTTGGTTCAGCTTTCCCATTTCCCATTGTGAGACCTGCTTCACTGTCTGAAACGGTCGTGGATGTAGTGAAGAATGATTTGAATGAAGAAGATACGGTGGAGACGATACAGAAAATGGCAGTGAAGTTCTTGAGGCTTGTCCAGCGACTCGGACAATCCCCTGAAGATTCCATAGCTGCACAGGTGTTACACGGGCTGGTTGTGGCTACTAGAGCACATGTTAATCAAGAGTTTTAGCCTTGAAAATGCCAAGAAAATGGCCATGCAGCTTGAAGCTGAGGGGAAAGATGATTTGGACTTCTCTTTGAACGTTTTGGTTCTTGGGAAAACTGGAGTGGGAAAGAGTGCAACCGTTCATTCTATTTTCGGTGGAAGAAAGTAGAGATCAATGCTTTTGAACCTGCCACAACTATGGTGAAGGAAATTGTTGGAACCGTATATGGAGTTCAACTCAGAATCATCGACACACCAGGTTATGATGGCATTGGCGAAGCTGTGGACCAGGAAGATGTTGGCCCAGCAACTGTTCCGGTTGCCATGCCTGACTTCGTCCTTCCACCTTCCTTTGACAGTGACAATCCTTCTTACACGCATCGAGCATTGGAGCTCACTTCTCAGTTTCTTCTAAGGCCAATTCTAGACTCCCATGGGTAGGCTCATGATTGTGGGTATGATGGTGCTAGCCTTGAAAGGAATATGCTGTTGCGGGTCAGTTTCCAGGCGCATTTGCAGTTCGAATCACAAAAGATTCTTTAGTATGTGCAAAGTATGGAGGGAATGGATCAACCATGGCAGGATTCGACATTCAGAATGTTGGAAGGCAGCTTGCGCACATCCTGAGAAGTGAAACCAAAATAAACAATTTTAAGATGAACAAAACATCAGCTGGGATAGCCATTACTCTGCTGGGTGAAAATGTAGCCCGCAGGACTTCCCAGCAAATCAACCTGATTTTTTTTTTTTTAATTTACATTTTAAAATAAACTATATAAGAGTTATTTTAATTTCACCCAATTACCTGACATGTCTAAATATAACTAGATCAATATAGTTAAAATCTAGTCTGATTAAAAAAAACGTAAAATTGTGTTATTTTTCTTGATATTAAAACGATAATATTTTAAATTGATCGGGATTAGTTTATGTTAATTTTTCAAATCCTTGACCTGGGTTATGAAATCATCTGGGTTTAATTAAAATTTATTTTTTATTTAATCATATAATAATATAAATAGATATGAGCAGAAAAACCACTAAATAAATTTTAAGAAAAAAATCACGAAAAACTGTAAAAATAGAAGCATTAGCTAGTGTTATAAGAAAAAATCTTACAATTTTATTCAAAAGCAAAATAAAAATTAAATTGTATTTAATAAAATGATATCTCCAATATATTTTTAATTAATTTATTTGAATGAATTTTAATAAAAAAATAAAAATATATATAAGCAAAAAAAATTAAAAGCATGTGCATGATTGACCCAACCCATTAACAAGAAGCGTAGGCTAGTGTGCTTTGACCTTCTTCTTCCTTTTTGTTTTTTTCAAATGGATGGAGACACATTATATATTTTTTTAAGAGAAAATTGATGATGCATCATCTATAATGATAAATAACATGTTGTTTATTAGTTATGTTCTAGCCAGTCAGCTTCAACAATATTAAAAAAAAAAAGGAAAAGGAAAAGAAAACACTGTAACTCTTGGGCTATAATGTTTTCACCGGCCCTTCAGGTTTTTTATTTATTTTGTGGTTAATTTACGAACGCATATAAACTTTATTAACATTGAAATATTTTCATATAAGGACTGAAAGGGAACATGATGACGTACATGGAAACTATTATAAACGTTAGCCAAGGTAAATTAAACAAGGCGGACCATCAACTGAAAATATCTGTAAATTTTAGTCCCATCCTTGAAGTTCATGGAATGTCTCAAATCATCCAGAAAGTATTAAAAATCTAAAGACTTAAACATTGAAATTAATAAAAATAAAACATAAAATCAATAAAGAAACATTTTATTCTGTAAAAAAAAAAAAACATGATAAAATTTCAATGCATTGATTTCTCAACAAACCCATAAATCCCATTAATTTAATCTCAATTGCTAGTATGAACACAATCTTTTCTTTCACGGATACCATAATTAAATAAAATTCAAGATTTAAATTAATCTAAGTTTTTTTCTAGTTTTATCCCATTAAAACCTTCACCTTATCACCACATCCCCATCCTTCTTGGATGATATCATTGCAAAGCGACTGCAAAATGGACTTATTTATTTTTGTATTTTAAAAATATTTTAAAAAAATTAGAAAAATTTTTATTTTTTATTTACTTTAAATTAATATATTTTTAGTATTTTAAAATTATTTTGATGTACTAATATCAAAAATTATTTTTAAAAAATAAAAAAATATCATTAACATATATTTTAATATAAAAAATTATTTATAAAGCAACCACAACTACATTATTAAACAAGCTCCAAATTTAAATACTAAAACTTCACCTAGTAGATGACATGAAATTGTTATATTCATGAGCTATCATGACTACCATAAAGTCACAGACATAGGATTTTAATTATCATTTTCAAAGTTCTTATTTAAAATTTGATAATTGATCTTAATCATGAATTTTGATTATAATAAATAGATATAATAGTGCTGGTTATAAGAGTTCATGTTGGAGTTCGTCATGATTGATAATGTTAATAAAAAAAAATTATAAAAATCTTTTATAATTTAATTATTTTTTAACTTTTTTTTTATACTTCTATAAATTACACCCTCATAAAACTTGTTACGGTTAAAGGTTTGGGTTGTGAAAAAAATAAATTTATCTAAATTAATCTAGTTTTAAAAAAAACTTGAAAAAACATTATTTTTTAGAAAAAAAAATGAGTTTTTTTTATACATCACTAGTTTATTATCCATGTTTTGTGGCTAATCAATATTAATTTTTTTTGAAAAAATAGTAAAAGTATAGAGAATATTTTAATAATGTTATTAAATCTAATAAAGTGAGTTAATTTTTAAATTTGCACTCAATTCTTTGTCAAGGCCAAGTAATATGAATTTGGAACCATGCTATATCCAAGCACCTAGCCCTAGCAAACCTAAGCGCCTTAGACCTGGCTACCAGCATAGACCCGAGCAAGCACCTTGTGTTAAGCAAACATGTCAGACTCAAGCGTCTTAGGTATGGAAAATATGTCTAATTTAACAAATAACAAACAAAGAGGACAATTGTCCATTTTAATTGTTAGGAGAGGGAAAAGAAAGAAAAAAACACAAACAATGCGGCAATTCAACAATTATTTATCTACACACGTCACATCATGTGAAAAAAACACGACTAAGCATCCATAAGATCGTGAATAACTAGATTTATCCATAAGAAAATGTCAAACATTTCTCTTTAATGGCGCAAGTGTCATCCATTCGCTGGAGAAAATAGAAGCCAAAGAAACGTCTCGTAAAAAGATGAGAAATGAAAAAATAAAATTACTATTATAATGCACAATAAAAAATTTCTTAATGTATAATAATTTCTCCATGCCATTTAGCTTTTATTATAATTGTTTTAGCTAGATTTTAAATCAATAAATTATAGTTGACATGTCAAGTTAGGTTGTCAACCCTTATAGCCATAATAAATATTGAAATAAATATGAATTACATTATGTTTTAAAGATGGTCAAAATAAACTAAGAAGTTATTTGAAAATATGACAGCGGTTGTTTTTTAAAGTTTACATTATGTTTTAAAGATGGTCAAAATAAGAAGGTATTTGAAAATATGGCAGCGGTTGTTTTTTAAAGTTTTTTTGTTTGAAAATATATCAAAATGATCTAAAAACACCAAAAAAATTTAATTTGAAGCAAATAAAAAAATAAATTTAATTTAATTTAATTTTTTTAAAAATATTTTTAAAATATAAAAACAAACTAACCCTAAAAAAGTTGAAGTTTTTCAAAAGTTGAAGTTTTTCATTGTACAGCCTTACCATTCACACTTTCAACTTTTTATGGTAAATTGCAATTGTTTTTTTTTTATTGTTTTTATCAATAATTGTTTCACGATTATGTTTGTTAGTGTGTCGTTTTTAGTGTATGTGAAGTTGATAATCCATTATTTTTGTGTTCTCTGGAGAGTTAAAGGTTTTTGTTAGATTTTGAAACTTGGTTAGAGGCTAATTTAATTTTAATGAGATATAATTTAGATTTAGAGTATAAGACACAATTAAGAGAAATGGACCAAAAAATAAAAAAGAAAAACACATGGCCAATCTTAAATTCACATTAAATTATACTTCTTGGTTGATCTATTTTACTTTTGCTAAGTTTACTATCCCTTTAGTTTTAAAACTTTTGTTTTTCTTTAAAACTTTATTGTATTTATTTTTCGGTACTTGGGTTTAAAAAATAAAAGAAAAATTTGTTAGTTGATAATATTTCAATAATAAAAAAAAATAATTTTAGTGTTCATAGATTTTAGTTAATGAGAAAAGTTCTATTAATATGTTTTGAATTTTTATTTCGTTAGAAAAAATAAATTAGAATTGAGAAAAAATAGTCTAATTTTATATTTATTGACTAATTTAAAAGTTTTTTAAATTGAGAAATTAATTTTTTAAAATTAGAATAATATTTAGTGAATATTTTTAAATATAAATATGTTGAAAATAATTTTTTAAATTAAAAAATTCTAACTTGATTTTTTAACTACTATTCTTGTGGTTAAAATTTAAATAAGCAAAGGACACAGCATGTACATTATTTTATTGCATAAAACATGCCGTTTGCTCCTTGAATAAAAAAAAAAAAAAAAGGAAAGCCAAGAGAGCGTGTGCCTTCCATTTGACCTTGGAGCCCTACCTTTTTTATGTTTTTTTGTATTTTGATTTAAAGGTACCATAAAAAAAATTGAAATTATATTTCAATTATTATTTATCTTTTCATGATTATTATATAATATTATGAGTTTTTATAAGAATGAATTTTTTTTTCCAATTATTATGTACCTAATACGCACAACAAAAACCTTATGAATATTCAATGAAAATAATTATTCTATTATTTAAAATTTTAATAGATTTTTACGTGATTTTATTATATTTTTCAAATTTTAAAATTTTTTATTATTTCATGTGGTTGCTAGGAGATGATCAATTCATGATTTATTTTTTAATTCAAGCTTGCTTTCAAGATTATAATGATTTTAAAAAAAAACATTTCCATCAAAAGTAAAATAAATACTTGAATAAGAAATTTTAGATTTGTTTTTAATATACTCTCTTTCTTTTTTATTTCAAATCTATATATTTTAAGGAATTTGTTTTTTTTCTGTTGTTTTTTATTTAATGAATTTCATTGTGTTGTTAATAAAAAACAATTTTTGCTGTCCAAAGAAAAAAAATTACATAAATGAGAAACAACAATTTAAAAAAAAAACATATTTCAACTTGATAATCTTATTTGCTATTTTTTCTATAAATATTTATTTTTACAATTAATTAATTAAAAAATAAAATTAAAAAAATAAAGTTATTAAAAATTATACTATAAATTACACGGTTTTATCGGCTAAATCTAAAATATAATTTTTTAATATTTTTTATAAAAAATATTAAATTAATATTTTTTATAAAAAATAAACTAGTTCCACCCACCATGTTGATTTTGTTACACCGAATTAACTTCCACACAAATTATTTTAAAACCCTAATTAGAACAGCAACTAGAGCTATGGGTTATTATATCGACCGTATTTGAATTTAATAATATTATAAAAAAGTAACCGGCGGCAATAAATAGTTTAGAACTGTTTTAGAACGGTGAGGGAGAGAGAAGCAGAAGCTGTGTGGTTTTGATTCATTTATCCACAAACTTCCCAGTTCCCTTCTCTTTATTATTTATTTATTTATTTCACTCTCTCTTGCAACTAGAGCTATGGGTTATTATATCGACCGTATTTGAATTTAATAATATTATAAAAAAGTAACCGGCGGCAATAAATAGTTTAGAACTGTTTTAGAACGGTGAGGGAGAGAGAAGCAGAAGCTGTGTGGTTTTGATTCATTTATCCACAAACTCCCCAGTTTCCTTCTCTTTATTATTTATTTCACACTCTCTCTCTCTATGCATAAAGAATGAAGAAAAAAGAAATGAACTTAAACAGAGAGTAGCTTACAAAATGTCCCTTCTTCGAAAATCTTTAGCTGCAAATTCTTCAGTATTCACTCCTAGCGAAGCAGCCACAGTAGCCATGATTCACTCTGCTTCTCATAGAGTACGAAACAATTCACACACCTTCTCACCTTTATTCGTCTGTTACCTTGTGCTATCTGTCTTTATGGCACATCTTGTGTTCGATAAAATGTCCCATTGCTAGGATTTTCTACTTAATTTACTAGTGTTGACTTTGTCTTGTATTGTTTGATTAATTTAATTCAGGTACTGTTGCGAAGAAGTAGTTGTTCTTCTTCGTTGAGGACTGCCACTTCTGTTGACTTATTTTATCGAAGAGGAAGCGTTCTCTCTCTCTTTAGCACTGTTACGAACTATTCTACGAGTTCTAGTGACGATTTTTTTCCCTCTTCAAAGCAAAGATCTCGAGGACCGGTTATGGCTGCAAAAAAAGCATCGGGGGGTGCGTATTTTACCCCCTCTTTATTACTTAGATGATCACGTTTGCGTGTTTTTCAGACGATAAAGCTCGAGATATCCATAATTGTAATCATTCACTAAGGGCTACAAGTGTTTTTATCCAACTAATTAGATTGTTTGGCTTTAGGGGAAAACCAAGAAGAAGGGAGGTACAAGCATACAGTTGATTTACCTAAGACAACGTTTGGGATGAGAGCAAATGCTTTGGTGAGGGAGCCTGAGATTCAGAAACTATGGGAAGATAATCAAGTGTTCAAGAGAGTAGTTGATAAGAATGAAGGGGTGGGTGGTTTTGTTGCTGTCCTCGTGTGTATGTTTTCATATGTGGTATGAAAAAATTAGCTCACTCTTTAGTTACTTTGTCAGGAACATTTTGTTCTTCATGATGGCCCGCCTTATGCCAATGGCGAGTTACACATGGGTCACGCCCTTAATAAGATCTTGAAGGATGTAATTAACCGTTATAAGGTGTGTTCCCTTCCCTACTTATAAATTTAGGTATTACTCCAAGTTCCTATATGCTTTATTATTATTATTATTAATAACAAGAAACCTGACCATCAGAAATCGAGTTATTAGATAAAATGATGAATTCCAATTCATAAAAGTTTCAACATGTAATTAATTTAATTTAAAGTAAAAAAGAAATGATAAGAATCGCTAAATTTATGGGCTTTACCATGTTTCCTTGCTGAAATGGATCAAACACTAGAAAACAAAGGAAAGCAAGAGGACTGCAAATCTGATAAACTATCCACCATTTCATGCTCAATGGCTGTATTTTTTTCTTGATTCTTGTGATCATACATTGATGTCATTTTTGCACGTGCACATATTGGCTATGTAATAACATCAGTAACTTGAGAATGCTGGCCATCATCGAGAGATTTATCATGGTGTATGCAAGAGCCTTTGGGCAGTGATTAATCTGGAAATAATTTAGCTTCCTCTTCTGATTTAATCCAGAGTAAAATGATCTATCTAATTTTTTTTATATAATATTGTCAGATTCTTCAAAATTACAAAGTTCATTATGTGCCTGGTTGGGATTGTCATGGCTTGCCAATTGAGTTGAAAGGCAAGCATTGTTACTTTTTCTTGTGCTTGTTCTTCTTAGCAATTAATTTTTCCTGCAGTAAACAAGATCTTACCATGATGTGTTGATTCCTATGTTACAATTTCAGGTGCCAGAGCTTGGTTATAACTGTGAAATTTGAAAGTTGTATAAAAAAATTATACTGGTGCTGATGATTTAACTATATAGTATTATACTAGATGTTGTATTTTGTGCTTTAATAACATCAATTATGAAACCCTGTTTAGTTTTTTTTGGAGTGTCATTGTTGCCAAATCAATTCTTTGGATAAAAAAAAGTGGAAATTTAAAGAAAAGTTGAGTTAAACAATTGCAAGTTAACTGTCATTATGAATCACACAGTTCTGCAGTCAATGGATCAGGAAGCAAGAAAGGATCTGACACAATCAAAATTAAGAGCTAAGGCAGCCAAATTTGCTAAAGCAACTGTCAAAACTCAGATGGCATCATTTAAGGTTGTAGCCTATTTGTCTGCCGTTTGCTAAGTATTGACATTTTCTGTTTATTAACCAGTAAATTTATCTAATAGACATGGTTTGATTATCTTTCAAGAGTTGGCGTAGTGACATTTTTAGTTGATTTACTTATTTGCTAGGTTTTTTTTTTTCATTGTTAAGTTGATGCTTGCAGCGCTTTGGAGTGTGGGGAGACTGGGAAAGGCCTTATCTAACCCTAGATCCAGAATATGAAGCTGCTCAGGTAGCTGGTACAACTTTTCTCCATTGCACTTGCATGCATAAAAGTTAAAACCAAAATACTAATTCAAAAGTTTACTTTTTTGTGTGTAAGTTGGTGCATTTCAGGTGCCTAGACAAGTGCAATGTAATGAATTTCAGTAATTTCTAACTCAAGTGAAATACGATGGATCAAATTGCTAATGCTGTTTAAAGAATTATCATCTTTTTCTTGTTATCAATGCATAATTTTCTGGTAGGTTTTTGTTATGGTTAACTTTCTAAGAAATTGTATCATTTTATTTTTTTGATAGATTGAAGTGTTTGGCCAGATGGCCTTTCAAGGATACATTTATAGGGGCAGGAAACCAGTTCACTGGAGTCCTTCATCACGTACTGCTCTTGCAGAGGCTGAGTTGGAGGTATATTAAGTCCTCTTGCATACTAGCATGTTCTTTTCTTGGTTTTATGTTGTGCCTCACTGAAAGAAATTGTGTTTATGCATTCTTAATATTTTGAACTGATAAGACTTCTAAATGTTGTACCTCACTGAAAGAAATTTTGTTTATGCATTCTTAATTTATAGAACTGATAAGACTTCTAATGTGCTCTATTGATGGTTTCTGAGTACATTGGTACAATAAACTGTATCCGAATATGTTTGCTAATTTTACTCTTTCTTATCTGTACAATCCTTGTTTTGGTTAGCGCTTAGAAACAATATCTTCAGATTTAGATATGCTTGCTTAATTTTAGTCTTATGTGTACAATCCTTCTTCTGGTTAGCGCTTGAAAGCAATGTCTTCAGATTTTTCTACTCAATGGTATATAAACCATCATTTAGCAATTATTATGACTTTCTATGTATGGTCTGGAATTTCTTTCCCTACTCTGCTTTTGAAGCCACGTTTCATGATTTAAAGTTGTGATGGGAGGTTTAAACCTATAGCAAGTTTCTTATAAAGTCTCAAAACCATTTTTCACGAACTTGTCCTATCTTTCAGAATTCGCATGGTATCATTCTGCTGGTTAACTAATTGGAAGTTGTTTTTTCTGCAGTATCCAGAGGGCCATGTTTCAAAAAGCATATATGCCATATTTAGAGTAGTGAGCGCACCTCCAACTTCAGATGGGTTATTAGAGGAATTCTTTCCAGATTTGTGCCTGGCCATATGGACTACAACTCCCTGGACTGTTCCGGCCAACGCTGGTGAGTCTTTACCTAGTCGGGCTTGCAACTCATTTATTGCATATGATGTCAGTATTTGCATAGGTGGTTCATCCCTTTTGTTCTACTAATTTAAGGCAGTTGTTTTTAATTTCACATCTCATGCCTGAATCTGGAATTTGCGGTTATGTTGTTTTGTCAAACTATGTACATCCATTCGATATTTTAACAATTTAATCAGTTTGATGCCTTGGTATGCATGCCTCTGTGGGGGGATCATTTAGATATCGTCATGTATTAATGGTCATTAATAGCTGGTTGAACTTCATGTTGCCTATGCTAACTGCCACCAAAGTGAATTTTTCCAACCACCTTGAATTTGGCCACCATTAGGTTAAGCAGTAAGTATATCCTTAACATTGCATGTTTTTTTTCTTCTGAACACTGCTTTATCCCTTGAAACAGGTAATAGCATTAATTTTTTTTTGGGAGTCTGAGACAAATTAGACCTACATGATGAGCCATGATTTTATTTTTTGCTTGTGTTTATTGCAGAGGTTTTTTTATCTCTTTGGTTAAGATCTTTATTGATCTATTTTTTTGGTTGAGCAGCTTAGAAATGCCTTTCTTGTGTGATTATTTTGGATTTGTCCATTTGAATAGTGACATCAATGCAGTTTGGTAAATTCATACTTGCTGGTGAAATGCAGAGGGTGCTGATCCTACCGTCGTTTGTTCATGTAGTTTTTTCAAGAATTAACGTGCTCATTGCCCATCCACACCCCGCCCCCCCAAAAAAAACAAAACCAAAAAAAAAATGAGCTGAGATTTGTTCAGCTTGTTAAAGAGGTTTTTGGGCCTTGTTGGATAAAATGAGTAGTTCATTTGCACATAACTTCAGTTGTTTAATTCTCTCTCCTAATCTTTTTGGGGTATGTTCTCTCAGCCGTTGCTGTCAATGCCAAGCTTCAATATGCTGTAATTGAAGTGCAGTCATTCTCAGGAGATGCTTCTGCATCCTCTGGAAATAAGAAACAAAGGCTTGGACATGTTCTGAAGGAACAGAAGAAACCTTTTCTTATAGTAGCATCTGATCTTGTGCCAACACTAGAAGCAAAATGGGGTGTGAAACTAGTTGTCAGAAAAACACTGTTAGGTTCAGATCTTGAAAACTGCCGGTAAGATATGAAAAATAATGTGTATTTATATGAGAAAAAGCTCATGGAATGTAACTGATTTGATCTTTCCTCAATGACATGATGTCTTTTTTATATGAGTAAAACAACTGAATTCACAATCCACAATGTATGGATGATTAAGTAATATTATTATTCAGAGACTAATATCTGATTTTGAATTTTGGTTTCAGGTATATTCATCCAATAGATAAGAGGGAATGCCCAGTTGTCATTGGTGGGGATTATATTACAACAGAATCAGGAACTGGACTGGTGCATACAGCTCCTGGTCATGGTCGGGAGGATTATGTAACTGGCCTGAAATATGGACTACCTATAATATCCCCTGTAGATGATGACGGGAAGTTTACTGAAGAAGCCGTGCAGTTTAGTGGACTTGATGTACTTGGGGATGGAAATATTGCTGTCATGAAATACCTGGATGAACAAATGCTCCTTATCATGGAGGAATCATATCGTAAGTTAGACTCTTTCCCTTTTAAGTGATGGGAAAGTTAATATTTCCCATCTGGTAACATGTTTCTACTATGAGTATAACTAACCATGCTAGTGTATAAGAATATGTCTTTTCTCTTATGCAGAGCACACCTATCCATATGATTGGCGAACTAAAAAGCCCACAATATTCAGAGCCACTGAGCAATGGTTTGCTTCAGTAGAAGGGTTTCGCCAGTCAGCTATGGAGGCAATTAGCCAAGTGAAATGGATTCCACCTCAGGTTTTGATGCATAGTTGCTTTGGTTGTATTCTGATTCAATATGCTAGGCTCTTTCTATGCTTGCATTCCTACTGTTGATAACTCACTATGTTTAATTATGCCCTCTGCACCATGTGATTACTTTATGGAAGTTATGTGATTTCTGTTATCATCATATTCATTAGTAATAAGGCATATTTTCCTATTTAGTAATATTCCATATTTTCTGTATTTTCAATGTTTGATATAGTGGGAATAGTGAAGGCAGTGTGAATCCTCCTTTTTGTGATTTCTGTTATCATCACTTTTCATTATCAATAAGGCATATTTTCTGTATTTTCAATTTTTGATGTAGTGGAAATAGTAGAGGCAGTGCGAATCCTTCTTTTTGCTTGTTTTTTTTTTACATGGTTTCTTCTCTAGGACCATGGGACAATATAACTTTATTTGTATAGTATGCATTTTCATAGTTTCACTTTTGGGTGTTTTCATACCTGAATACCTCATCTCCTTTGAAAGGATGTCAGCAAGTAGTGATGTGACAAGTTTTGGAAACTTAGTTCTTGAAGCAGATATAACTTTTATCCTGGGGAATTTCATTTTTTAATGTCAGAATTCTTCACCTAGATTGTGGTGGAGAAAAATTTCAATGCAGAAGTGAATAGATACCTGGATGTATTGCATGGCTTTGTGGTTTCCAAAATTGATTCGGATTGTCAAATGAAAGGCCTCTGTTTAATGCCCCTCACTTAGCCACAGAACTAATTTATGAAACCCAAGCAATTGCCTCTGTTTCAGAGTTTAGCTGAGTTTTCCTGTTTAACCATGCAAATCCTGTTCATGTCTATACTCTTCCTACCAAGTCCATCATATTTGGCATGTGCTTAAATGGAGGTGTTTTTTCAACATACAGTTTGTTAGCAAAACCATGAATATGACACCAAGGTGGTTCTTCCATCAAGGTTCGATTGAGCATGTTTGAAGTTTCCATATCTCATGCTAGGTGCTGCTATTTCCCAAAATTTTTCAGTCAGAGGATTGTCACTTATGTGAAAGCCTTAAGCTTGACCTCTTTTTGGGAGTTTTTCTTAATAGATTTAGTTCTAAAGTTTTAGTAGTGTAATTGTTTATTCACTGCAGTGCAATTATTAAAGTGTGTTTTTCATGATTGTCGAGAATGATGCAAGGGAAAAAAATTAGAGCTTGTGATTTTTACTTACGTTGTTTTTTATATTTGGATTTATTTTCAGCTTCTGTTTGTCATTTTACCAATGACACTGTATCTAATTGGTGATCTCTTGTTTAAATGTATGGCCGTTCTTCAGGGAGAAAACAGAATAACTGCAATGACTTCAAGCCGCTCTGACTGGTGCATATCAAGACAAAGGACATGGGGTGTCCCCATTCCAGTCTTTTACCATTTGAAGACAAAGGAACCACTTTTGAATGAAGAGACTATTGACCATATCAAATGTAAGTGATGAAACATATAAGGAAGATAAAACTAGAGTTTTTAAGCCTCAAGGTTATAGACTTATCTGTAGAGAAATATAGAGAAAACTCTCTAGTATTTTTATTAAATTTGAATAATAGTTTTCAACTTTATAAAATAAACCAGACATCCTATTTATATTAGTTCTAAAATCCTTTTATGTAAAAGGATTCCTAATTAAAATTAAAATTAAAATCTTTTATAGAAAATAATTCTTAATTAAAACTTACCTAATTAATAGAATCCATTTAGCATTAGGATTTCTAAATAGTAAAATAGTAATTAAATTAAAAGTTCTAAGCTAAGTAGGAAACAAATAATTGAAATCCAAAATTAACTAGGAAAATAATTAAAAATATAACTTCAAGCTTCATATGAGATGTTTTCAGGTTTTTTATGGATTTTTTTTTAGGTTTGACCCTGTCAATCTAACCCAATAACCCCTGAGATAATTGTTCTTCATTAGTATCCTTCATTTGAGGAAAACTTGTCCTCGAGTTGTCTGCTAGAAATTGAACTCTTCCATTCCAAATGAACAAATACTTCGAATATAATATTATAGCTAATTTATTTATGAAGTAGAATGTCTTTGACCTGTAAATTTCAAATTTTAATTTATGGTGTGTATAATAAAGAAAAATTCATATTTGATGTTATACTTTCAATTCCATTGAATTCCTCGTGTAATTCATTCCCATATTTCTCTACATCAAACTTGATTTCATCATTATTTATGCCCTACAATACTTCAATTTTTGTATTTAAAGGAACACCAAAATAATCTTCCATAATATCCCTAAAAAACTTGTCAAAAAGCACCGGGTCCTCCATTTCCTTGTTTGGAAGATCTTTATCATCATATTAATCTTCTTCATCGTCTCTATTAGGTTCATATAGAATATCCTTGTCGTTGAAAGGTTCTCACTCATCCTAACCTTCAATCACGTTGATTAATTTGTCTCTCTGGTTGTGGTTGTTTGTCTTGATCTGACAAGGTTCATCAGCCTCCATCAAGTTCATCTTCACCAACTCTTAGACAAATGGTTGTCTAGTAGGAATTTTAGGAATAGGTCTAAGATAAGGTCGACCTGAAGTAAGTCTTCAAGTGTGTTTCTCTCTTTGTGATTCTTGTTTATGCCTCTTATAAGCCAAAATAGATCTTCTTCATCAGATGAATACCCGTAATCATAATGATCGTGAGGATTTGCATGAATTGGTTTTGTGACAGGTTGGCAGCGGGCTTCATTCCTGACGCGTGCCTCTTTTCTTTCCCGGTTCATGTTTGCGTGTAGCCCTAATGCCTCAAGTCTAGTTGTAAGGTCATCAAATCTAGCATTGATGTCACCAAACCTGGTTTGCATTCACCCCTCTAAAAATGCTATCACTACTGAATGATAATGTAGCTGATCCCAAACAACCCACATCCTCTGATCACCATCATGGAGATGGTTGCCATCAATTGCTCCATGATTATCTTCATGGTTTGCCAACGATGTAGATGCTGACCTGCTTTGGTACCATCTAAAGCAGTGTATAACGAAGATAAAATTAGGGTTCTCAGACCCTAAGTTTATTGGCCCAACTGTAGAGAAATCTAGAGAAAATTCTCTAATATTTTTATTAAATCTAAATAATAGTCTTCATCTCTATAAAATAAACTATACACCCTATTTTTATTAGTCTTAAAATCCTTTATAGAAAAGGATTCCTAATTAAAATTAAAATCCTTTATACGAAAAGATTTCAAATTAAAACTTACCTAATTAATAAAATTCATCTAGTATTAGGATTTCTAAATAGTAAAATACTAATTAAATTAAAAGTCCTAAGTAGGAAACAAATAATGCAAACAGGAAACAGTAACTTCAGACTTCATATGAGATGTTTTGGGGTTTATCTGCAGATTTTGTTTTTCTAGTTTGACTTTGTCAATCTGGTCTGTTAACTTTTGGGATAATCGTTTTACATAGTAAGTCTTCTAAAACAACAAAAACTCTGCCCCCCCCCCCTTTTTTTTCCTTTTTCTTTAAATTTAATCTCTGGTTTGAAGTAGATAATGGTGAATAATCATTTTACTGTAATGATATTTCTGCATCCATAATTTTTTTTCCCCTCCAATTACTTCCATTTGTATCAGGTCGCATCTTCTTCTTTCTATTTCTTTTGTCGTTTTTTAATATGCAGACTTAGCCTCCTATTTGACTAGTGATAGATCCCCTTAGAGCTCAGTTTGTGATCCTGGCTTTATTTTTTCTTATCACCATCTGCAGCTATAATAGCCCTCAAGGGTAGTGACGCATGGTGGTATATGAAAGTGGAGGATTTGCTCCCAGAAAAATATCGTGATCAAGCATCAGATTATGAAAAAGGGATGGACACAATGGATGTCTGGTTTGATTCAGGTATTATAGGACTACGTAGATTACAGACCTTTACCATGAACGTACTCACAGAGTACTGTGTTATTGTACTGCAAAACTTTTCCATTTGACAATGTCCATATTATATTTTTCTGTTTGTATGAAATATAGCAGTTTCATGTTACTTCTTATTGCTGTACGGATATTTTAATGGCTTCTTCTTCACATGCTAAAAGGGGGGATTAGACTTGTAATGAACATGAGTGGAAGATAGTTGAGATAAAATAAGGGTTATTATTATTACAATTCCTGGCAAGCACTTAAGTTGTACCTCTTAGAAAAGGTATCTTGTCTATGATTGACCTGGTTTGGAAATGTTTTGGAACATGTGTAACAAAATACTTCAATCTTTTTTTCAATGATTGATGTTAATCTGGGAACATTTTGTCGTTAACTTCCATTAAAAGGGACAGGAGGGTGGGTAAATGTTGAACTTTCAGTGACTTTTGACCATCGTGAAGCCTGCAAGTTTATAATGAAGCCCACTTGGATTCAGTTGCTTAATTTTTGCACGCTTGTGCTTTCTCTGCTTCACTCTAATTGTGTTGCGTTGCTTCTCTTAATAAATTTTTGCTTTTCTGTTGCTCCATAGCTGCATCATTTGTATTATCCTGCTTAAAGTTTACAAATTTTTCTGTTGTGGTTTGAGATGTCCGTGCTTTTACTTGCCCCGCCTATTTTCTATGCTAGCTTTCTTAAATTTATTTGTTGCTCACTGCGATTTCAGGTTCTTCATGGGCTGCTGTGTTGGGAAAAAGTGGTGCCCCTAAATTTCCTGCAGACTTGTATCTTGAAGGTACAGATCAACATCGTGGGTGGTTCCAGAGCTCCCTGTTAACTAGTATTGCTACAAAAGGTAACAGCCATCTGATCTAATTGGAGTTGAAAAATGCTATGATGATGCTTCTTTTGTTTTCTGAAGAAATTGTTTTTCTGTCTTGAAAATGAATCCTTATAACTGTTATTTTTGTTTCTGCTATGTTGGTAAACATGTATGTCATCAGGTTCTTTTCATTCATTTTATATCATATGCCCCCAAGACTTCTACAGAAAAACTTATGTCCCTAACTCAGTAAAATGCCCGCTTAAACATAAATTTCTGTCTTGAAAATGAATTCATTCTGTTGCTTCTCTTTCTACAGGAAAGGCTCCATATACTAGTGTTATTACTCATGGATTTGTATTGGATGAGAAAGGTTGTAAGATGAGCAAATCATTGGGTAATGTTGTAGATCCACATACTATAATTGAAGGAGGAAGAAACTCAAAGGTTAGTAATGGTGCATAATAATTCAAGACATTTTCTGTGGATGTTTTCTCATGTAAATGATTTATTACTAAAATTTATTTCTGCTCTTGGCAGGAAGCACCTGGCTATGGCGCTGATGTCTTGCGACTCTGGGTTTCTAGTGTAGATTATACAGGTGATGTCATGATCGGTACTCAAGTCCTTCGGCAAATTTCTGACATATATAGGAAGCTTCGAGGAACTTTGAGATACCTTTTGGGAAATCTGCATGACTGGGAGGTAAATTCAGCTTTCCTCGTATAATTGGAACTCTTGATTTTGAAGGCAGTTTTATTATGGAAAATAAAGCTATGCAGTTCTGACATAGCTAGAGCCATTACCATATTTACACCCCTCTTGCTCTGCCCACTATATTGAAGACTTTGCTATTAGCAGGCTGGCAATGCTATTTCGTACAATGATCTTCCCATGATTGATAAGCACGCCCTATTTCAGCTGGAAAATGTTGTCAACACCATTAGAGAGAGTTATGACAACTATCAATTTTTCAAGATATTTCAGGTACAATTTGTTTTTTATTGCATTCTTGGCATCCTATAAATATAGTCCTTTGCACTAATGCTCAACCAGGTAGTGAAATCAGGTTTTGCACTTGGCAAGGTAACAAGTACACAGTAACATAGAACTAAAAATTAAAAAAAGCTCAACAATAACTTGCATGCATGCACTTGAACTTATTTGACTAACATTCTCAAAAATGATTTACTTCTGGAACCCTTGAACATTCAACATGTTTGTCCTATTGTTATGAATTAAGTTGAAAAATTAAAATACTCGTAGATTTCAGAGATTTCAGAGGGAATAATACAATGGGCACTGCTCTGCTCTTCAAACAAAATGACCAAACCCAACTTCTAGGGTACAGTATGTTGCTGATGACCTTCCCTATGAAGAAATGAAAATTAATAAAGGAATTCATGACTAAGGCATATAATGTGAATAAAAACTACGGTTCTCAGACTCTTAAGGCTGTAGAGAAATTTAGAGATAAATCTCTAATATTTTATTAAAAGTTTAAATAATAGTCTTCATCTTAAAATAAACCTAACATCCCTATTTATATTAGTTCTAAAATCATTTACAGAAAATGATTTCTCATTAAAACTTAATTGATAGAATCCATTTAGCATTGGGATTTTTAAATAGTAAAATTCTAATTAAATTAAAATTTCTTATCTAAATAGGAAAAAGAATCAAAATACAACAAGATAAATAAAGACAATCTCGCATAATAACTTCTGAGCCTTATTTGAATGTTTTCTTGATCTCTAATCATTATGAAATTTTAATGGGAAACAAGGCTTTCATAATCTTTTATCAAAATTTCAATACAATCCAATAGTCAAATTAAAAGTTATGTATATACCAAACTGTATCTTAGACACTTCTTAAACTAAAAACCTAAAAATCTTAATCATTAATGAAATAATGCAATAAATATTATTACGCCAAGAATATGGAAGAAACTTTTCATGTCATTCCCTTCTATTTTAAAAAATCTCGCCCTCAAGTTGCATATTAGAAATTGAACTCGACCACTCTAAAAGAATAGATATTTCAAATATAACATTGTAGATAGTCTATTCATGAAGTTGCTTGTCTTTGAATGTAAACTTCAAAATTTAATTTATGATGTATAAATGCAAAAGAAAAATTCATATCTAGTGTTATATTTTCTCTTCCTATGCAGTTATTTTTTAGTTTCTTTCCACATTCTTTTACTTCAAACTTGAGTTCATCATCATCTATGATCTTCAACACTTCAACGTTTGTATGTAAAGGAATACGAAGATAGTTCTTCATAATTTCTTCAAGAGAATTGTCAAAAATTACCATCTCTTTCATGTTCTTGATTGCTAGATCTTCATCCATAACTGAAAGATCATCGTTTGCCACTAGCTTCTCTAACTTAAGGTTAAAATATTGAAACGGCTTGTCAACACCCTTTTTAGTCACATTATCTTCAACATGATTAGACAACTTTAAAATATTTTCACAAAACTCCCCCATGTTTTTTCTACTTACCTTTTGAAGATAAGACAGATAATAATAATTTAGTTGTTTTTCTATCTAATATAAAATTTCTTCATAATCATCTTGTATGAATTTCAAAATTAATAATTGTCTCAAATCTTACCAAGATAAATTAAATGCATACCAATACGAGTTCTAACTTCTAGAAATTCAAACCACCATTCTCTAGCACCATAAAAAAGTTTGTTTTCCGTAAGTCCTACCTTTTGATGATAAGGAACTTTGTTGAAATAAAATTAAGCTTCCAACTTTGTCAACCAGTTAATAACTCTTTTCTTCGAAAATCTCCTATTAAGGGAATCTCATCAAATTCAGGAATATGGCTGGGGTTTGGCCTGTCTCGAGGTAAGTCTCCAGGCAAGTTCCTCTTCTCTTCACAATCCTTGTTTGCACTACCCTTTAATTGAGCTAAATCTGCTATGATTTGCTCTAAACAATCAAAATGATCTAGTTTCTGCTTTGGAGCCTACACAACACACCAGAGGGCCTCCATTCTTGCTTTGTGGAGTGGGTTGCTATTGTTTTCATCCATAAAAGAGACCAACCTGCTCTAATATTAGTTGATGTGGCGTATGGTGTGAATAGAAGTTAGGGTTTTCAAGTCTTAAAGCTACAAACCTAAGTTGTGGAGAAATTTAGAGAAAACTCTATAGTTATTTATTAAAAGTCTAAAAAATAATTTTCATTTTAAAATAAACTTGACATCCTATTTATATTAGTTCTAAAATCTTTTATAGAAAAGAATTCCTAATTAAAACTAAATTTTTTTGTATGAAATGATTCCTAATTATAACTTGTATAATTGTTATAATCTATCTAGCATTAGAATTTTGAAATAGTTAAATCTTAATTAAATTAAAAGTCCTAATCTAAATAGGAAAAAGAATCCAAATACAATAAGATAAATAAAGACAATTCATAAAGTAACTCCCAAGCTTTATTTGAAAGTCTTTTTTATCTTCGTTTATCATGAAATTTTAACCAATAAGAAACAGGGCAATCAGAATCTTTTGTTAAAATTTCAGATCAATTAAATGATTGAATTAAAAGTTATGCTTAATTTACTAAAATGCTTCTTAGATTCTTTTTAAATTCTTCAAAAACTAAACATGTTAATCATTAATGAGATAATGCAATAAACATTATTATGTCAAGAATATAAAAAAAGTTTCCCTACATCGGTTTAGGAATAGAATTACAAATAATTTAGTTAGCTTCAAGCCATGAGATGAGGAAGTAGGCCCACAACAACGCATGGAATTGTATTTTTGTATGTTTATTTGTTAATCATTTTAATTTGACCTTTGTTTATTTGATGCACAAACTTGCTTTGCTTCCTTTAGGTTGTCTTAAATGGGTAATTTTTGTTGCAGATCATTCAGCGGTTTGTTATTGTTGACCTATCCAATTTCTATTTTGATGTTGCCAAAGATCGACTTTATGTTGGGTAATTCTTCAATTGTTTTACATTATCATGGGAATTTCCCGTTTCATTTTTTTCTTTTTTCATCTTGTTTTATGCATTTTTCTCTTACAACATGATGTTGGATAGGGAAATATGAATGCTCAGATCAAGATTGTTTGATTTGGATTTATCGCTTGGGACTTTTAGTAATCAGTAGAAATTTAATATTGAAGGGTTTAATACATCTAAAATTTCAACAAAAAAATGCACAAAAAATGTTCAGAGAAGCCTTGCTCCGCTCCCCATCACCACAAGTCTTCTTTAGCGCTTCAAGTCATGCATGTGTAAACTGCAAATCTAGGTCACTCTATACAGCTAAGTAAATGATTTTCAGGGGCACAACAAGTCATACAAGGAGAAGTTGCCAAACAGTTCTTGCTGCACATCTCCTTTCCATTGCGAGGGTAATTGCACCCATATTACCTCATTTGGCTGAAGATGTGTGGCAGAATCTTCCATTTCAGTTTACTGTCCAGGATGGTTCTGCTGCCAAGTTTGTTTTTGAATCGAAGTGGCCTGCTCCCAATGAAAAATGGCTTGCTTTTCCTATTGAAGAAATTGACTTTTGGGGAAAAATTCTTGAGGTAATCTCTCATTTCACTTAATGATAACATACTAACTGTGCATTGTATGTCGGGTGCCAATTCATTCTTTTGCGTTGATCCTCAACTTCAAGTTTACTTCTGTTTGCTGTACGCAATATTTTGATAGCACAAGTTTATTTCATTAGCAATGGATTGTCTCATATGCTAAAACTGTAAAGAGTTGCAAGTTACAATACAATGGTATGGAAGTATTCTGTAACTCCATTAATTTCTCTCATCTTTCTATTGAATTATCTCAAATTTTGGGTTGGGAGGGGGGGGATCCTTAAGATGTTTCTCTCTATTTTTTTTCCGAAGTCTGTGTCCTTTTGTAGTTATGTGCAAATAATTTGATCATTTTGCTTGTCCTTCGTGGTGTTCGGAATCAGATTCCTGGGAAATCTTCCCCATCTATCACTAGTTGCACCATGACAAGTATCACTAGAACCAGGTCCATCATCACCACCCACCAAGGAAGAGCTAGACCAGAAGAAATTTGTTTGGGGGCAGGGGGCATGGTTCCCCCCTCAATAGAAGCTGTAGTTCCACCCCTGCCATCACCGTGACAACTGTCGCTAATGTCCACCATCATCACCATTTTGCTATCACCCAGACACCCACTAGCACTGCCACTGTCGCCACATCCACCCATCAACATCAATGCTACCACCAGGGCAATATAACACTCCATTCCCCTTCCTGATTCATGTGTAGCAAACAAGCTATTATCATTCGAAGGTTCCATTATGATTCTGGGTTATCTTGTGAATTTTGGGTGCAATTGTTATGATTTATGATACTTAAATATGCAATTAATGAATTGAATGGCTTCATGTTTGATCATAACATGCGCTTAATATGAGGCCGATGCTGATCAGCGTATTAGTTGGTTATTTTACATTATTTCAAAAGGAAATACCACACGGTCGTTTCATTCAACAGTTTAAAGTTGCTGAATATCGTTGATCATGTTTACTTGCTTCTAACTTGAAATGATTTGACCAGCTGAGAACCGAGGTGAACAAAGTTCTGGAGGTTGCTCGTACAGGCAAGTTGATTGGGTCCAGTTTGGAGGCAAAGGTTTATCTACACACTTCTGACGCCAGCCTTGCTTCTAGATTACATGAAATGTGCACGGCCAGCAATGACGCTGATGCATTGCATCGCATATTCATAACATCCCAGGTATGTTCATTCCCTTTTTTTCAATATACAGTTACTGTTACCTGAGTAGTTCAATTCATCTATCCACAATTATGGTACTTTTAAATTGTTTTCGTGTAGCCAGGGAAGAATACCCAGTTACATGTAGAGACCACCAAACCCAAAGTTTCAGTTCACTTTCTAACAGAACGAACCCTAACTCAACCTTTTGTCACTCGAGCAGTGACAGGGAAAAACTATCTTCAAAAACCCTTGGGCTTCGATTCGAGTGGTAGAAGTGAGATAGGGCTCTCTTAGAAGGTGAAAGTTTGGGTTTGGTGGCCGCTACATGTCATTGGTATTCTTCCTCGCTGCCTTATAAAGGATCTTGGGTTGTCAGAGATTGATCGTTCAATTTCCCTCTTCCTTCTTTGAAGTTCAATCAGTTTCTGCAAGTTCGGAACAAAAAATCGATCAGTTTCTTTAATTACTATTTTCTATTTCCCTTCTGTGTCAGTATCTTATTGCTTGAACTGGTACGGGTCATTTATATGGAAATGTGCAGGCGGAGATGCTTCATCATGTGGAGGATGAGGTTCTTAAAGCTATTCCATACAGTGGTGAATATCTCATTCAAGGAAGCGAAAGAGTTTGGATTGGTGTGTCACGAGCAGAAGGCCTGAAATGTGAAAGATGTTGGAATTACACACCTCAAGTTGGTTCCTTTGTGGAGCATCCGACACTATGTGGCCGCTGTTATAAAGTGGTCGCTGTCCGACCAGAACCTGCTGTGTCTGCAGCCTGCTGAGACTAAAAATTAATAGAAGCTGGACTGCATACAACCCCACCCAGTTGCCAATGAGGCAAGGACATGACTAAAAATTAATAGCCTTTCTTTTCAATTGAGTTGGCTAATGCATTTCACAGTTTTGACAATGAAGTGACAGTTTTGACAAATCAAGTAGATTTCATTGGACGGCGGCACAGCCAATCAATAGGGTGTACAGCACCGTGCTGGATAGAGAAAAATGCAAGCCAAACATGTTTTTCTTCTTGGTGGCTATATTTGTTGCGTATTCGAGTTACTCTCTTATTCTCTCTCTAATGAAATTGGGAATTTGTTTTTGATAATGTGCTAAAAAGAATGTCTTGAGCAGCTGCAGAATGAGAAAAACCCCGGGGCTTGGATTTGAGTGGAAAAAACATTCAATCCCGCAAGGGTGCAGTCCGTAACCCATCAACCTGGATTATTAATTATTATTTTTTTCAATTTTCCAAACCAAACCCAGAATCAACACTGATAACTAAAACAATATCACAATATCGGTTGATGATCTCTAAGAGAGAGAAAATGAAAAGGCAATTTATGTCAAGAAAATAGATAAAAAGATATTTTAAAAAAAATCAAATTGAGAAAGAAAAAAAGAAAAACCAGTCTAGTTCTAAAAGTTTAAAACCATACAGCAGGACTGAAGGGGGGAAAAAAGAATAAACAGTAAAAGTTTTTCAGTACTATATCAGTGATCGCAAAGCCAGAAACAGCCTCCCCTGCTTTGTGTCGCTTGTTCCCCGGCTCGCCATCCGCTATCGCTGGTCTTTGTCTCACTATCCTCTCAATCTACCTCATCCACGGCCAACCCTCAATCTCTAGTGTCTTGACAAGCGCCACCAGTACATCTGGATGTGATTCACACGTCACTGGGTAACTATTTCTTGTATTTGCACGATGCTTAGGAAATACTTTTTATGTTTTCATTAGCTATAGAAATACTTGCAAGATGATTTGGTTTGGGCTACTTCTAGAATTTTAACCTGACATGAATGTCCTATTATAAAAAAGGAAAATTTTGAATTTAACTATAAAAAAAATCCATGAAGATTTAAATAGCCTAATTAAAAACACGATAAACCAAACAAATTAAGCAACTAGATTTGACTATAAATCCCACCCGTTTATTTAAAAAAAAAAAACAAACAGTTTCGGCTTCGAATATATTAAAAAAAATCTAGTTTGATTGGTTTCTTTTTTTTTTATCATAAACCAAACCCAACTGAAAATTCATTTCTGCAAGTTTTTTGGTAGTCAAATATTTTAGGTTCTACCTATTAGCAGAGCATTGAAACAAGAAATGCTCCCAGAACGGATTGTTGCTTTCCATCGAGACTAACACCGTCTCGAATTTATATTTTGTGGTGGACCAAGATGGAGATTTTTTATTACTTAAACCCGCTAAAATAATTATGAAATGGTAAACAGGATCCACAATGTAACCACTGAAAGCAATAAATTTGAAAAAAACTCTTCAGATTTTATCTAATTTACAAGGGAACTGAACGGGGCAGGGAGGATGGGAGTTCAATTAATAAATGAAGGACCCTTGCATAGGTGAAGCAGTTATGTGTAACAAAGATATGCCATGTTAAAAACTGTCACAAGCCTGTAAGACTCCATTATTAACTTACTGGAGCTGGCCATCCAAATTCTGAGGTGGTGGCTGTATCAACTCGGGCTCCTCTAAATCATCCGCTGCTTGAATGTGTATATCCTGTAAGAAGATGAAAACTCAAGACTAGTTGTCTCAGGTAATAAGTTACAAGTATAAGCAATTCTTTATCCAATTATCAAGAGTTTTCATTAATATCTCCTCTAATTCTTCTTATGAAACTGTTACACTAGGGTGGTCAGTTTATTCAAGTGTTATATATGGACGCTTTGCATGTTCCAAGCCATATGTCATGAAAGGAAAGAGCACACCGCATGTGCATCATTGCAGGTCAAAATAGAATACCCTTAGTGGGCAACAAGCCTAAAACCCAAAACTTCACCCAAAGGGTGGCCAAGTTATGTACAATTCACACGGCAGTGGGAAGGCCTTACAGCGTTCACCTTTCTACATACCATTGCATTCAGAGAGGTGTATTGGAAACTGTTTTGACGTAAAGATGGTAACCTAAGGTGCATAATTTCATAGATTTGGAGCATCGGATTCTGTGTTTGATAATTCAATGTGCATATTTTCTTCTCCTAACCAACTGATCATAAAGATTAAAGCTGATGATATAATTAGGTCATCACCTGAGTGTGTATTGGCTGGTGTGGTTGCTGATCTTGTGCCATTGCATAAGCTTGTGGTTGGGACATCCTGTAATATGGTTCTTTTAGATCGAGTTTGCATGATGATGTCTGAAGTATTCCTCCTTGTTCAGCACCAGGGCCCCACATTTTAGCTGTTAGAGTTGATCGTAATTTGTTAGAAAAGGAAGAAAACAAATCAGAAAGACAAACATGAGAAGACAAAAACCAACCTGACAAAGTTAAATATAGAGTGTAACTCTGAGCATTGTGGGCAACCATCCGGAGCTGGCCAGTAATTTCTTGCCCTGCCATCACATAGAGTGGCTGAGACAGAACACAACGTAACTGGTACCAGTGGGTGGTAGGCGCACCAGGGGCAGTTGTAAGCCACCTTTGTACAGTACTGCAGATCAAGGTGATTCCCGTATGAAGCCAATAAATTTGTGGGATGAGAAACATGTAACAAGGAAAGCATACTGCAGGTGTAAAATGCAAGCTAAAACAAAGGTAAGAAGATCAGGGACGAGTACTCACCTCCCATTAAATAACACATCGAACCAGCAGGCCAGACCATGAACTCTAGTTCCTACAGAGGCTATGAATTTCAAAGGTATAACAATCTCATATAAATCCTCTTCCTGCAGAAGAAAAGTAGAAAAGTTTTGATGAGTTGAACCAAGAAATGTCAAGGCAGTAACTTCATCATGGAGAAAGGAACAAGAGTCACTCATCAAGAAAGAATGGAGATCTAAAAGCTTTGGAAGCAAAACTTGTTTCAGGTGTACAGCACTCGGCAATGCACCCTAAGGTGGAATACAAAGCCACTAGTTCTAACTGTATAGATTCCAAAGAGAGGAGGTTGTTGTGCAGCAGAAACTTTTTAAACAAAATGTATGCTAAAACTGAAGAATTCAAGATGAAACAAAACTAGGAGGATAAAATCATAATCATTTTTCTTAATGAGCAGGCATTATATAAAACAGCTAACAAGAAGTGCAACTGCACAAGAATAAAGGGTACGGCTATACCTTCATTTCAGTAAAGTCTAAAACATGACAAATTGTAGGAGCCACCAATAATCTTGGATCGAAAGCATCTACAACAGGCTGCATGTACTCAGATGATCAGAAAAATGATCACAAAAGATGGTGCAGATATCACAGAATCAGAAGTAATCACTTAAGAAGGTATTTTCTCCACAGAAAACATGAATGCTTTGGTTTATAAACAGGATGAGAGCATATCCAAGCAAGTCAAACAAAATGTAATTTAATGTTTCAATCAAGGCCAGAAAAATGAAATCTAAAGAGACCTGAGAGAAGTATCCCCCAAATGCAGATCCATAC
The DNA here is from genome assembly GCF_000495115.2 of Populus euphratica. Classification (NCBI taxonomy): domain Eukaryota; kingdom Viridiplantae; phylum Streptophyta; class Magnoliopsida; order Malpighiales; family Salicaceae; genus Populus; species Populus euphratica. Next base: position 118,652 of record NW_011500176.1, on the reverse strand, counting down.
AAGGGTGTCAGATCAACACCATAATAGTTTTGTTGCTGCCAAAAGAGGGCCTGCATCGAGAAAACCAATAATAAGAAAAACACACACATTTATTTCAACACACACTAATGGTATGAATGGACAACAGTTTACTCAAGAGAACTCGTGATATCAATGGGAAAACTTGACTAGCATTGCAACATTAGGCATATAAAATAAGAAATCGGCCAATCAGTCATGACGTTTTGAAATTGTTGCGCTGCTACAAAGATTAGGCATATACCAATCAGTCATGACTTTTTGAAATTGTCACACTGCTGCAAAGCTTAGGCATATAAAATAAGAAATCAACCAATCAGTCATGACTTTTTTGAAATTGTCACACTGCTACAAAGAGGTGCACAGGCTGCATCAAGTTATTCATAGAATGACTTCAGCATAATTGATCCAGGTACATACCTTATTCGCAATTTCAACAAATAAGTATTCATCACTAAAAGGTGCCATGTGTATCCTGCAAAAGCAAGCAATTTTAAGTAATAAAATCTAAAATAAAAGATCAATTAAATTTGGGTTTGCAGAAACGGTATCCTGGAGCATGCGAGAATACATGCATAAAGATAAAAAAAATTATACAGAGACCATCAGGAGTAATTTACATTGGAAAAATAAACAAAATGCATGCAGTTATGTACAGATTTATGATTTTATTTTTCTAGAAAAAAAATAACATTCTGAAAGCTGGTGGCAACAAGAAGCATATATTACAAGTCTGTCTCTAATAAGAAAACAAAATCCAAGCATTACTAACAACGCTTCATGACCTGAAAGATTCCAAATGCCAGGAACAAACTTCAAATCAAAACATACCTTAACCTGACTTTACAAGAAGAACTGTAAAGAGACATAGTATAAGGGGAAGAAACTGTCAAAAGAGTTGACTGGATGGTGTCATCACTTAAGTGGAAGAAAAATGGGAACCCAATTTGTCCATCAAATCAGGAAATGGAGTAGAAGGGGCATGCGAAACCATCAGGCAAAATCATTAAAAAGTTGACATTACCTACAAATTTTACATGAAACAAGAAGATGTAGATGAAGATATACGCCACCATAATCATGAGGTTACTTTCCAATTGGAAGTCATCTAGCAATTGCACGAGAAGAAGAAAACTTTGCAGTAGGATCGCAACAACCAGAGTCATGTAGGAGTCAATTATTCTTATACAAAATGCATCCAAGATCTAATAAATCAAGCAGAAAGGGAGCATTGGAGAGTCACTATTCACCTTCCAACTGTAGGGAACATTTTTCCATTTGGAACAAGAAAACGATCTCTTGCAATCACATAGGACTCCAACATTCTTTCATTGACTAACAAGGTACCTACAAGACAAGTCCCAGAAAAATTCAAGAAAAATATAAATTTGGACTTGCTATCTACAAGCACTCAGGATATTATCTCTCAATTCATTCAATCCTGGAAACATTCTTCATCTTTTTGCTGACAAAACTCATCCCCATACCAGCAGGAGAAGGGGCATTTGAGGCTTAAAATAAACAGAGCAGAAAAACCCATCGATGAAAAAAGGGTGTTCAGCATTATTAGAAAATTTCATCATCCACTGGAATGGAAAAGTAAAGATGGTGCATAAACTTACCCATTGGTTCAGATATTAGAATATCTGCTTTTTCTGGCAATTCAACTTCCTCAACTTTACCCTTTATTACCTACATTCACATGATATTGACTTGAGCAAAATGAGATAAACAGCATTTATGAAAAAAAAATTGAAGTACATAGCAAAGTCTCACTGTTATCCTTTCCCCAAGTGATGGGTTTCCAGCAATCAGTTTCCGGGCATATTCTGCCATTTCAGATGCTTCCACAGCATAGACATGCTTTGCACCAGCCTGATTGGAGAAAGGGAACACATAATCAGCTTGTAAAGGCACATCCAGAAAAGCAGATATGCAAGATTTTTGCACTGGGAACAATAAATTCAACTAGTCAAAAGATAAGTATACCTGAGCAGCAAATAATGACAAAATACCACTACCAGCACCGACATCAACCACCACACGACCAAAAAAATCTGCACGGTTCTCAATGACTGCAGCATAATAGGTTCCTGAAACATTAATTTTGCTTACATTGTCACACTGACCATCTGACTCAAATTACAAGTCCATCATAGAATTTTTGCATTTTGAGCACATGCAGCAAACTAGTGAACATCGTGATTTGTGAGGGCTTTGTCAAGCTTAATAAATTGAAAGTGAACATCTACGATAAGATAGAAAGGAGTAACAGAATAGTTAGCAATTTAACCTGTCCTCACATAATCTTGCATCATGTTTTGCTGATGTAGCAGTTGCCCATAATAATGGAAATACATTTTGGCAGATGATGGTTCTATTTTATCTTCAAACTTGCTTTTACAAGACGTGACTGCTCCATTAGGCATCAATGTTCCTGGAAAAGAAAATAGCCAACACTCAGAAGCAAATTGCAGGTACTTATGGATTAGAAAGCAGGTCATTCTGACAACTTCACAAAACATAAGGAAAGTTAACATGACATCTGTCTGTTCTGTTTAGATTGGAAAGAACTTCCAAATTGCTTAGAAAGCTAGATGGAGTAAATTGAAATTGAAATCCTCATCTAGATGCAAAGTGCAAAATGGATATTATTTTTCCATTTTTAAGGTTAAGGGCTTTTCATGGACAAAATCCATTACAAAATTTCACAGTTAATAAATGTTGCATTAAGTATTTTAATGCATCTTGGAGTTCCAACTTCCATGATTCTGCATGGATTTATTTATAGGGAAACTTATAGCAAATAACCACTATCAAAGTGATGCAATCAAAAGACATGAGTTTCTAGAGAAGAGAGGGAGGGAGAGGAAAAGTAGGGGGAAATCAGGATATGTGACAAGGGGGTATCTTCATATTATACCAGGCAACTATCTATAATAAACTGTGACAAAATTTCCAAAGCAGCACCTTGAACAGTGTCTTTCTTCTTCCATTGCTCAAATGCACAATGGAAGGCCCTGCTCTCCTCCTCATTTCTAAATTGGACATTGACTCCTGTTGAATATTTCTGGTAAAAAGTAATACTGTTAACATTATGAACATAAAAGCTACATCATGCATTGCAATACCAATCACCAGCCAAGTACATAGAAAAACAACTCGTGGCAATGGGGTATTGACATCTTGCAATTTGCATGTGTATTTAAAGAGAAGAGATACAAGCATCCACATAACACGAGATCCAATTTCCCTACTAACTAAACAAGTGAAATAAGACAGGAATAAAAAAACAGGTCCCCTTTCACTGCATATAGTTAAAAAATAAAAAAAAACTACATAATTTGAACAAGAATAAAACTCCGTACTTCTTTTCCCGTGCCAGCACCCGAAGCTTCAGCTATGCAAACTGATTGTAAAGGCCCTAGCTTGAATAACTGAACAACATCAAAAAAAAAGAGGAAAAAACACCATCATTACTCATATATCTTATCTAATCCATAAAATTCACCATTATTATTTCTACCAATTAGCAACAGCACAAACTACCAAAACAACAATTACTAAAGTAAAATTAAAAGGAAACTAAGAACAAACACTGACTGACCTGAGTAGTTCTGACATCAACACTGATAGAATCAGTTGATTCAGAGTCTCGGTTAAATCGAAGCCCCGCAACTCCATTTTCGGCGCTAAACCTAGCAATTACCGGTACCGATTGAGAACCTGAACAAGACGACGAGGTCGAAGAAGAAGAAGCAAGCTCGGTTATTGATGCTAAAGCAAACTCTTGTTGTTGTTGTTTGCTTTGTTTTTGAATCTCCATTGTTCAAACCTCGATCGATTTTGATTTTTATTTTGATTTTTATATTTTTTACTGTATTTATATGTTTAGGAGGAGGAGGAGGAGCTGCAATGGATGACTGAGCGAGTGAAAATTAGGGTTTTACAAAAAAGCGCGAAGCTGAGACTCAGAGCCGTCAAAAAGACAGAGAAAGAGCATAATATCTTTTGGGTGCCATGTGATGGGTAAAAATCATTTTTTATATGGTCCCTTGAGTTCTAAAACATTATTTAATCAGTATTTATATATTATTTTTTTTCTCAGATTGATCTTTTTATTCCTGAAGGGGTAACGATTCTCTCCTTCAAACTAATGAGCTACGTAAAGCTATTTTACTTTTGTATTTAAAAAAAAAAATCACTTGAAGATAATTTTTTAATTTTTATATAATTTTTATATACTAATATTAAAAATTATTTTATAAATTAAAAATTTTTTTTTTTAACATATAACCTCCAATTTGTTTGATGATCTTATTTCTTTCCCCTCCATCTTCATTTATTTAAATAAGTATTCCGATTTATTAATTATATTCATTTATTTAAATAAGTATTCCGATTTATATCCAGGTAAAGATACTCTACTTGGTTCTAGGGATGATGTCTTGTAATAAATTAATTAATTATATATAACATTAACTTTATATATATAAAACATATTTATTATCAATAAAAACTTTTTTTATATAAAACATATTTATTATCAATAAAAAAAAAAATTATTTTTAATATTTATTTGTATTTGATTAACAAGTCAAGAGTAAAAAAAATATTACAAATAAGGAAAATTATAAATTGATTATAATTATAAAATTTTTATTATGCTCAATCATTATTTTAAGTGTTTCTAATTAATATTATATTAAGATTGAACATTGATTATAATTGTTAAGATTAATGCATATTATATTATTTTTATTTATAAAAAAATAATTATTTTTATAAACTAACATGTGTGAGATTGTTGTGACTACTATGTAGTACTGAACTAATCTAATTAGAAATTTTTTATAGAAATATCGCACATGTTTATAGAAAAAATTATTTAATGATAGTATAAATAGTTATTAAACTTGAGATTATTAAGTTATTTTATGTGATGTGATCATCTAATTTTTAATTATAAAAAAATAGTTGTTTTTATAAACTGATATACGAGACATTGTTATAACTACTATTTAGCACTAAACTAACCTAATTAAGAATTTTATATGAAGATATAAAATGTATTTACAAAAAAAATCATTTAATGATCATGTGAATAGTTATTGAACTTTGTATCATTAAGTTATTTTATAAATTGTAATTATATAATTCTTTTTTATAGCTAGTAAAATCAATCTAGACATAGACATATTTATAATGATGATCGTCCAATTATAATAATAATTTAGATAGATTTATCATCATTCAATTATAATAATATGCTATGAAAGTATGTTTATATATAATTATTGTTATGTAAGATGTATAATTATACCATTTTTTTATTCACTCCTTTTGTTTTATTTCTATAAAAAAAAAAACCTAAATTGAGGGCTATTTAGAAACAAAATTTCTCAAAGACCGGAGTAAAAACTAGAACTTCATCAAGTTTCTTCATCCACTTTTTCAAATTTATTCCGAGTTTGAAGAACACGTTTTAAAGGTTGTTTTAAGTTTTCATTTACAAGTTTTCTGCTCTTTTTCAATTGAAAAATAATAAATAGAACAATTGTTTTTTTAATCTATAGGTGATTTTTTGCAAGGTAAAAAATTCAAATAGCCCATAACGCTGTTTTTGTAGCCCATCACACCATGAGCATAACCCACATTTCATAGTAATTGTCGCATTCTTCATAAATATTCTTAAAGAGATATACTAGAAAGCCAGCTTCACATTTTTTTATTAAAAAATTAATTTTTTTCTAATTAAAAACACCTCTAAAAAACACTTTAAAAACTTCAATTAGCACATTTATAACCTCAAGCCACCCTTTAATTTGTAATAAAATAACTTGAATTAATAAAAAAATTTCTCAATCCTGATCTAATTTTTCAGCAAGATGAAAAAAAAAGCATTTAAATAACATTTCTCTTTCCAATTGAAAGCTATCAACACAAAAACTATCATTTTTTGTTGCTTGAATGAGTTAACTAACTATTTTTATTATTTTTCTTTATTTTTCAATGAATTTCTGTTTTATTTCAGATACGAAGGCTGAAATATTAATAAATAAAACTTTAGACCATGACAAAATATCCTAAAATTCAAGGAATAAAAAATAATTCATCCAAAAATATTTGAACCAAGATGTATTTTTTCTTGTGAATTCAATTAACACCATCTTTGTTTTTTTAGCTCGCTTCTTTTTTCTTAAATTGTGTTCTATTAAAAACTAATTTCCACAAGCTTCTAGATTGTTTAAAAATAGCATTACCTTAATTTTCTAAAAATCTAAAGCTAGAACAATAAAAAACAATTACAATCATTATCCTTATCACTGTCATTGTTATCACAATTATTATGATTATCAATGAGTAATATCATAATTCCATAATTGTTGTCGTTATTATTATTATTGTTATTACTATTTATATTATTGTTATTATTATTATCACCACCACTATAATTAGTATTGTCATTGTTTTTATTTTTGTCATTATTTTTATTATTGTTATTGCTATTATAACCATGATTATTATTATTGTCATCACAATCATAATTACTATCGCTTATTATTATTATATCGTTATTGTTATTGTTATTGCTACTATTTACATAATTAATAATATAATTATCATGATTGTTACTATTATTACTATTATTATTGCAATTATTAATATCATAACCACTACAACTATTATAATAAATTATTATTATTATTGAAATAACAAAAATCATAAACTTGTTTTAAAGAATAAAATAAAAAAATCATAAAAACTTTGACAAAATGACAAGTGAAATAAATAAGAAATCAAACAAAAAAGACCAGACTAAAAAAATATTACTATCACTAGAAAAAAAAAACTATAAATTTGTTTTGAAAGGTAAAATTAAAAACTATAGAAACTCTGATAAAAGAAACCAGGGGAGAAAATAAGAAATCAAAAGTAGAAGGACTAAATTGAGAAATATAACATACATAAATTAGAATTGAAGGACTAGATTATAAACAAATAAAACTCAAATAAAATAGAAAAGGACCAAAATAAAAAATAAAAACCAAGAGGATAAATTCTGAAACACCAATAGAAAATAGACACAAATTTAGTAGGGCTAAAAATATAAAAAGAATAAAAATAAAATAAAAAATTAAAAGAACAATAATTGAAATGAAAAACAAAACATATAAGAAATTGTAATTGAATGATAACATTAAAAAAAAATACATAAAAAGGATCAAGGATGGAATAACAAAATTCAATGAATGAGAACTAAAATTAAAAATAACAAATAAAGATAACAATTATAAACTTTAGTTTTTAGGATAAATAAAATAAAAAAATTGATTACTAGTAGCAATCTAACTATTATAAAATTACACACGTTACATCATGTGGAAAAATACATGATTGCGTGTTTAGAGAGACAATAAATAATCAAATCTAGTTACCAGATGTTATAAGCACTACCTAAATTACATAAATGCTACATAATTGTTGGTGCAAGTGAAACACATGTTAATAACTTTTCAATATAAAAATTTAAAATAAAATACGAAAATATCTCTAAAAGCAAAATATTTTTTGTCATTTCCAAGATTACAATATATTATTTTATTATATTAATATCAAAAATATTTTTTAAATAAAAATATATTTATTTTAATATATTTTTAAATAAAAAACACTTCAAATCACCATCCTTTAAACACTATTTAAAGCTCCTTAACAGCACATCAGTCATTTAAGATTTTATAAAGCTTTCCTTGATCGACACATGAAATACCAAGGAGAAAGATTTTTAACATACTTGTTAACATGTAGTTGGTAAGTGGTTGATCCACTGACATTTTTTAGTATATATCACTTTAATTTATATGTTGCAAAGGTTAATTATATTATTTTCTACATAAAAGAGTTGTTGATTGAAAGATGTGTGGATAAAAATAGAGTTATAACTTAATTTTTTTTACTGTTAAAAACCTAACAGTAATTTTGAGAATCGTGGCTAAAGAGCACGTGTACACAACTAGAAAATATCACAACTACCATGATGTTAACATCCCAAACCATAAAAATCATGCCCAAAAATTTGTTAATAAAACTAAAAAATAATAAGATGTTATTTTTTTAAATATTTTTTAATTAAAAAAAATTTAAATAATGTTTTTATTTTTAACATTAATATATTAAAATTATTAAAAAATATCTAATTGATATTGTTTTAGATAAAAAAAATATTTTTTTTAAATTAAATCATGTGCCAATTTAATATCTAATTGATATTGTTTTAGATAAAAAAATATTTTTAAAATTAAATTATATTACGTGTTAAATTGACATAAATAAAAGAGAGAGAAGTTAAGAATGAAAAGAGAAAAATCATGAGAGAGATATTACTATATTGTTTGCATATGTTTTTTATTTTTTTTATACTGGACGTGAGGGTAATTTATATTTTATTCAGGTTAAAAACTATTTAGATTTATAATGTAAAATGTAATTTCTAAATAAATAAATAAATAATAAAAGATTTGATGTAATTAATCTAAAAATAAAAAATAAAGAGCTCTTACTAATTTAAATACAATATAGCAAAAATATAATTAATTCTGGTGTTTTTTCCACGTCAATATTAGGACCTCTCCTAATTTTGTTTTTTAAAAAGAAATTGTTAAAGTAAAATCCGCACACTCACACACACACACACACACGCACACACAGTATTAATTTTCCCTCCAAAATCTTCCTCTGTTCCCCCCTCAATGCTCACTCCACTTTTCTAACCCTAACCCTCCACCACCAATCTCTCTTCTTCTCCTGTTGTCAAGAAAGCATTTTTTTTTAATTAATTCCTTTTTGCTCTAGTTTGATCAGGTTCGGGCAACTTTGTTTTTATTGCTTGTTAAAAAAAAATCACACACTGATATTTCCAGGGTTTTAAAAAGGTGGGATTTTTTTTTTTGCAGATGAATTAAAATGGGTTCTCTTGGAGACGATGACGATGGTGAAATTAAAGCAGGGAGAGAAAACCCAAATGCCAATTTCGCCCCTTCTTGTACCCAACCCTTTGATTCTCAATTTTTGCCCTCTCCATTGCCTGGTAATTCTTCGATTCTTTTTTATATTCACCATAAAGTTCTGTTCTTTTCTTTGTAATTTTTAATTGACCTAGTTAAGATTTTTTGTAAGTATCTAGAGAATTCCGGCCCTGGTTGTTGCCGCCTGACTGTGATTTTTGAGCCTCTATAGCGACCAAACAATTTTGTACTTAAACCAAATTTACAATTAGGAAAGATTTCATTGAATTAGAAGTGTCGAAGATCTGTTGTCATAGTACGGTTGTTCTCGGGAAAGAATTTCTCGAATCAAATTTGTATTTGATTTTTTTTAATCAATGGTAAAAAAAGAACTTCTGTATAAGGATCGATGATCACTAGCACGATTGACATGTCGCAATTGTTGCTGGGAAATAATTGAAATCTGTGCATGATCTGGTGTAGTCGATGACTGTGACATGGAAATTTTAAAGTTTGATCACTGTTTATGTATTTGTGTATATTCAGCATGATTCAACCATATGAGAGCATATAAGCACAGCCTGTGTCGCGTGTGTTAGTAGTGTTATGAGTTGTTCATGCTTATTTTAGAAGTAATATGTAGTTATTTACAGACAATTTTTTATGAATAGTTGTTGAAGATTCAATATCGATGTAGTTTTTTTTTTTTTAAATTATATGATATTTAGGTGAAAAAGGTGAGGATGCTAATGAGCTGCAATTTTTACAAAGTACAATGCTTTTTGAGGATACTGTTAGAGTTGAAGATGCTTCTGAGACCCAAGTAGTGGATCTTGGTGGTGAAACACAAGCGCTGGATGACCTTGATTGGTTTCAGAATGTGGACACCCAATTGATAGATGAGATCATTGATAGTGATGGTGAAGGAACAGATAGAACTGAAGTTTTGGATGATGGTAATGAGCTCTCTGATGATGAATCTGGAAGAAGAGGCAAATGTGAATCATTGGATGGGGAGAAGATTCAAGACACCTCTCTGTCCAAACATGGTGAGAAGGGATTGGTGGAGCAGTCTGATGCTTTGACCGATGAACAGCATTTATCAGGTGAGTTTTTCTGATTTTGATCATGGAAAATAGCTGATTTGATTCATGAGAGGGTGGAATCTTTTCTCTAGTGGTTGGACATATAAAGCTTCCAGAAATTTGCACTTTTAAATTTAAAATTCTCCTAGTCCTTCTGACATGTCTCTTTAGCATTATGATTCTAAGGCCTTAAATGAAGGATTGACTAGGAAACAAATGGGGAATATCTAGTGGCACAACTGTACACAGCTTATTTGATATTCAGCACCCTCTCTGGAGTGAAAAATCACTCTTTAATGGGCTTACTCATGAAAATTTAAAAACCGAATTAAAAAATATACACTTATTCTTTCTGTACGTGACTATGTACTAATGGTTTCGAAATCTAAGACTAGCACTTCATCCATGTCTTTACCATTACATGTTTCTAGTTCAACACTAGTATTTCTCTATGATCAGAACCAAAATCAGTGTTCTCTCATGATATTTTTGGTTTTTTTTCCTTGTCATTCATGATAATTAGTATATATCACATGAAATCTTCCTAAGCATATACTAAATTGTTCCAAAGGATAACTTACGTTAACCAAATGAATTGTGAGTATGAAATTCTATTTTCTTCAATTGAATATTTTAAGTGAGCCATATTGGTAATTGGACATAAAAAAAATACTAAAGATCCACACCAAATGACTACCAATGATGGCAAGTGATACATTTTAATAATCTACTTTTAAGAAAATTGAAATTTTATGTTGGGCAAGCTGTGCAATATATGATGCGCTTCTTCTTATAATTACAATATTTTTCTGGTTTTACTCTTACTAATATTTCTCCATCTTGCTCCCAGGATCTGCCCTGAAGTATACTTCAGTTCGTGTAGAGTCCTTGCGGGTCTCTGGTATAGCAGCTCGCAGGAGTGCTTCAAATGGAACCAACAACAGTGACTCATGTTCTCTTGTGACTGATGGTCAGATTTCAGAACAATTTACTGTTAACACTAATGGGTCAAAAATAAAAATTCCAGAGGAAGTTGTTTGGAGGCATGATGTGGGGAGATCTGATGATGAAGTGAAGGAATTTAGTAATGGAAGCAGGTGTAATATTGGTTGGTCTGCAATGAGAAAACTCTTCGCTGATAATTCCTTTGTTGAAACCAAAGGACATTTTGTACAAGGAAAAGAAGTCCCCATTTGTGATGATGGGGTGGCAGGGTTAAGCTATATTGACTCCCAAGAACCAGGAGATTTGTCACAAGCCGATGCGCTTTTATGTGTGCAAAAGTTAATTGAAGAGAGCAAGGCATTGTTTGATGAAGTTGACCTGGGGAAAATTGACAGGAGAAAGTCAAGTCACATTTCAGCTGCGAAGGGGGTACAAAGTTTGGCCAAGAAAACCACTGATGGAGGCACCAAGGGAAAAAGCAGGATCTTTGACTGGGATGATGGACTTGAGGACGAGGGAGGAGGAGATATTTTCTGCCGAAGAAAGGAAAAGTTTTTTGGTACTGCAAACCTTGGGAAGAGATCCTTTATGAAACCCTCAAAATCCAAAGGAAATCAGTTGGGTGTATGCGGGGACAGCGAGGGAAAATCAAATGTCCAGAATGTAATAGAGGTTCACTCTGAGTCAAAAATAGATTTGTGTAGTCTAAGAGCTAATAAGAAGATGATGCAAGAAACTGAAACGAATGTTAGTAGGAATCTTTTTAATAAGTTTGATGAACAACCTGAAGCGGATTCATCAGCAGGACAGTTGGAAGATCTTACTAGGAAGGAGGTTCCAGAAATGCTAGATATAGGTTTGGACACTCAAATGGCTGCTGAAGCTATGGAAGCCTTATTCCATGGGGAGGGCATTGCTTATGATGCTACTAATGATGGCCAGCAGATTCCAGCAGTTAATTCCAAGGATCTTATGGAAGGACCACTGAGAAGTAAGGCTAAGAAGAGCATCCATTCAAAGCAATATTCTCTTAGCAACAATGAGGATATTGGAGTTACCACACATCAGTCGAAGAAAACATTGAAGATTAGTGCTAAACTAGGCAAACAATCTCTAACTCCATCACAAAAATGTCCTGAAAATGTCAGAAAGGAGTGTGATACGGATGTAGTAATGACTAGAAGTAAGAGGGCCAGGTCAGATGCTGGACTTGATGAGTTGGATAGATGTAATGGAACTGCTTCAAGGGGTCATCGCTCAGTTAAGAAACAAGATTTACCAGTGGGGCTTGCTACTTCAACACCAGTTGCTCACCGGACCAGGCGGTCATTGGCAGTTTCTAAATTGTCATTGGCAGTTTCTAAATTGAAAAGTGCTGAGAATCTGTCCATTGATAATAGAGAAAAACCCAACAGCCAGGTTGAGTTGGGTGGTCATGAGTGGCATAAAGCTGGTGTGGTAGATGTTGAGGCATCTGAAGTGTTGAATGCTAAAGGGAACTCATCAGGATTGGGTTCTAGTCAACCCAGAGAACCTAAAACTTCCAAATCAAGATTGCTAGCTACAGACAATTATATCAGTTTTCCCAGAAGAAAAAGATCTCGTCAAAACTTGTCAGGTCAGCTTGATGAGCCCCATAACTTGCATGCTCAATCCAAACCATCTTGTCAGCCAGGAATTAGCACTGATTTACACATGGAGAAGAAAACCAGATCATCCATATCTGTTTGCCCAGATTTGTCACCCCAACAACATGTTCATAAACCAGGCATAGATGGTACTACTTGTAATTATAATTCTGTTCATATGAATGGGAAGATGTCTAACAATCTAATGGGAGTAGGTGCTTCAGTAAAATCCTCTCACAGAAGAAGTAATGCAGATTCCTCACCATCAGCTGCAAATGAAGTGAATGTGCTAAGTTCAGATAATTTGTCAAGGGAGAAAACAAAATCTTACGAATCAGCATGTGCTTCTCCTGGTATCTGTATGACGCCTGTGAATGCTGCATCACCTGTTTGTATGGGCAGTGAATATAAGCAATCATGCAGGAAGAACCTGTCAAGAGCATGCCTTGTGAAAGAAATGAGTAGTCTATGTGCTGCATGGACAGGACCTATTTCTGAACCAAAAGATACAAGGAAGAGAAGAGATTTGTCTGATGTTCGAGTCCTTTTCAGCCATCACCTGGATGAGGACATAATTAAGCAGCAGCGAAAGGTAGTCCTTTGGATTTCATGAGCTCCTTTTCATAAAGTGCTAGGCTGGTTTAACTAGATAGTGCCTGTTTATCTTGTCTCACAGATAGCAGATCGACTTAAAGTTTCAATAGCTTCCTCCATTGCAGATGCGACACACTTTGTTACTGATAAATTTGTGCGGACAAGGAATATGTTGGAAGCTATTGCTTCTGGAAAACCAGTGGTCACACATTTATGGCTTGAGAATGTTGGACAAGCTAACTATTACATTGACGAGCAAAAGTACATAGTAAGAGACTCAAAAAAGGAAAAGGAGTTCGGCTTTAACTTAGCAGTTTCATTGGCACATGCGCGCCAGCATCCGCTTTTACAAGTAAGTGTTTTATTGTGTTCAAGGCATTCTGATGATTAATATGTGGGGTGATGAGTGTCTAAGTGCAAATTTAGACCCTTAAAATTAATGAGTTGTTGTATTATATTACATGGAACACACAAGTCAAATGGTCTTTATTCAAAGTTGTAATTGGGTTGTGATTAAGATGGGGTAAAAGAAAGGTAAATAGAAGGTTAATAACCTGAGAATCTAGTATAGCATATAAATGATGAAATCAACAGCATATAATCATCAAAGCACATGAATTCTTTATCATGAAATCACAATTACTTAGCTTTTGATTTTAACTTTCGACAATATATTCTCATTAAGAGAATATTTTCTTTAATTTTTTCTATCACCATTATGTTTCTGTTTATTTTTGTTCCTATATTTGTTTTTTAATTGATTCAGATCATGCTCAAATTCAACACAAAACTTCATCACATAATCTTTTTTCTTTTCAAAATTTTCAACCACAAACCTATATAAACATCACATATGTTCTACTAGTCTTTGGCCAGGGAATAGGAAACATGTAAAAAGTCAAGGCTTATAAAACATATGCAAAGCAAAGAAAGATAAATAAGCCTAACACGACTCATTAATAGATAACATGCTTTATATTGGTTTTTTAGGTTCACAATGGTTAAATTCCAGCATGTCCTTATCATGTTCATACTTCATACACACATGTAATGTGATTGTAGTCTCTACAAGATATTAAGCAAGTTTTGGAAATACATAACCTTTGAATGAATGACACATAAAATAATCATGGGCTCAAAAGCTCACAAGCTCACAAGCTCACAGAAGATAAAATCATATACTAAGTCAGCATGACATGCTTTCAAAGTCAATTCCTAAACCATTTAAGCTTCAAATATTACAAGTAAACCTATTCATTCAATTTATACCTTCGAATCCATAATACACATATTCTCATCAACCATGGGGAAATCAAAAGATAAAATTAATCACTTAGGGTTTGAAACAAAAATCTAATAGAACTTTTTTTTATATTAAAAACAAGCACTAATATCCAAAGTAGAGTAAATTGCACATGCAAGTAAATTGCCTTCCTACAAGCACTAATATCCAAAGTAGAGTAAATCGCACATGCAAGAAAACACCCAAGCATGGATAGATTTGGGTAAACTAGGTAAAACATGCGCAAACAAAAAAAATTAAAAAGAAGACAAAGAAAAGAGAAAACAAATCTGAATGTTTTTTTTTTTGTTGTTTTTGTATGTTGGATTGCCTCCCAATAAGCACATTTATTTATTGTCTTTGGCTCGACTCCATGTTTATGTCTAAGGCTTAGCCAAATTAACCTCCACCACAATACCTGCCGTAACACCTTCATAAAAAGATTTCAAACCTTGCCCCTTCACTTTGATCACTTTTTCTAAACCTTGAATTTCGATTGCACCATGATTAAAGATGTTTGGAACCACAAATGATCCAATTGAACGAAAACACAACTTATTAAGAAAGAGCTTCAAACTTGAATGAAAGATAACTTTTTTATCAAACATAAAATTTACATTCTTTGCCACAAATTTGCATAGAAACAATGATGTTTTTTAAAGCAGCTCTAGATATGGTTTGAAAAGTACATGGAGCTCCTGTCTGACAGATTTGCCTTAACCAATCCTAATCTCACAAGGATTCATTGTTCATGTTGGATTTCAAATGCAATTAGAATTTGAACTTCTTAGCTCCAATGACTTGTTTCAATGTGCTCTTTTTAGTTCTTTGTTTGAAATTATGCTAAAAATGTTTCATTTAGCTTTTTTTTTTTTAACGTTGTGTTTTCATAGCTCTATTAAGCACAAAACAAGTTAAGTAAGCTATTGGAAGATGTAAAACATGAATAAAAGACTGAGAATTAAGTACTGAAAAGATAGAATAATATGAATGTATCATGGGGTGAGGTGAATATGAAGTCCATCAAGTAGCATGATGGCTGGACTTGGTCAACCCACCATCTTTTGCTTTATTTCGTTATATTGGTTAGGGTTGTCCTCTTCTGTTTGTTGAAGAAACATTTTCTGCAGGGTCGAAGAGTTTTGATCACTCCAAAGACAAAGCCGGGCAAAGAAATAATTTCCAGTTTGGTCAAAGCAGTTCATGGCCAGGTATACTGGTTTCATGATAACTTAGACGCATTCTTATCATGGTTGGATAAACTTTCTGATTATGCTTTCATAATTCTTTGACTAGACCTTTTTTTTTTTTTAACTTAATTTATATTAGTGAGTGCCACAGACGGT
Source organism: Populus euphratica (assembly GCF_000495115.2). Taxonomy (NCBI): domain Eukaryota; kingdom Viridiplantae; phylum Streptophyta; class Magnoliopsida; order Malpighiales; family Salicaceae; genus Populus; species Populus euphratica. Next base: position 102,746 of record NW_011500176.1, on the reverse strand, counting down.
TTAACAAAGATTTGAATTAATATTTCCTGCGGATACTCTCTTAGACATGCGCGCCCATACATGGCTTGCACACCCATCAGTTTCCTTCGTCTTTTTTATGAACATCTTTTTTATATGGCTTGCACACCCATCATGTTTCACACTGAATATGAATATGTGGCTGTTGAAACTTTTGATTACTCCATTAAATTATTCAGATGCTTTCGGCAATTCTTGCTTTATAATGATATTTGTTGAATTGCTTATCAGGCAGTGGAGAGAGTTGGCAGATCCACTCTAAAGGATGATGTAGTCCCAGATGATCTGTTAATTTTGTCTTGCGAAGAAGATTATGAAGTCTGCGTACCTTTCCTTGAAAAAGGTTTGAATACTTGTTCTTTATTTTGGTTCATCTCTTCACGTGATCCGTAAAATTCTAACCAATAAGAATTCGCACTGTTACTTTATACTTTCAGGGGCTGCTGTCTACAGTTCAGAGCTGCTGCTGAATGGAATTGTTACTCAGAAGCTGGAATATGAAAGGTCGGTTGCATTGTTTTAAGGGAGGATTAACTTTTTTATGAGTAAATGAAATTGAATCTTCTGGCCAGTTGGAGGGCCTCTTGTGTGTTGGCTTGTCCATGCGTGTCAGGATGCATGTGGACGATTTTTCTTACTAGTTAACTGTTCACTGTTCTTTATTGGCTTAAGAATATGTTGAATTCAAAGTTCAACCGGTTTTTATGTGGCATATTCTTGGATGGAATCATAAGGATCTTACATGAATGGCAGATCAAAAGGCATTTGGATACTTTTTTAAACTGACTGGCTCTTCTTGATGACAGGCACCGGCTCTTTGCAGACACTGTCAAGAGAACTCGTTCTACGGTATGGATGAAAAAAGATGGCCACAATTTCGTTCCCGTGACAAAGCGTAGATAGTTTTTCTTCTTCCTGGCACCTTTGTACATTTTTGCGTAATGCATGTAGTGAATCTGTTAGGCTTTCTTCCCTGTAGAAATATTTTGAAGGTGCTACAGCAGCACGAGAATGTAAATTTTATTCTAAACTCACAATCTTTGTTTTAGATACTTGATAGAGCTAGTCATATTTATTTTAGGAACATAAGATCTGTATGAACGATTATGGGGCCTTCGCTCGTTCTTTAATGGCAGAGATGTTTACTCTTTTGATTTGATTTTTCTTGTACAAATGCATCTTTGGGGTTGTTTTTAGCTTTTGACCACCTGAGCTGCCTATAACAGGTCTTGATAAAATAAAATAAAATAAAAAATGGATGCATTTTCTCCCGAGAAGAACTACTAGGGTTATCTTAAGCAGAGCTTTGTGGTTTGGTTCTTGAGAGGAAAAAGGAAGAAAACTGAGGAAAAAATAAACAAGCATGAATTAAAGTTTGTGCACAGTCCTAAACAGAAGAAACCTCAACCTAGTTAGAAATTGGAAACCAATTGAATTGACAAAACCTTGAAATTCTCAAGTTTCCAATTACTTAGATTTAGCACATTTATCTGATTTGCATTCTGCAGTTTGTGTTAACAAGTCTTAATCCTTTTCGAATCGAGCAATGAGTTGCTATAAAAAAATACACTGTTATCCATTGCACAATAAAGAAATGAGCTGGACAAAGGGAGGTGATTATGCAGAAGAATTTCATTTACAACATACCATGGAATTGTTTTATTAACAACATATCTATCGCAAACATAATATGCTAGACCTCATTTCACTTTGATAATCACTCATACTGGATTCGAGTTTGGGTTCGAGTTGTGGTTCCGGCCAACCTGAACTCGCCAAGCAAAATATTGAATGTACAACGAGTTGAGGCCCATAGCTATCCCGAAACCCAAAACTGATGAAAGTAGTATTGCATAAATGGCCTTCACATGAAGCTGCAACAACATTTTTCAGATGATTTAATCAGCAGAATTCCAGGCTTCAAGTCAAAGTGAATCAAGATCCAAATTGATAGCAAATCTGGGCTCTGGAGTTGTGATGAGTTTTTTAACTTGATATGGTACAGTAAAAGGAATTCAGATTGTTACATGTTATCTCATAATTACCATTCTGGTGCAGCAATTTACCAAAATTATTTCTTTTTTTACCCCACCATTTCCATGCAGGTTGCTTTGGTGTTTTTCCGCACCTCCAAGGCTCAACAGCTTTCAACCAATGCCTTTCATCCGCCTTAAAGTTTACAGCTAATCCTTTATTTTTTCTGGCCTTAGTCGTTAGTTTCAGAAACCTGAAAGAACTAATGTTTTGCCTTCTTTTTTAGGGAACCTTCAACTCAGGGCAATTCACAACGTTTAGGAGGCCAAAGTATGCAATAGAGATGAGAATTAAGTTTTAGCTCAAACAAAACTATCATATCCCTCACTAACCTAATGAGTAGGGAACAAGCAAAGGAATGTCAAGGAAGAGAACATGAAAGAGACATGTTCAGAACTCAAGCTGTGGGTATCAAAACTTGTATTCCAATAAAAGAGAAGATCTCAGACCACATGGTATTTGATCATCACTTGCAGAAGTTATTAAAGTTAACAAAATAACCAGAATACCAAAGAAGATCGTTAACCTAAATTATGATAGCTTTTGATGAGGATTTTTGTTCCTAGAATGAACTCATCTTGTAGTTATCTTAAAATTAAAGTCTGTCTTCGTTAATTCATCCAGCATAACCAGTGCCTTTAACCATGATTATCTTTGCAACTTCACAGTTAATTTATTATAGTACCATATTCAATTCACTAGGCAACACTTAATTTATTATGTTAAATTATTTTAAGGAGGGAGATAGAAAATAAGACACATTACTCACCATGTTGTAGAATAGGTGGACAGTAATGGCCACAAATGCAAACTCAAGTGCAGCATATGTCCATATATACTCTCTGATTGCTGCAAGCCATGCAAGCATTTAGCGTGAAAACTCCAATTAAAAAGATTTTTTTTGTAAAATCCGAAGATCAGAATATACCTAGAATGACAGCAAAGATAGATGACAAAAGGCCCAACATGAATGCAAACGGTGCAGCAACTATAATTGCTTGAGTCTTCATGTCATGAATCTACAAAATTTTAATACACATGATTAGCATTTCAGCTGTAAAGATTAATGAATAATCAAGAAAAATTCCAGTTGTGTGCCTTCTCAACATGTTCCATACAATATCACAGTTACGAGATCATACAAATTGAGGGGACATTAGTCAACAGTCGTATTTGTTTTGACAGCATAGTATCACAACAAACCCAACTTCACTAAACGAACCTAAGCAGACATGTATACAGTAGAACTCATCAGAACAAGATGGTTTAAAACTCTAGCTTTCACAAAAATCTAAATTTGTTAATGCTACATTTTGTATAACAGCAAAACAACATACCAATAATTGCTCCAAGAAGAAGAAATAGCATATGGTGCTAATTAAGACAAGCACAACAAAGTCCTGCCAGGCACTGCATTAAGCACCAAGAAAACTAAAATCAAAATTAGCAGAAAGTGGAAAGGGAAAAATCACAAGTAACTGATTGTGAGTGAAACTCAGAGAAGATGTCTCTCAGCGAAGATGCAATGCATAATGACATCATGGAACCATGATATTACAGTTAAGACTATGATGTATGACTATGATGCCAGCTCGTATTACCTCATTGACTGTGACATCTGGTGACTCTGTTCCTGTCTGTTACTTCTATGGGCTGCGCTTGTTACCCGAAGCAAAGTTACCGGTAAGTTCTTAACCTCTTGCCCACATACATCACAATTCTTGTTTCCTTTGGTGCTAAACCACTTAATTGCACAGTCTTCATGTACAAGTCTGAGGGCACCTTTACAACTGCATTCCATTTTGAGCGTATTCCCTTCTTCACATACATCAAAACAGATCCTACATACAGCTTCCTCTTCAGGAATTTCTTCATCATCAACTTCAGTGGGAATAGGCGTTATTTGATCTGCTTTATTAAGTAGCAAAGTTAATGATATAGTGGGTGGATAACAATGCAAGGATTGCAAGTATAAAGAGTTCATCAGCATTAATCTCTAATATGATGACATGACACTAGACAAACCATTCGATGACAACACCCAAGAATGCAGGGTCTCTGAATCCAAGAAACAGATTGGAAGACACCAGGTTTGAGGAGCACCCAATGGGAACCTGTATAACTTACTGGAATACTTGAATTCTAAATCTTCATTCAACTGACCAACCATCAACCACCCTGACCCACCCTCTCTAACTGCTTTATCATTTCCTGTCAATAGACCAACTCAATACCAGGAAAAGGGAAATAATGACATGCACCTACCACCACCATCTTAGATATATATAAACCATCAACAACCTGAATGCAAATTTTTTCCCCTTCCATAATAGACCTAGAACACTAATTCTCTTCATTAAATGTCTGCAAACTTTTCTTCCTTTTCTCATCACCAAACCCAGATACTAACTTACCATCAAAGAGCCCCTTCAAAAGAAGACCCCATCTGTCTTACCTTATTCTTGCAAAAGCCATATGACCAATTTGGGACCAAATTTATCACTTGTTTTCCATCTTATTTTTTTCCAAATTATTGATCATCCTGCCATTGCTGTGACAGGATACATACAAACTAAATAAATAATTGACTTCAATGCATAAAACCCAAAACAATAATGGACAGTATCCAATCAGAAGTTATGCAATTCCTAATTCTATGAATAGTTTCTATTAAATATATGACATGTTTAGTTTGATTGAACTTAAAGGAAGACATCACTGAGGGAAACAACATTAAATTCATAATAACATGATGCAATTCCAAATTCTATGAGCTGAAGGAGCAAGTCAGGGAACTTGATCATGCAACGAGTTGAAGGAACAATAGAAATAAGGAAATGAAGCAACATATGTGCTACTACATACCATTACTAGGATCTGTTAGAGCATGCTCATTGCGAGTAGAGAAAGATGCAGATCGTACAATAACAACATTTCGCCCAGGCACAGAGAGGGACCTTGAAACCACAGGATGAGCAGCCCCTTTCTGAAAAAAAAAAAACTCATTCAGTTGTTCTCTTCAAGAATTTCCCTAGGTTACTTATCTGTTATTGGGGGGGTGGGGGGGGGGGGGGGGG